>NW_017804904.1:117411-138195 GCF_001891065.2 Hippocampus comes
AAGAGTGGCGGTCAATGTGAGAGAGGGCAGTCTGTGTGTGTGTGTGTGTGTGTGTGTGTGTGTGTGTGTGTGTGTGTGTGTGTGTGTGTGTGATCAGTCAGCATGCTGTTGTCTTCACCACACAGCCTTAGTGCAGCTGAGGAGAGTTGACCTCTACCTGTTTCTGTGAACCATTGGGTCATTACCCCCCCACCCCCCCAAGGATGATGGAGAAAAATACAAACAACGGGCTTCTTGTGGAAAATTGAGGGGAAAAAAAAGGCAAAGGGTGAGTTGATCATGGGGACGGCCGATAGTGGTGGGGGTGGGGACATGGGGGACGGCTCGTGCCAAGTGACACAAACCCCCCTTGGCAGCCTAATTAAATTTTCCACTTTTCCACACTCACATTAAGCCTCCATTGAGCTGGAAGGAATGGACGCAATGAAGGAGTCGACCCCATGAAGAAGATTAGCCGCCCTTTTCCCTCCTTTCTCCTCGCTCTTTTATTTAGAATATATATCATATATAATTACTGTTTTGCAACGCTAACTCTTTCAAATACTAAAATATTTGCTGTCTCTCAGACATTTCATTCATTATATGACATCTTTTATGTGTGGTGGTGAGATACCGGCTCAAAAAAGAAGGCAGCTGGTTTGAGTCGAACGTAACACATTAGGATTTATGCTTATATGGTTCAAGTGACACAATTCCTTTATTTTTATTTTTTTTGTAATTCAAGCGGTACAATTCGGATATGCATCATGGTAGTGTAAAGAAGCGTATTTTGTGAAAGCAACTCTCATCCAAATGTGTATAAAGATCAGATATCTGCCAACCAGAGATGTACATATATGCACCTAAATCTACCCAAACAAAAGAAATGACGATATAAGCTACAGCGAAAGCATTGCTCTTGAAATATGGTCATTAGGTGGCCACCATTGAGTGAGGAAAAATCCTTATAACACTGGAGAGTTGCTGCATTTGGGGAATTTTGTTTAATTGTTACTTTTGTAGGGCGGCCCGGTGTTCGAGTAGTTAGCGCATCGGCCTCACAGTGCAAAAGTGCAGGGTTCGATTCCAGCTCCGGCCTTCCTGTGTGGAGTTTGCATGTTCTCCCAGTACCTGCGTGGGTTTTCTGTGGGTGTTCCGGTTTCCTCCCACATTCCAAAAACATGCTTGGCAGGTTAATGGAACACTCTAGATTGTTCCTAGGTGTGAGCGTGAATGGTTGTTCGTCTCTTTGTGACCTGAGATTGACTGGCAACCAGTTCAGGGTTTCCCTCGCCTACAGCTGAAGACAGCTGAGATAGGCTCCATCATGCACCTCGACCCTTGTGAGGATAAAGCGGTTCAGAAAACGGATGGATGGATGAATGGATGGATATTATTTGTCCATGTCCAACTTTGACATTTGTATTGTTGTTAACATGCATTTGGATGTCTTGAATTACAGACTTCTGAAAGGAATAAAATGACTGATAAAATGAATGATAAAAATCAATCATAATTTGTCCGTCCACAATATGGAAAATCAAGTTTAATAGCAGTAATGTGGAATGCAGAGAATCATATCAAATTACATGTGTGTGTGCATGTGAGTTTGGATATGTGTGCATGCCCACATGTATTAAAGAGAGAAATACTAGTCACAAAAACGTTTCAATCTGTGTATTTTTACTCCGGTCGTCCTGTTCAGGGTTCAACTTACAATTTAAATCAGTTGGCTTTTTTTTTTTTTTTTAAACATTTTATGATGGTCTGGTTGAAAGTTGAAGTTGCAGAAAACAGCTGATTTTAACAGAGAAAGAACCGCACCAAAAACGGATTAACATTCCAAACTGCAAGGCCCTCAGAACAACATCCTCATAAATGGCATAGACAAGCTCGTTGACGTTGTCAGATGAACTTGCCTATTGTGTGTGCACTGCGGCTGCACTCGGATGCGTCATTGTCAAATGCCTTTCCACGTGTTGTGGGTCAGGCTTGAGGAAAACAAAACTCCGAAAATGCAACTCATTTTGTTCACGAAGGCGGCATATCGTTTTTGTCTCCTATTGGAATTACGGAGGGTTTTCTTCCTCGACAAAACGAGTCAAACTTGAACATTCGGGTCCTGTTCACTTGCACATTGCAGGTGCTGATGCTTGGTCACCCTGCCATGTGCTCAGAAGTGCCCCAGTCTACCATCTGACATTTATTTGTTCACTTCTTCCACATTCTCCAACATTTCCTTTTCCATTCTTCTTTGTCTTGAGGCTGACTTGTACATGTGACACACTTCCTGCCATTGTTTCACTGGCAAATACCTTTTTGCTTGTGAATTCACTCATGAGAGACTGGAAAGGTGCTGCGTGTTCAGTACAGGTAATTGGATGTTTTTCTTCACTGTTTCATTGTTGCCATTTGGATTACAGTAGCTCACGGGTGTCAAACTCAAGGCCGGGGGCCAGATGTGGCCCGCCACATCATTTTAAGTGACTCGCAAAAGCAAATCAAAGATGACAACTTCCATGATGCTTGCTAAAATCTGGACCAGAATTTCACATTTTCATATGCAATAAATCAGTGACATATTGGAAGCATGTTCTTCTTAGCAAACCTCTCATTACAGTTACTTAAACACTATTTGAATAAAACGTTATTCTTGACTTCTTTATATAGTTTCAGTCATCACAGCCCCCTCAAGGAAACGGTAATTATAATGTGGCCCGCGCCCAAAAATGAGTTTGACACCCCTGCAGTAGCTATATAGATTATGATTTACAAGAATATAGCACTTTGCTCCTTCTTCATCTCGTAGGGCACGGTGCCTGTTTGGCCCGCTGAGTGTTGTCGAAATCCTGTAAGATTCAGTTGAGGCAGCGGCTCAGATGAGGTCATTCGGTTTATTTTCCCACTGCAGCGGCCTATGAGCAAAGACACATTTTGTTGCCACATGATGACCCTTAATAAGATGTTTCTACTCGTAACCTCCCAGATCACAACAACTCTAGGCCTGCCTGTTGCTTATTATGTGTTTTATTTCTTTTTTTAATGTTACATTTACGTTATGTTCCTGACAGCCACGGCAGCCCTGTTTGCCCAAAACATGTAGTGTGCCATATGATTTGGGCCGTTGTTGTCTTGCTAAATTTTCTCATGGTCTGTCACGGTATCTGTGCCAGGCAGAGGGTCTGAAAAGGCACACTGTGGTTCTACCACGGTTGACCGAGGATCCCAGAACGTTCCCTACTGACCCATCACATTTTGACAGGGTTCCTCACGTTTCTCACATTGTCGAACACATGAGTCTTGTTCCCTCAAGGCAGCTTTGGAGAACATTAGTGGCCATGGGAGAGTCAAAAGAAATCCCCCTGCCAGGCCCGGCTATACAGTGAAACTCCTCTACAACGAAACCTACATGTCCGAAAATACCCCCTAGTGTGAAAAAATCTTCATGCATTAAAGCCATTCCCTCTTTTCTGCTTCCCCCTCCAAAGCCCCCCTGTTGCACAATACGAAATCCTTTTCTCCACCCTTGCCTCGCAATGAGGTTCACTACAACGAAAACAAGCCTTCCGCAAAAGTCTAATCCAACGTCAGCCTGCCACAGCCACCTCTACTGCTTAGCTCGGAAACGGCAACAGCAACCACCACACTGGCTTACACATGCGCAGTAGTACAGGAAGTATTTGTTATTGTTCGTTTCAGATGCAGCACGAACGTTGCATTGCTAAAATGGCTACAATACGGACATTTGCAGACCAAGGAGTGAAAAAAAAAATCTTGAAGACAGGATGAAAGTAATAAAAATGAAAGATGGAGGAAGCAAAGTAAAAGACATTATCCAAGAAATTGATGTAAGTGAAAGTGAATGGTGATCGTGTATATAAAGTCTCAAATAAGTGTATGCTCATACTTATGCACTATTGGAATAAAAATAAAGAGTACACACGTACCTTTTTGTGTGTGTGTGTGTGTGTGTGTGTGTGTGTGTGTGTTTACATCCGCAAGCTGCAAACATGATTTCGTTGTAGAGGAGTTTCACTGTATATCCCGTCACGAGACCGCGCGTTGTGTCAAACCGTAAAGTAAGAAGACTATGTGCCGTATCGTGTTTCGGACCACCCGTCCTGTCCCCCATGCATTCTCATGTCCATCCCATTTTGTCCACGGTTCACTGAAAGATGACTGGTGTAGCTGTCTGGTACATAGTGTAGAAGTACAATAACAGGACCAACATACAATTCTTACGTAGTATTTTGTATTCTGTCTTAGACACTTCTCCAAAGAAGAAGAAATGTGTGCTTGCTTCAGGCTTTTTTTGTTCGAATATCACGGTCAAAGTTAAACATTGCATCGTTTATGTCAAAGCACACAGTTGCCTGGTTTTCAAATTACCGTAGCAATAGGTCCCAGTGCATTAAAAAAAATGTGATACATTTGTTAATAGGTGGGTGCTGCGGGGTTCTGTATTGGGCCCCCTCTTATTTGTCATTTATATAATTTGACTTGGATCTCAAAGTGTCCGATGCAATTTTGCAATTCTGCGCTGATGACACTGTTATTTACTGCTATGGATCAGTTGTTTTTAGGATGTTGAGCCTCTGCAGAAACCTTATGTAGCTGTCCAACATTATTTACACGAATGTTCACTCACTTTGAAGCCACGCAGAGAACATATTTTGAAGAATCAGTGAAAAATGGGGTTTTATTTTCGAGACAAGCTGATTTATTCTTTGAATGAAAAGAAGCAACTTGTTGTAAAATGTCTTAGGATGGACACTGTTTATCACACATCTTTGAGGTTCTTTATGTATGTCTTTATGTCCACTCACCACTGTTAATTACATGAATCGTACTCTCGAGTAGGATGACCTGGACCTCTGCACTGTGAGGCAGACGTGCTAACCAGTTGACCACCATGCCTCCATGTTCAACAAGACCATTAATAGTTTGATCAAAGAGACATCTGCTACTTAAATGAATTTATAACACGAAACACAGTTAGCATATACATTAGAGTACCTATGCGTTTAACTGCCATATGAACACACGTAGAGCAGTGACACATACAAACAGAATCCAACAGTACTCACAGACATATTTTCTCTGCTCCGTGGGTAAAATGACTATTTACTCAAGCTCAGTTGGGGACTTTCTGTGCCTCTTGTTCGGCATCTCTTCTAGGAGACCTGAGTGTTGCCTTAAATGTTGCTGCACACAGGAAACGACAATCAAGGCCTGCAACTCTAAAAATCAGACTCGCCTGTGTGGTGTGAAAAACAAAACAAATTGCTTAAACGTCTGCATGATAGTGGGGGTACAAATAATGTGCATGTTGGATTTGGCGTTTGTGTTCTTTCTTTCTATCTATCTATCTCGATATATCTATATCTATCTATCTATCTATCTATATATCTATATCTATCTATCTATATCTATATCTATATCTATATCTAGATATAGATATATATCTATATCTATATCTATATATATATAGATATATATATATATATATGCGTGGGTTTTCTCCGGGTACTCCGGTTTCCTCCCACATTCCAAAAATATGCATGATAGGCTGATTGAACACTCTAAATTCCCTCTCTCTCTCTCTCTCTCTCTCTCTCTCTCTCTCTCTCTCTCTCTCTCTCAGAAACCGGAGTACCCAGAGAAAACCCACAAAGGCACTGGGAGAACATTCAAACTCCACACAGGAAGGCTGGAACCAGGATTGAACCCTGCATCTCTGCACTGTGAGGCCGACGCACGAACCAGATGACGATCAGACAAACACGCACATACACACACGCACACACGCTCACACACACACACACGCACACACATGCACACACACACTGCTTATTGAAGTATTTTGATAGGGAGGCATGTTGTTTAGCCAGAAGCAATGGTGCACGGCAAAAGGGTTACCTGGAATACAGTTTCTGTTATCTTACAAAGCCATCAAGATTCAAGTTGACTGACACTTGCAATCCTTTGATGGCAGATTGATGTTACAGTTACAGTCTTGGTTTCAAATATCCAAAAGAACTGAAAGCAAACTGACATCTTAGAATTTAGGGTTGCCACTGAGATTAGTATGCACGCTAAAGTGATTTTGTCAGAATGAGACAACATACTCCACCATTAATGTAGCTTGTAACCTGTTCAATTCAAGACAGCACACACTTACCATCATTTAAACTGTGCCTGGATAATCCCTGGAAAGAAAAGTTTGTCTGTTTTAGTTGGCTTTTCCTAAAATTTTTGCAGTCACATTTTACAGCACAAGCCATGGCCTCAGCATTAAAGGAATTGTTTTCATATATCAGTCTGGAGAAAGGTAAAAAAAAAAGAATTTCTTTGCAATCTAGTGAAGACGGCCATCATCAAGTGGAGAAAATATGGAACAACAGTGACATGAGAAAGAACCGGATGCGTAATGTACAGTATTTATTTGTTTAATATGCAGTCTAGACATGCTGATATTCATCTCATAAGATGTTGTCGAGCGGCTACTTTGTCTTCTGCCCACTTGAATGTGTTTGGCCTTATCGCGTATTCCTCTTGTCTCCACAAGCCTGCACTCTGGAGGATCAAATTATCTCCCTGCCTTGTTGTTTGACTTCTTTACATGCGTTGCCACGGCAACTTGTCACACGTCGCGAAAAGATGGTTATTTAATTCACAGGAGCAGTCTGCCAGTCTGACACGCAGTCACTGTTTTAAGTGATCTCCTTCCCACAGTGGGCTTCCCAATGTAAGTGCTCATTAGGATTCTATTTAAAATTGCACGAGACCCTGGAATTGCGTATTGCTGCCACACACACACACACACACACACACACACACACACACACACACACACACACACACACACAAAAAGGCCCTTTTCACATAATTACATGAAATGTTTGCCATAGCAATATCTCTTTTACGCTATAATGTGAACATCCCATGTTATTTCAAAATACGAGTTTTCCACTTCATGCGTCAGAATTGGAGGCCATTTTGGGTTCGATATTCTCAAAAATTACATATTCGCTTTGTGCGATCGGGTTCGTTTAATAATACAACTCCTGGTAAGAGTAGAGGTTCTTTATTTGGACTGCCGTCTTGGTCGGAGGGAGAAGGCAATCGCCATGTGTACATCTCGTAGACTCTCGTACAACTGACTAATGGCTGCTCATGCTCTGTGTGCGCTCTGTGCGCAGGCATAGCTAATCGAACAAGCAAATATGATTTGCTCATATCGTTACATGCTTTTCTGCTAAATATTCATCATTGTTCAGTCATGAGCTGTACTGTCAAAGGCTTGATTAGCTCAACTTTGATCAATGGTACAATTTTTATGGCATGATTTATTTGCCGTTTACAATACCTGTCACTGTAATCACAGTAACAGGGATGCAAATCCAGACAAATGTTTGCTTTCTCTTACGAGTAGAAGCTAGCTTTTTAGCTAGCTGTTACTGCTGCCCAAGAGGACAAATTCACCTGATGAAATTAAAAGTGAATTGTCTTTTACCGGGTAGAGTGAGACATTCAGTCAACGCTAATTGTTTTATAAAAATGTGAATAATAGACACGAGGACATACCTTTGCGCTACCCAGTCTTTTGGAAAACTGATGACGTAAAGTCCAGCGTGATTCACTGCTTTCCTCTTCTTCGACAAAGTTGAAAAGGTTATGGTCACGGGTTTGCATGCAAGTTGTGGGACACACAAATAATATTTTTTATTTAAAATCTTGTGTTTATCAAACAAGTGGTCCCACAATTTTGACAGCAATGAAACAAATAATATCAAAACAATGAGGTTTACATTTCATTTGAACTGTTTTATTTGCGATTCAATTTCCTCATTGATGGGGTGGGACAAGCGAAACATTGTTTTTTAGGGACTACGACAGACTTATTTGTTTTTTTCAAAACTATCAGAAGCATTATTTGTCTTTTTCTTAGTTTTTTGAGATTTGTTCTCAAGACAAGTGAATTTACTCAGAAACTCCATGTTTTAATATTTTGTATGTGGATTATTTAAAATTTGATTTGAGGGAGGTAAAATGTCCTCCAATTCTGGAATGACCCTTACAACGTGAAACAATCCAATTGTTTCGAAATATCTTCATGTTAAAACAAGATAAATAAGCAACGTGAAATGATCGAGCCAGTTTTGTTTGTATGTGTGTGAAGCAATCCGCTTCAGTACATAACAGTGTGACTGACATCAAGAGGAATTATTGGCTTGTCACATAAAACCCGAGTCTCGTTTGTCACGTTTGTGTTTTGCAGCATTCCATTAGAAACAACGTACTGTATTGATTGTTAACAGGCCACAAGCACAACAACAAATTCCAGTGTCAGTCACCCTGAGTGTTCTTTAATCCACTCACTACTACCCGAGTCAGCACTTTGGTGCCTATGTGCGTACTGACGGTAGCACCTGAGCTGACAGATTAGCCACACTCATCATGTGGCGCTATTATCCAGGTTAGTAAGACTATTACATTATTATCGTTACACGACAAAAGGACGCAACTCAAGGCAAGGTTAAAAACAGTACATACACTTCTACTTCTCGGAAATCTGAAGCGTACCTTTCCAGGTGATAAAGCAAGCAGGCAAAATGTCTTTAGATAGGATGTTTTGTGTGTGTGTTTTTTTTTTTTTTAAGGCAAAGGCCACAGAGTGCTTTATGGGATGAACGTTAGAATGGGTTATTGTCAGCAGGCAAAATGTCTTTAGACAGGATGTTTTGTGTGTTTTTTTTTTTGTTTTTTTTTAAGGCAAAGGCCACAGAATGCTTTATGGGATGAACGTTAGAATGGGTTATTGTCAACCTCTTTTAATACTGTGTTGAGTGGCTGTTGTCAGGCAGGTCCTTGAAGACCTCATGAGTTCAGTCACTCTGGTCAGGGCCGGGGTAAGCTGCTTCCAGCCTGTGAAGTGAAACCGCGCTGTGAGGTGACATGTTCCCTTTGGAAATGATTCCTTACAATGTGAGATCGTAGGAGTGACTCTACCAACGCATCAATTCACTTGCTGACCTCGTAATCAGGTGTCTTGATACCTCAGTGTTTTCTTCAAAGTCCCTCTGGAATGCAGACCACGTTCAAATGTACGGGTAATTGTTTTTGTTTTCCTGAAAAACAACATGAATGACTTTATCATTTCCACTGAAATAAAGAAAGGTTATCACGTCACTATGTGACAGTAGAGAGACTGATTCCTACGAACACCGAGGATCAAGTGGCCTTGCGATCGTGTGCGATAACCAGGAAAAATGAATCAGAGGAATTCTGCTGATGCCGAGTTTGCTAAAATTGTATTTCACTTGGGAATGACTCACTCATGATTTCTGGATCATGATTTATTCATTGTCATTGACTGTCGTGTTTCACTCACTTGACTTCCATGCAGGCATGTGTGGGTTCAATTTCCACTCTGTCGCAGTATGACTAAGACTGTGAATTTTTGTTGTTGTTGATCAACTGGCGAACCAATCCAGGGCGCCCAAAGTCATCTGGGAGAGGCTCCAGCACCATGTGCAAACCAGGGTTAGCGGCATAGATGATGGATTGATGGATGGATAAATTCCTTGTC
This sequence comes from Hippocampus comes, assembly GCF_001891065.2. NCBI lineage: Eukaryota > Metazoa > Chordata > Actinopteri > Syngnathiformes > Syngnathidae > Hippocampus > Hippocampus comes. The sequence continues at coordinate 126,983 of NW_017804904.1, forward strand.
AAAAGGAAAATCATTAAAATTATCACGATTCCATCTGACAGTACGACATTGCTGTTCTCCTTCTATGTTGTCAGTTGTTACCGTTGCCCTTAAAACACTGAACATTTTAAAGACTAACTGCAGCAATAATATTGAATTGCATGCTTACTTTGGAAAGGTGTTTTCCCAAATACATGTGGGGGTATGTGACATCTGCTCCTGAATAAATCTTTGAAAACAATTGTTTTCCGTCAGCAACTAAAGCACTAACCTATTTCTTGGACCAAAATGCATGCTTGCGTTGCCAGAAATTTTGAATTCCGTGAATATGCTGGTGTTTGTCTCTGTGTCATGACAACAAAAAAACGATTCTTCTTCCGAACTAAGTGGGCTCATTTATTTTATAGAGCACTGTGCAAAACCACGTTTCTCATACAGCGGGCGATTAATTTTCTTGCATTTTTTTGTGGAGGTGGTAAATGCTATGCCAAGGTTGAAAGATGTCAGCGCATAGATACACTGAAGGGGCGGGGACAGTGGGTGCATTATTTTTGGGTATTGCCCGCGATGGCCCTGTCCCTGCGATGTCATGACTCTGACACTGTTAGAACATTAATTACATCTAGCTGATTACATTTCTCCAAAGCATTCTAAGCAGAAACTGTGTCGCCTAGCAACGGCAAATCTGTGCTGCCGGCAGCTGATAAATAATATTCATTAATATCGTTTCACAAAAGGATGCTGATTGAACATGTGCTATTAAACCAAAAGCCTGAGGCGCAGTGTGACAGAAATGACACATTGGAAAGGTTTGACTTATTTTGAGGTCCAAATGACGCTTTCTTGGAAAGAGTCCTTTTCAGAACCCCCACCCGCCCCCACCTCCCACGCTGATTAATTCCCCCCTCAGTTGTCGAACTTCCCCTGCTGTCGAAACTTTATTTGACAACTCCGTCTGGCAAAGCCACGCGCGGCAAACAGCTTTAAGGGAGCTGGGCACAACCAGCAGTGTTGATGCAGATTAAAATAGGAACCATAGTCGATTGGATTATACCTAATACGCCATTTCATGTAGCGTAACGTGTCATTTTCTGGGCTCCGTGCCCTTGTTTGTGTCGTGTACATCCGAATTACAATTCAAACTGAACTGCGGTTCCTTTCCAATTCTAAAAGCGGCGAGTCGCTTGTATGGAAGGTCGACTACACGCTTTGACTAATGCTTTAAATGAACCCACAATGCACAATGACTCGATTGTGCATGAGACATTGGACCCATAATGCTAATTACCATGGACAGATGCTGGTTGTAATGTGCACAGGTGATCATTGTATCGGTTTGTGTTTGAAATCGGGTGCAAGTCACGTGCCTCGACCGTTTGGAGGGGGGCGGGATAGAGAGGAAAAAAAAATAGAAATGTTAGTCGCTTTAGCGGATCCAAAACCTCGGACTGCACGTCCAGAGAGCGCCGGTGCTCAACGGGGAGGGAATCCCTCCAGTTCGTCTCGCTGTTTCCTTTACCAAGGAAACCCACACTGTGCACTTTCTGACGCAACTGCCCATTTTAGGCAACATGCGTCAATGGACTGATTCAAGTGCGATAAACAAGCGTGGACCTCACTGCTGCTTCTGACGTCCGGAACCGGTCCAGAAATGTCCTTGTACGTTCGAGGCAGTCTATTTCGGTTGTGCCCATGCTGTAATTCTTACGCCAGTTTCCAGCGGAGGAAGCATTTACCGGCGCTGTCTATTTCGCCACTTTATTCAAAAGACACCCCCTCCCCTTCAGCTCAAGTCGCAACGCCCATATGCGTGACGTGAGTTCTTTCGTCTGTGTTGAAAAGCAGTTGCACTTCTCGATAGTGCCATTGAAGTGAGTCATCTCTAGGAAGTGTGGTTAAAAAAAAGAAGGGGGGAAAAGGCGACAAAAAAACTACCATCGAAGTGTTCCGTGAACGCCACGGGTCGCGCGTAATCGGCAAGACAGTGGAAAACAGAAAGAAGGGTCGACAGGCAAAAAAAAAAAAAAAAACGTCTTAAAGTGAGTCAACCTGCGTGGATCTTAACTTTTAAGTTCAAGTTCGTGCACCTTGCACCTCTTGAATAACAAACGGACAACCGACTCCATTACTTGACGTCGCTGTGATGTTCTAGGTGACTCCAAAGCAACGGCTGCACCTTTAATCAACTCTTTTTTTTTTTTTTTTTGGAAAAGTAACTCGCAGTCGAATTGGAGGATTCGTGTTGTTTTCTTTTTAACCACCCTGCTGGTGCCTTTGATACGAGCGAGGATTTGCTACCTTAAACTGCGCACCGAACAAGTCTCGTGATACCTTCTTTTTTTTCCTGGATCATGTACCAGGACTACTCCGGGAATTACGACACCTCGTCCCGCGGCAGCAGCACTTCTCCGGCCCAGCCCGAGTCTTTCGCGAGCGGCAGCAGCACCATCGGAAGCCCCATCTCTACCTCAACCTACCAGGTAACACTCGACAAGCTCAACCTCGATGCTGCTGCAATGTGTTCTTATGCAGTTTAAACGAGTTGCACCCATTAACTCAACTATCTGCGCACAATTTACGCGAATCCTGCTGCAGGTATTTATTTTCGTTTGCGCCCAGGGGTGCGAGTTTAAAAAAATGGTTGGTGTGCGCACAAAGTGGTCAAGCCGGTCTCATTGCGTACGTTTAATTCAGCCTCCAAATGAACACTGTGAGAAATGTAGTGATCTTCACGAGCTGCCCTTTATGGAAAGTAAGTCGAAATAACTTCTGTTGCGATTTGGTGCGATATAAATCAATTTAGATTGAATTGAACAGAATATTTGCGGCGTTTGCGCTCCAGATGGAGCTTCCAGACATATCGCTATAAATTAAATATAGCACGTTCATACGCGGAGTTGAACAGGCGCGCAACGGGCACGTCTAAGGGGATAAAAATTCAATTCGGCGTACGGGTGCGATGCGTTTAAAAGCACCCATAAGTGCGTGCGTGGAAGCGGCATCTACAGCACCTCTTCAATAGATTGATTTAAATGACCATGGATTTGAAATGATAATAATGATTAGACAGGGGTGCGTTTTGTGTGAACAACCGAATGGGTTTATCGTGGTTTCGGTGAGCGCCGAGCAATACTGCTGTCAGAGGAGTTTCAGCATATATCCAGAAAAATCGTTATTTTTTTGGAGAAGCCTCCCGCAAAGAATTCAGCGTACGACTCGTCTCATTTATTGCTCACCGGGAATTTGATCTTAGCTCGAATGGGTTTCATATTTTCTTTTCAAAATGTGCTAGCCGGAAAAAAAAAATACGTTCCGTTGCGCAATCTGTCTCAAGTCAACGCTCGTATTTTAAAGGCGAGGTCCTCCAAAAGTGTGGCGTGTTGCTTCCCGGTTTACTGGAACTGACCGCGTTTCGCACGCACTGAACGAATGAGTCACCAGATAAACAAAAAGTTCCACAAGACTGCCGGGATATCCGACGGAAGGTTGGGAATAACTGGAAGAGAAGGACGTGCGTAAATAACGACTAAATGCATAATTACTCGAGCAGCCTCCCCTCAGCCCAAAAAGTTGCTCCAAACACCTGCATGTAATCATTTATCTCCCAAGTTTCAGTGGTAAAGACGACTGATAACAGGACACTTTGGGCTTTCCCACATGATTCACATCTTGTGTCAGTCTCCCACTCCACTCTCTGTGGACTGAATCATTATTACCATGAGCCGTAATGGTGGAAAATGTGCTATGCGGCTCGAACATCCAACCCCCCACCTACACCCACAGTCCCTTATACCATATGTTCTCTTGCTCCTTCCAGAAATACAGTATTGACATGCCCGGCTCCAACAGTGCCTTCATCCCCACCATTAATGCAATCACAACAAGCCAAGACCTTCAGTGGATGGTGCAGCCCACAGTCATCACCTCCATGTCCAACCCGTACTCCCGCTCCCACCCGTACAGCCATCACCTGAGCAACGGGCAAAGTTTGCTGGGCCACAACCCACTGGCCCGTCCAGGGGTCATCCGCTCCATCGGGGACGCCAGAGGCCGACGCAAAAGGGAAGAGCAGGTGAGGCAATGTCATTTTGGAAAAAGTTGGCTGAGGGCTGCAACAAAATACAATTGGGATTGTGATGCCAGAAAGGTTACTTGTTACTTCAGGGAGCTGTCTTGATGCTCTTACATAGGGCTGCGAATGTGGGTATTTTTTCTGGAAGTTTTTGGTAATTTTTCATGGGTATTCAGGATGCGTAATTTTGGAAACATTCCAAATGGAAAGTTTCCATTTCGACGAAAGAGATTATATTGCAAAATTAAAAGAAATATTTTCTTTTATCACAAAGCTAAATAGATAGCTTTCCTTGCCCATATGCTTAGGGCATCACCTAAATTGATCTTTTTTTTTCACTTCACTTGAGCAGTGACGTATCTGAAGTTTGTTTACAACAAAAAGCAAAGTAACAAGAATAAAAAAGATAAAAAGTGATCGACCAGGCGATGTCTCATAACTGGAAAAACTTGTAATTGGGGCAGTTGTCAATCAAAAATGTATTTGAATGAAATGTGGTTTAATCTGGATAATGGTAAAATATATTTTAACCAACCTTTTTGTTAAATCCATGTTTACAGAACCTAACATCGTGGGGGCTACTTTCCAGACCACCCCTGCGATTAATAAAATCCATGACATAGAAATTTAAATGTTGTGAAGGCATGTTTTGGTCGCATTAACAGTACTTTTTCAAATAATGTAATTTATATATTGAGAGAGAGAGAAAGTAAGAGAAATAGATACAAATATTTGATAGTGTAATGATCCCGCAATGAGTTAACAGTAAACAAATCAATTTTTTATTCCAAACTAACAATCGTATTATATCGCACTATACGCCAATAATCATGGCCAATGATGTACACTCAAAAAAGAACATACATTTTCTTTCTATTGTCTTCAAAAAAGCAGGATCTCAGTGCATGACAATAATTTAAAATAAAATTAGGCTGTGCTGAAATACAGTACATCCTGTTTTGTCTTCCTTTTAAATTTAGTCTCAAACTAAATAAGTGGGCCTCCATCTAGTGGTCGGAAGTGGAATTGCGGTGCCCCCAATTATACAAGAGAGTTAGATCAAAATAGTTATTAATTGCATTGGGGGGAAAATGGTGAAATAGCAAGATGTGAATCTGGAACCTGCAGTGGAGGTGCATTTACTGTATTCCTGTTTATTCCCATAGAAAGTTTAAAAATGGCCAAAATTGATCAACCCGACTCTTGAGCGAAGCACGGAAAAGCCCCAAACTCAGCTCTGAGTTTTAGCTGCACCCTTGACTGGAACATCGCTCCTGTTGTACTCACACAAAGCTTAATATGGAGCACCTCCGTGTGAAAGCATAGGTTCCCCTGAGGATAAAACAGCGTTCTTGCAGGCAGCCCATACACACACACACTTACACACACACACACACACACACACACACACACACACACACACACACACACACACACGAAGACATTCATCTTTGCATTATGCCTTCAGGCTTTATATGTCATACATGTGTGACATGTGTGTATGTTACCAACACACTACCGCATTCCTTGCTTTTTACCCTCAGCTCACCCCAGAAGAAGAAGAGAAGAGGAGGGTGCGGCGCGAGAGGAACAAGTTGGCCGCCGCCAAATGCCGCAACCGCAGACGCGAGTTGACTGAGATGCTGCAAGGGGTGAGTAAGAACATCAAAAGTTCAGCAGCGATCATGTCATCGTACTGATCATCACGGGTGCCTAAAATTCAGACCAGCGACCACTAGCATGTTTTTTTTTCTTTTTACTGGTCCACCACATATTCTAATCATAAAATTTAAACACGGTCTGTATTAAAAGGTTGAAAGAAAAGTCTACATGTTGAAAGACAGTACAGTTTGCAATTTAATGTTAAAATGTGACAAAATGGAACGATAAAAGGATATAATTTATTTATTCATTCGTTTGTTCATTTATTTTGTACCGGAAGTGGAGTTGTCCCTAACCTGAAATTTTCGAGGGGCAAGTAGAAACATTCGTGGCAGTCACTGTAAGTGGATTTGCAAAGTAAATATTCGCGCCTTTCATTTTCTCTATATTCCTGATAAATGGCCCGAGGTGTTGAGCAGAGGTTTGTCAGCGACAGAAAATATTCAAGAATAGTCATTAAAAAAAGAAATCGTCCAATGTATTGGTTGCACAGTGTGAGATGAAAATTTTAGTTGACCTGTCTTAAATTTTAGAAACACAATGCCAGCATTTGCCTGCAAAACTGCTATGTTAAAAAAAATTATACCAATCAGTCTGAGTATTTTCCATTATTTCTTGAATTGCAAAAACTAAAAACACAAGATACCAAATTTTTAAAAATCACTGTGAATGTGTTGGGTTCTCACTTATATTTTATTTAATTTTTTTGCTATCACTGTCATACTCCCTTTTTGCTTTGTCACCAATAAAAACTAGCGATGTTTTTTTTTCCCCTTTAAATATGTTTCAACTGCTTTGCATATGGAATTGTGTTAAGTGGCCCTCCTGCTTCCTTCTGTTTTTCCCTATGTGGCGCTCAGTGGAAATAAAACATCTCTGTAGCTGGATCGCATTTTCGTTCTTGCCTTTTCTCAAGATGATGTTGATGACGATGAAGCTCAAGATTATGCAAATGGCACTTGCCACTGTTGATCGAAACCGGATGATGACGAAAGTTGTACACAGCCTCGCAGTGCAATCATACGAGTGAATATACTCTATACCTCAAGTCACAACCTGGCAATACTGGTTTGCCCCCTGCACCCTGCATAAAAAGTAGCACCGAAGCTTTCTACTTGGCAGCTGCGAACGGACACATGGCATGACATCTTAGCGAGCCACTAACAAAATGGAACCAATTAGCTCAATTTTCACTGAACTCAAGCTTGTTGAGACTTCCAAGACTCCCAGAAATGGAATTCGCCTTAGGCAGCTGTCTCTGCGAATGCGGGACACGGGCAAATTCTAATCATCTCCCTAACCCAGAATGCTGTGAGCTGCTCACACAAAACAGCTTCCACAACAGAAAGAAATGCCTTTCTTTCATGTGGCCATTTTTTGAATTCCAAATAAGGGAATGTCAGTTCCGAGTCATACCATGTCCTCTGATCGCACACCTCCTCTTTGTTTGCCTCCTTGGAAAACAACTTCCTCATACCTTTGCCCATGAGTCAAAGTTCTCAGACAGCATGTCACCATATCTTGCCTGTCTGTCTCACATTCGTGATGAATAGCGTATTATGATCCCAGACGCACACGCACGCATGTGAACACATACACACACACCCACCGACACGCAAAAACACACTCACGCAAGTGGCACATAGGTTGAAGGAGGACAAAAAACATAAACACATTATTTGTTCCGACAATCAAAGCAACACTGCCCTCCTTTGGTAGACTCAATGACACTACACAGGTACCAGTACAAAGAATGTTACCGTATTGGCCCGAATATAAGACGGCCCTGATTATAAGATGACCCCCTGTTTTTCAAGACTCAAGTTTGAAAAAATACTTTTTGAACACCAAATTAATTTTTATACAGAAAATAATTACAGTACATCTGAAGCAAATGATGATAATAATATATTTGAGAGAAAAAGCATGTTATTTTGCCTCATTCAAATCTTAATATCTCAACATTTAAATATGTAAACTAAAGTGCAATCACATTCGTAAATGAATGGCTTCTGGTTTTTGAAATGTAAATTACATTATAACTTCTCCTCAGCTGCCGATCTTCGACCCACTTTTCTCCAGATTGTTGCTACGTTTCTTCATTTTCTGTTATCTCTGCTATTATTCTCTTCTCTTTTCTTTCTTACCGCTATTTTTTATTTTTCTTCTTCATGCTACCGCTATTTTTATTTTTATTCTTCGTGACAATGTTATTGATGTCACTTTGGCCTGGGGAGTCAAGTTCAGCATTCGCTTCAATATCTGGCGCCATCTAGCGTCGGGAATGGGTATAATGTCTAGACCCCGAATATAAGACGACCCCCACTTTTTCAGTCTTATTTCAATGCAAAAAACACCGTCTTATATTCGGGCCAATACGGTAGCTAGCTGGACAACTAATTTGAATGTCATCAATACACCTGTAACACGGTTGCGTTTGGCAGGGCTTTAATCGGTTGTTTACCCGATGTCTCATTTCTGTCCTATCAGGAGACTGAGAAACTAGAGGAGGAGAAAGCCGACCTGCAGAAAGAGATCGAAAGCCTAAAGAAGGAGAAGGACAAGCTGGAGTTCATGCTGGTGGCCCACAATCCCGTGTGCAAGCTGCCCAACGAGGATCGCCACGCGACCCCGGCGCACCATCAGCACCATCAACACCAGCAGTGCGCTCCCCTGTCCTTGACCATGCGCCCCAACATGGCGGCCCGGGCCCACGTGAACCACGTGGTGGTGAAGCAAGAGCCGGACGACGCGGAGGAAGTGGCGGGCAAACCCCAGCATTCCGTCATCAAGCCCATCTGCCTTGGCGGGATGTACTGTACAGATGGCGACAGCCTCAACACGCCGGTGGTGGCGGCATCCACCCCAGCCGCCGCACTCAACGCCCCCAACCTCATCTTCACTTACCCGAGCATGCTGGAGCCCGACAGCCCCTCGCCCTCCTCCGAGTCGTGCTCCAAGGCCCACCGCCGCAGCAGCAGCAGCGGCGATCAGTCGTCGGACTCCCTCAACTCACCCACCCTATTGGCCCTGTGAGAAGGTCCGCAAACCAAAACACTGTGGCGGACGGTGAGCGCCGGGATCAAAAGACCCCAAGGCGCATTTGGACGGTCCAGGCCAAGCTGATCATGTGAACCGTGCCCCCACTTTTTGGCAGGGAGACCCCCACAAGGGCTACGCTGCGTGTTTCTTCTCGTCCTGCTTCGATCTGCTCGGTCATACTTGTACAACATGTGTGCGGCAATCCTTGACGCGTTAAACACTTTGCCATTTCAACTTTTACAGTGTCAACTTGTTTACTCAAGACTCTTTCCTCCCTTCAAATCTGGCCTTTGGGAGTTCAGATGATATACAATAGGAGTTCCTAATATATACACATATACATATCGATATAAATATATTTTTGAGAAAAAAAAAGAATTAAAAGCCATGACCAGTTGCACTCTGCCAAGACGAATCAACAGATCACGGAAAGAGGTCACATCACGAGAGACAATGAGCAAATAGTTGTCTTTTATTTTCATTTGTGTCCTGTTCGAACCCCAAGGACCTCGATTCATCTCTTTAACTGTATTTAATGTGCTGATAAAAAGTGTTTTTGAGACATTGTCTTCTCCCTCATCTGCCTGTAGAAAAGCATCATGGTCTTTGGTGTTAAATACTGATGGCGCCTTTGTCCAAGCGCTCTTCTATTTTGCCAGTGTGGCTTAACTACGTTAGTGTTGGTATGCTTCACCTCAGTGGTTTTGTACTTGATCTTTATGACAGTTTTAAGACTATATATATATATATATATATATATATATAAAATGTGTGTGTGCGTGCGCATGCTCTTTACACTGATGCCAGGGATATCGTTCTCGCTTTCTCGTCATAAAAGAACGCAGGCTGTGTGATAGTCTTACCAAAGGGAGAAAATAAACAAATAGGGCCGTTGTGCAACATCAGAATTTTTTCTTTTCCAAACATTTCCAACACGACGTATAAGTTCTGTCACATTGTGGGGAGAAAAAAAGGTCTTACCTTTGTTAATACTGCCATGTACGGCAGGTCAGGTTTCACAAAACCAAAAAGGGTTGTATGACACTTGGAATCCTTTTCTTTGTTTGTCTTTGCGTCAGAAAAAAGGAGAGATTGTTGCTCTATTATGAAAAAAAGCCACTGTGGTCTAACCAGACTGTCACCAGCTGCCAATGATGTCAACCCTGTTTATACTGTGTTTTTAAAGCCATCTTTGTTAAGTAAAAAAAAACAAAACAAAAACTCTGGAGGCCTGAATGGCTTAAAACAACAGATCATAAAGAGTGTTTTGCAATACAAAAGGAATAGTAATAAGACAACTAGCCTGAGATGAAACATGAACACCACGGGAAGTGATAGTCGAGATGTCAAACATTCCTCAATAGTTTTTTATCATCAAATGATCACTCGCTGGATGCAGACAAATTGACATCTCGATACAATATGCTGATATCAAGGCAGAAATGTTGTTTTTCTGTTTTGGCAATATCTGGGTTTTATGCCGATGCAAAAGGAAAATCTCTGCCCCCCTACACACACATACACACACACACAGACACGCGGCGCGCATAATGAACTGATAACCAAAACGAGAGTCTGGTTGTGTATGTCAAGATTGTCTGCAGCTCTTCAACACACAAAGGAAAGCCATTGACGTAAATCTACTGTACATGTCACCTACTGTCACTGTGTATTGCTTGTTTTCAGCCATAATTTTCCAAATGCATTAACTGTTAAAAATAGTAAAAAGGAAAAAAAAAACAGCAATCTGTAAATAGCCGTGTTTGTTAATTTAAATAAATCGTAATAAAATAAATTTCCAACTTGTATTTTGTATTTGTTTTTCTTTTTAGCTTGCATTCACGTATTTTATGCAGGGATGTGCAAAATCTCAGTCCTATATAGCGATTATGCTACAAATGCTGCTAAGGTCAGAAAAGTTACCACAGGGATAACTGGCTTGTGGCGGCCAAGCGTTCATAGCGACGTCGCTTTTTGATCCTTCGATGTCGGCTCTTCCTATCATTGTGAAGCAGAATTCACCAAGCGTTGGATTGTTCACCCACTAATAGGGAACGTGAGCTGGGATTAGACCGTCGTGAGACAGGTCTAGTGCAATGCCTGATCAAATAAACAGAATCTACGGAGGCAACCGTCCTTGCAAATTGATTACTGATTAGCAGAAAGGAAAGCAACCATGGGCGGTCCAGTGGTTAGCGCGTTGACCTCACAGTGCAGAGGTCAATGGGTTCAATTCCAGCTCCGGCCTCCCTGTGTGGGATTTGCATGTTCTCCCCAGGCCTGCGTGAGTTTTCTCCGGGTACTCCAGTTTCCTCCCACATTCCAAAAACATGCATAGCAGGCTGGTTGAACACTAAATTGCCCCTAGGTGTGAGTGTGAGCGCGGATGGTTGTTCGTCTCTTGTGTGCCCTGCGATTGGCTGGCAACCGGTTCAGGGTGTCCCCCGCCTACTGCCCG
>NW_017804904.1:138212-147844 GCF_001891065.2 Hippocampus comes
ACCCCCCCCCCCCCACTCTTGTGAGGATAAAGCGGATCGGAAAATGGATTGATGGAAAGCAACCACGATGAGGTCCATCCAGTGGTCAAAGTGTAGGACTACAACATTGTTGTTCAACGTTGCTTTTCAGTTCTTGACAAAAATGCTGGGAGGTTACTGTTGCTTTGCCACTCGTTTTTGTCAACCTCTATCTCAGATTTTAGCGTAATCGAATGAGAATTGACTAAATTAAGCTTCAATAAAGTTTTCTGAATCTGAATCAATAGATTTAATATCTACAAAGAGTATACCGTTGGAAAGGGAGACGTACTTTGCTGTATACTGCTAATGTGAATTTTTCAGTTAGCTAATATTTTTCTGACTTTTTTTTCACACGCCCATATTTGATATTTGAACAGGCATTTTTACTTAAAACTCCAAAAGGCTAATTAATTGTTACTTTTTTCATTCTCCGCACAACATAGAATGGACTCGGGCGTCTTCGGGCCCGCGGGCCAAATATGACCCGGCTCTTACTGGCCTGCGAAGAGTTGCTTGGAATTAAGAAAATAAAAGTTACAGTACTTTCAAAATGTTGGTTAATGCGTATTGGGTTGCTCTTTACAGTATGTAACTGACAGTAACACCTCATTTTTATTTTTGGAACTAAATATGTTGAATTTTGGACTGTTTAACTTAATAGTGTTGAATCAGTACGTCTACTTTTTTTTTTCTGCACAAATACAGCATCAGTGCGGATATTTTTGCGAGCTCGGCGAATCAACCATTTTTATAACGCGTGACACCTAGAATTACACCAAAATGGTTACCGTGTGTCCTCTTTTGCTTCATGTTCGTGACAGATGAGCACACAACATTTTATCCTGCGGCTGGAGGATCAACAGAAAGTGTTCCTGACTTTCACATGCTTGTTCCAACTTTCCAGTGGGCAGTGCAGGGAATTTACGTCATGAGCTCTCTCAGACGTCACCATGGAAATTTTTGGCCCAGTCTTCATCAGCAACCACAATTGGAGGTACTCCTGACCTGCACAATCTAATTAAATCCAAGACAAGGGTTTGCATTTGCATGTTATAGATGCACATCTACTATAAAATGTATTTCTGATATTCCGTCACCTCTCCTGTAGTTAAAGACAACCACATGATGTACAGTGTTCAGGTTGACAAATTTAATGTAAATGCATATTTTTCCAAAGCTGGGACAATTGTCATAAAACGGCAACTCTCAAAATATTGACAATGACACGTTAATATAATCTCATGAATATCCTGGCTTGGATGTTACTTCAAAATCTATTGTGTGTTACTTGAACAGGGGGACAGTGCGTTTACTTCCCTCCTTCCTTCATTCTTATATTCGAACATCAATAGGGCTCGTCTAGTGACATCACAGTCAGTCATCGAGTACAGGGGTCAGCAACCCAAAATGTTGAAATAGCCATATAGGACAAAAAAAACAAAAAACAAATATGTCTGGAGCCACAAAAAAAAAAAAAAGCTTGTTGTGTGTTCACAAACGCCACCATAGAATTTATTTGGTGATTTCCTCGCTTGATTTTTTGATTTCGATTTCCTCGCTTGATTTTTTTTGTTTTGGTGCATTATTTTCGCTTTTCTTCGTGTCAGTGAAGTGATCATGAATTTCCGTGTATCAGAGGCTGTCTTTGAATGCATCTCGATTTTAACTAGAAGAGAGAAGGCACGGAGTCGGACGCAGACGTGTCTGTTTGTTGAGACTGTTAAAAGCAAAAATAAAGTGTACGTTTTAAAAAACCAAAACCATAGCTCTCCTTTTTTGGAGCTGCAACATGTATCTATATCTATTTGAGCTATATTAGCCGACTATCAAAATCTTTTTCCATTTTCAAACATTTTTTTTTATAAAGCTCCAGGAAGCCACTAGAGGTCGCTAAAGAGCGCCGACCTAGTAGCTTGCTGAAAGAAAACCTCCAAGGGAAAAAAAAATTCTCACGTTTCGTCATGGTCGGAGAAAGTCCCTCTTTCCCCCAGTCTTACTCTGTAGTTGTATGTCAGTAATGATGATGTCATGGCTCACAGCCTTACACATGTCGTAAATAGTCAGCGCTGCTATGGAGACCGCAGTCAAAGCCTCCATCTCGACACCTGTCCTGCCAGTGGTGCGACATGTTGCCGAGACGACCACAGCGTTGCGCTGCTCGTCCAGGTCCAGGGTGACTGAGGTGCAGTCTAAAGGGAGCGGGTGACAGAGCGGGATGAGGGCCGAGGTCTGTTTGGAGCCCATGATGCCGGCCAACTGGGCCACTGCCATGGCATTGCCTTTAGCCAGCTGGTTTGTCTGCAGCAGCCCAAAGGCAATGGGGCCCAAGAGGACGGTGGCGCGGGCCTTGGCTGTTCGACGTGTTGGGGTTTTACTGCCAACATCCACCATCCTTGCTCGGCCTTGGGCGTCTGTGTGCGTCAGGCGGGCTTCTGGGGTACCGTCCAGGTGAGGGCCACCTGGATCACTCGCAGACTGTGGGATGTGGGGATCTTGGCTGGAAGTGTCGTTGTGATATTGTCTCACGCTGTGTTGCGTACAGATGACTTTGGCCTTCATGAGTAAGTGTCCGGGTAGATGTCTAAGACGATCATTTGTTTGGGGTTTGTAATTCACAGTGTTGGTGTGATAATGGGGGGCAGTTTGACCGTCCTTGAAGTCATACAAGTGCTGTTCTACTTTGATAAAGGGTTCTGTCTGTTTCTTTACATTGAGATGACAGCTGCCACTCACTTCGTTTGTTGAGCAGCGATCATTGTCTGCCCGTGCTGAAGAAGTGCGGTCTCGAAGGCACATAAGGTTTGCGCTATTAACGACTCGTTTTCCACTTGGCTGGCACATAGGAGGAGATATTTTTTGAATACGCTGAGTGACAATGTGGAAACACTTGAGCTTGTCTTTGGAAGAATGTAATTGGGAAGTGCTTCCTGGAACATAAGGCACAACAGAGTGTCATTCAAGGGATACCCTTCAATAAAAAGTGTCGACTGGGTTCTACATTAACTGTGGCCCGGGTCTACTACGCGACTGCATTGGGCAAGCCCAAGTTTACTGATGCTGGTCGGACTAGGCAAGTACAAATTATATACCGTATTTTCCGCACTAAAAGGCGCACCTAAAAGCCTTCCATTTTCTTAAAAGCTCACAGCGCACCTTAAAATACTATGCACCTTTTGTTTGGTCATTACGGTAATATGTCAACCCCAAAATGGCTCCTTGCTAGAGACATGCTTACAACGCAGAGTTCAAACTTCAGGCGATCGGGTTACGCAGTCGAACACGCAAATAGAGCAGCGGCAAGAGAGTTCAACGTTAATGAGTCAATGTTATAACTTGCTGTTGGTTCAGTGAACTGTGTCGCTGCTTTATTAAATAAGTTTTACTGACATCTGATCGGCGCTATATAAATCAGGGTGTAGTGTACTGTCGTGTTCTGTTGGCATTTCCTTGAGCACAGCTCCATCTAGTGGATGCATTGTAGATTGTGTGTTATAATGCTCAATACATGAAAAAAATTACAAAATACTGTAGGCCATTCATTGAAGGTGCGCCTCATAATCCAGTGCGCTTTTTAGTGTAAAAAATACGGTACATAAAAACGCCGAAATCAACAAATCTTGCTTTTAATATTTAAATGTCAATACAAATTGATAAGTCATCATTGATCTTTTTACCGCACAGCATACCTTTTGTGGCGCATCAGGTTAAATCCTTCCCTAAGGAATGGCTTGAACAAGATAATGTATCAAGACCAGAAAATGTTTATACTGCAACAAAAACCCATTACGTGCGCAAAAAGTGACTACACATTAGTAATATTTTATAAAGTCTCAAATAATGCAGGACGAAGGCGCTGAATAGGAAATAATCGTTGAAACACATCATTTTGTATCATGAAAATACTGGACGGGTGCTGCTTCAGGCATGGCCACCACAACATGTCACATGCTAGCTCAAAGGAGCCACCACACGAAATGGCTTAGTGTGGAACCCTGGCCTACCAAAGTTTCGTGTGCATTACTGCTTGCCTTGGACTCTGGAAGATCCAATACAAAAGCGAAAGCAGGAATTCACAAAGAATAAACATAAATGAAATTTTTGACTGACACCGACAGGTCTTAATTTAAAAATGTGTTTCATTATTGTGGTTGCAATTGCAGTGGTGTGACACTGCACAAACATCACACTGAGAGCAGTATTTAAAAAATATTTTGGGACCACAACAGAGCTAAATCTTGAGAAAAACATCTCATTGGCGTTTATTATTTTTGTAAAAGCAGAATATTTGACCCCGCTCTTGTAGTGGATCTTATGAGATTGTGGAGCTGTACCTAATGTTATGACTGGTAAGTGAGTCATTGATTCAAATGGCCAGAACCTGCTAAAGGTCAATAGGTTGGAAGGTGTGACCCAATTTTTTTTTGTTCACGACAGACGAGTGTGAGAGTTTGTACGTACAGCAGCAGTATCACCCACCGATGAGGATCATAGGTCTGTTCTTCATTTGGGAGATACTGAACATGCCTGGAAAGCCATCACTCTGTTAACACTGCGACAAGAGCAGAAATGAAAAGCAAAGCCCTTCAAACGCAAAATCTTACCTGCGTGTTGTTTCTTCTTCCTGCCCACAGCGGCGCCAATTATTTGCAGCAAGTCTTCATCTGAGGCTCCGGAGCGCAACACATCTCTGAGGGACACTTCAGAGTTACCGAACAAACACACCTGAGGACACAAGGGAGGCGTATTTTAGTGTATGGCAGAAACACATCAAAACACATGCACGCAGTTTTTACCTTGAGGTTGCCGTCTGCGGTGATGCGTAAGCGGTTACACGAGCCACAGAAATGGTCAGACATGGAGGTGATGAAGCCAACCTGTCCTTTAAAGCCCGGCACTCTGAATGTCTGTTGAAACACGCACATCAAAGTTAAATGTAAAGCATCATTGGAAAACAACAGCACACATTTGTTGACAGTTGTTTGATAATTATTCGGAAGAACTTTATTTTTTTTTACGCACATGGCAGCACGGTATGAGAGTGGTTCAAGATGTATGGCTCACGGTTTTAAGGTTCAGTGTTTTCATCACAGCATGTGCTTCAAGGTTCAACATGAATGGTGGTGTCGGGCCACAAGCTACCTTTAGACGGTGACCCAAAGGGCCAATAAGGATTTCTCAGCTGCCAGAAATCGCCGAAACGTCCAATTTTTGTTCCAAACTGAATTATTTATTTTACAAAAATAACCTGGCAGGAACAGGATTTTGTGGGGTTAAAAGAAAAAAAAAAAAAAAAAAAAACATGACCGGTACACGCTGAACTAGATAAAGGGGCTTGAATTAGGATTAGTCTTATGTCTCTAGCTTCGGCTAGCCCGATCACCACTAGCCTTAGTAAATTCCTATCAGTGGCAGTGGGAGCACTGAATAAAACAAAGAGGGCAGTGATACAAACTGATGCTTTGTCGCCAAATTATTAGGTCCAATAATGCATGGAGAACAACTGTTTTTATATATATATATATATAGAGAGAGAGAGAGAGAGAGAGAGAGAGAGAGAGAGAGAGAGAGAGAGAGAGAGAGAGAGAGAGAGAGAGAGAGAGAGAGAGAGAGAGAGAGGGCGGGGCGGTCTCCATACATCGGAAAAATTAACATTTCTACTTGCTGAACTGACCATCAGGACGATTTAAATTTGTTGGTCTTTATTCAAAAATATTATCTGCCTTATGTGAACTATAAAGAAATAGATTTTACAACCATATATGAATGGAATGTATTTCTCCTTCACATGGAGACTGATGGGAAATGCTGTATTTATATAAACCCAATTCTAATGAAGTTGGGACATGAAAAATGGTTTTGTAATTCACTTTGAACTAAACAAAAAAATGTATCCGCTTATTCATTAATTGATTGAATAATCTTTGATAAAAATATTGGATTGTGACTGCCGTTTTTTTTTCTGTCTGTATGCAAAATGAGGGTAAGACCTACAGAAAATGGAAGGAAGGATGATTATGTCTATTACTAGTGCTTGTTCTCAATATCAGCTGATTTAGTAGCTGTTTTTTTATTTTTAATTCTTCGATCTCTCCAGTTTTCCAGTAAACCATTCCGTTCCATTCACCAGATGGAAGTAAAAAAAAAAAAAAAAAAATAATAATAATAATAATAAATAAATAAATAAATACATCGAAATCATGACTTGAAGATAGACCTTTGCTGTGTCTGAGTGTCCAGTTTGAAGCGATTCCAAGTCGGGCCACTGCTGTCTGATATGATCCAACATCTCCTGGTAGCTCACCATCTTCTTAAAGTTCCATTTGTTGCCTGCCCACAGAAGACACACACAGTTGAGTTCTTGTCGGAATGGCACCGCCGAACCAGCCATTGTACTACATGCCCTTGTCCACTTGATTTTCAAGAAAAATGAAATAAGACAAGCTCAATAGATCATTGATTTTTTTTTTTTTTTTTTTTTTACATACACAGTATAGTTTCACCTTGTTTGAGTGTTTCGGTCGATCATGAACGTGCTGACTAACTATTAGGTGATCAGGAATTTTGGGGCCTATCACCGATCGGCGTTAAAAAAAAAAAAAAAGACACTAACCGATCACAGAACCAGTCACAAGATGGAGCAGTCTATTTATTTACTGTACATTTATTTAATTTATTTAAAAAGGGACAGCGCCTATGGATGAACATTTGCATGTAAATATTATATATTGTTATACATGTAAATACAGGGTGTTCCAAAAGTCTTGGGCACATTTGAAGTCCCCATATCTCCTTAACTATGAATGGTAGTAAGATAAAAGTTGTGCCAATTTAAAGCTAATTACATCAAGTTTTTGGTCAGGCTATTGATTTCTTTTCGGAGCCATTAATGGTGTTCACTCAACCAGAAAAGGCGTTTTGTGTGCTTGTTTTGCAAAAACTGAATCATGGACTGTTGTTCAACATGCAGTTCGCAGAAAAGTTCGGAAAGGAGCCACCAGAGAGGAAGTCCAGAGTGAGTTGGCATGGTAAATTCATAACGGATGGGTGCTTATGCCCAGCTAAAAGAGCGGGACGCCCCTCAACTTCAGAAGCTGTGATTGAACAAGTTCGAACTGCTTTCCAGCGGAGCCCCCGTAAATCGATCAGAAGAGCCAGTAGGGAACACACCATGCGATTTCTTTTTGGGGGGATTTGTGAAAGGATTGGTCTATGTGCCCCCTATTCCAAGAGACGTGGATGAGCTGAAGGCACGAATAACAGAAGCTGTTGCAACCATTGACAATGCAATGCTGGGACGCGTTTGGCAAGAATCGGCTTGATGTGTGTCGTGTGACCAATGGTGCTCACATTGAACATCTTTGAACATTCCATGTAAAAATTGAGATTACAAACTTTCTGAATTTACCAGATGCGTTTTTATATCCTTAATAGTTTCCGAGATATTCAATGTCAAAATGTGCCCAAGACTTTTGGAACACCCTGGATTATAGATTATAGCTCTTGGGTTTGTTTTTCTGTCGTTCCTTGGCAGGTTGATGTAACATTTAAGTGTACTTGTGTACTATTTACTGAACATCAACAGATGTATTTTCATGCATTTTTTGCCAATGTTTAGCAATCTTTGGAGAGGAAAAGGGGGGATGGGGAAAACAAGGAGTATGATGAAGAATATAAAACATGTATTCATTAACAAATGAACAGAACTGGATTTTTAATCATGATGTAGCTGCTTAGAAAAAAAGTTCAACTAAATACTTTTGCTGGAACCTTTTTGAAATGATTTTGTGGATGTCTGTATGATAACCTCAGCATGGCAAAATGTGGGATGCTGATGTTGGATCATACTCTTAAACTATTGATGGACGTGGGACGTTACGAAGCGAGGTCGTTATATTAATATTGACAGCTGCATATTTATCTTTATTTGCTTCACAAAGATAATTTATGCAACTTTAAACTGTATAACTGTAGACACTTGGGTTACACTCTGAAATACGCATGGGAAAAAAAATAAAAGAACACCAAATCACTCGCCATGCACGTGGCCGGTTTGCTTCGCATGAAAGTCTTTGCAGCATAATCCAAAACTTATAAGAGCCTAACGATTATTTGTAGGCTTTGCCCAAGGTGGAGTAGAGTTTCCAAATGAAAATACACACAAAGTCAACAAAAACAGCAGTGAGTGTCTTGTGACAGTGATAAGACGGTCATTACGCCTGCTAGAGTGATGTGGAGGATTCGGTATTGTCTGAGCTATTGATATCTCTGATACTACTATGATTTTTTTTTTCCAAACTTGTATAGTGATACTTTTGGAGACACTGTATTTACAGTATCGTAGCAGAAAGGAAAGCGGTAAGGGTATCGATTAGCAGATTCACACATGCTGCATTGCGGCATCTCCGTGCAGCAATTATAGTAGATAAAACACTTGCATACTGAAAGTTAGCGCCAAACTCTCTGAGTCGCTGCCAAAATTCATTTATGGCAGCCCGCCACAGGTAAATGTATATGTGGCAAACACTGCGGCTGTAAATTTCTAATTTCACGTAGTCATTGATTGATCGGCAAATTAAGACATTATGTTATGTCGTATGTTTTGTTTTATGTGACCTGGCAAGGGACTACAAATGTAAATTAGCTGTACGCTAACTTGGGCTATTTACACAGGTATTGTACCGGTGTTCATTAATGTGCCTTGTCCCTTTCAAATAAACAATAAAACTGTTAAAATAAATAAATAAAATGGGTGGCACAGCGATCGACTGGTTAACATGTCCACCTTTCAGTGCAGAGGTCCTGAGTTCGATTCCGGTCTACAGCCTCCCTGTGTGGAGTTTGCATGTTCTCCCCGTGCCTGCATTGGTTTTCTCTGGGTTCTCCAATTTCCACCCACATTCCAAAAACATGCATGGTAGGCTGATTGAACACTCTAAATTGTCCCAAGGTGTGAGTGTGAGCACGGATGGTTGATCGTCTGTGTGCCCTGCGATTGGCTGGCAACCAGTTCAGGGTGTACCCCGCCTACTGCATGCCCGCGACACTTGTGAGGATAAGTGGATCAGAAAATGGATGGGTGGTTGGATGAACTAAAATGCAAAAACATCAGGCGATCCAATCTAGCCGTCTACTAACCATCAAATGGCATGTACTCAATGAACTAAAATGCAAAAACATCGGATGATCCAATCCAGCCGTCTACTAACCATCAAATGGCATGTACTCAATGAAGCGCACTTCCAGGGGCTTCTTCTCGGTAAGACCAACAAAATCAAGCAGTTCGTCTTCGTTGAGGCCTCGCATGACCACACAGTTGACCTACAGCATGTAGCAAACAAGAACAGACAGCAGTTAAACGCCCATCCAAAGTTGCCACCTGTCCCGTAAATTACGGAAAATTCCTTGAATTGGGAATTAAATGACGCATCCCGTTTTATGTGTTGTGTTGTATTATTTTGTCGTTTTGTGGTAAGTGTTCTTTTGATGGCGGCGCGGGCACCCGCAGCGGCTCCTATTGTCGTCTGTTGTCTGTTTAAGAGGGAGGAAATTTCACATTTGACAATAAAGTTGTACTTGATACTTGATACTTGTATTGAACCAACACCGGATGC
>NW_017804904.1:148107-154298 GCF_001891065.2 Hippocampus comes
TACATTTACAGCACATTATAGGCGATTTAATTTAAATATTGTTCTCTTTCAGTAAAAGTGTCCCCAGACAAGCTTTGTGTAATTTACAGCACACTATATGCATATAATAGAGTAGGGCAGCTTTTTTGCTCAAGTTCAGGCTATTAAGTGTTTCATAATTGTTAAGTGTTAAAGTACAAATTTTTGTTTTACAGCACTTTTTAATAGTTTATAATGGTTCAATTCAGGTCAAAATTTGAATATCGAAGATATCTACCATTTTAAGTTGATATTTTGATATTGCATTCCGGAGGAGCTCACCAGTGGTGAACCTCACCATATCACTGTCTTTTTTTTTTTTTTGCCATGTTTTCTCTATTCCATCTGTCCCCTCTCAAACTTTTGTCTTTTTAAAAGAAGAAGAAAAAAAAGAGACTAACAGATACCTTTACTGGGTCATAGCCCATTTCAATGGCCTTATCAATTCCTTCCATGACCTTGTGGAACCCTGTGAAAAAGAATGTTCAAGTTTAATAGGTGATAAATCTAACATCTGGTAAGACGTTTATTCTTATTTTAGCCTATCTGAGTCTCATTGTGCTCGTAACTCAGTCTGATAACTTTTCAGTGATTGTAAAAAAGGAAGCAGAATGGCTCAGACAGTTGCATTTTCCACAAGACAGAACTTTCGCTCTTCCTTATTTCACCCTCTCCGTCACTCCATCTGTGCATTCCATCCGTACGCCCACGCCAGAACTGAACCCGCTGTCATTTTGCCGCTTCAAAGTGAGACTGATCCACATCAGCCAGACGCTGCTTTTAGACGCACAGATTGGATTTCAACTGTCAGCTAGCGTAGCCCTACCCAAAATGTGAAAAACGTAGCAGGGAGTCACGGCGCAGGGTGCCCCATCGAATCTTTTTATACCTCACTATTCCTACATTTGATCTTAAAGTTCAAGCAAAACTTCATACCTTTTCGCCTGACAATGAACTCAAACTTGGCAGGTACCAGTGAATCCAAACTGATGTTGATCAGGTCGAGGCCCGCATCTTTGAGGAGAGGCAACAGTTTAGCAAGGTTCATGCCATTTGTTGTCACCGCGATGGTCTTCAGACCCTCCAATTTTCTCAATTCAGCTGCAGAGGCAAGAGAAACAAAAACGTAGGGAGAAGGAGGGGCGAGGGAATTGCATCATTAATTAAACAATCCACTCACAGCATTCACAATTACCCAACGAACTGGTACTACAGCAGTGACAATGCGAGCGCCCATCTTACACAAATTTGGCATACGTTTTTTTTTTTACCCTCACCATAAAGACCGGGACTAAAAATAGAATGCAAAACAAAACATATTCTTATATTTCTTGTACTATATAATTTGGATTGAACAGCGATGCACGGTTCTCCACGTTACAGCAAGCTAGATTCAAGACTTTTTAAGGCACGTAATGCTATTTGATATTACATTTAAAATCAACTTCAAGATGTTCCCGTTGTCCAATGTTGTCCACAGTTGTAGTACATAAATGATGTGCGACTCTTCAGAGTTAAAACAAAAACCACATCACTGTTTGTTGGTTCCACTGTCACTATTACCACAAGAGTCCATCCATCCATATGCCAATCCACTTATCCTCACGAGTGTCGCGAACATGCTGGAGCCTATCCCAACTGTCTTCGGGCAGTATGCAGGGTACACACATCTCATCCTCTATAGTTTTTTTTTTTTTTTTTAATATATGTTATCCAGGCAATGTTTATATTTCATTTATTTGACTTTTCGTACTATTGTGCCTGTTGAGAGTCTTTATTATTTTAATCTATGAAAGAATGTGTTACTAAATAGGGCCGGGTATCAATTCAGATTTCCCAAATCAGACATTATCGTCTTTGTGATTTTTAAAACCCCAAAACTTCCAGACACCCATCTTCAAGCTTGTTGGTCTGATTTCATTGCTTCCGCCATCTTGATGTATTTATGGTTTTATGAATCGATATCTGGCTATGACAGGGAAAATCGATTCGATGTGATTTGTTTCAACCCAGTCCTATTACTAAAACCAGGTAACTTTTGTTTTTTAAGTTATCTTTTGGACGAAATGGTTGCTGCAGTGTGCCAGCAAGGGTTTTGTATTTTTTTTTCTTGAAAAAAGTCGATAAAATGTTCTTTTGTCAATATGAAGATGATTTTTTTGTTTCCTTTTTTTCTCCAAATCATATTGCCAATATCATTCACCATAAATAAGCTGAAAAATGTACAGCTAATCCATGTGATGGGTATCAGCAGTGATTAGCAGATATCATTCGTGGATGATCAGATGGGATAATCGGCAACATAAAACTGACTGGAGTACCCTAATTATCAACCTGCTTAATGTGACACTAATACAAACCGGTGGCACTACATCCCCTTGAATAAACTAAAATTGAAATAAAATAAAAACTCTTACGCAAGATTATTTTTTCACCTTTAGCGTTTCACTCATCTGGCTAATTTATGGTTCAAATCATGACTGTGATCCTCGTGGCTTCCACTAACTTGTCGCTAAATTGGTCTGCGATACATTGGACAAGGTAGATGGGACTAATCAGTTCCCCTTGCAGCATATTTCTTCATGGAAGTCATCATTTGGTCTGTGAAGTCACACGGGAATGGGCCTGCAACAACATCAATTTCTCAATATGTGTTACCGATGATATCCAGCACATCAGGTCTGATGAGCGGCTCTCCTCCAGTGAGACGAATCTTGTCCACGCCTTCTTTGACAAAGAGGCGAGCGAGGGTCAGTACTTCTGTCGTGGACAGAAGCTGGCCTCGTGGTGTAAGCTTCACGCCCTCCTCTGGCATACAGTACTGACCTGAAAATGAGCAGAACAAACAGAAACAAGATTGAGAGTTTAACCTTTGAAAGCTTCAAGTTGAAACGGCCCAAAGTATCTCTGGCTATACAGTTGTAAGGCAGAGGTGGGCAACGCCTGTCTTTGAGGACCGCTGTCCCGCCTGTTTTAGATGTCTCCAACTGTTGGAGGAGCGAGAGAGATAAAACAGGCAGGACACCGGCAAGGGCCAAACTGAGCCAATGTGGCCCCCTCGGCAAGGCTCTTCTATGGCGCCCCCGCTCTCTGTGATTATACATACACAAAGCAGATCATTTCACACATACACAAAAATAAAATAAAATAAAATGATAAATATTGTTAATCATACATGTACAATAGTATACACACACACACACACACACACAATTTTTTTTCCTTTCCACGTGCATATTAGATTGTATATTTGAATGTCAGTGTAACGTTGATTTACACTCACAAAGTTGTCCGAAAGCCCCTGCATTGATTTCCTGGCTGCGTGCTTACGGTCATTGTCCTGCTGAAGGATGAACCGTCACCACAGCCTGGTCAGGAGCACACTGGAGCAGGTTTTCATCCAGGATGTTAATATACAATGCGGCATCCATCTTTTACTCAACCCTTACAAGTCTCCCAGTTCCTGCCACTGACCAATGACCCCACAGCATGATGCCACCACCATGCCAAACATATCTGACATTAGCGCCAAAGAGTTCAATTTTTGACACATCAGACCAGGAAATTTTGTCTAATTTGGTCTGAGATTTCTTCATGTAACTTCATCCAAATTCCATGTGGGCTTCCTTATGCCTTTTTATAAAGCAGTGGCTTCTGTATGGCTACTCTACAATACAAGCCTGATTGGTAGATAGTTGCAGGGATGGTTGTTCTCCTCTTTCCATAGAAAAAGGCTGGCGCCGGAACTCAGACAGTGACCTCCTTGACTAAGGCACTTTTTCCGGGAATGCTCAGGAGATGGGTGGCCAGTTCTAGCCGAATTTATTCTTTACACTTGATTGGATGTGTGGCTTGAGATAATAGTTTCTCAGAGGTCTTGCACAGTCACTTCCTTTCACTTTATGCTTGGTTTGCGCTCTGACATGCATTGTCCGCTGTGGGGCAGTTAACAGAGGTGTGCCTTTCCAAATAGTGTCCAATGGACTGAATTTACAGCAGCTAGACTTCAGCAGCTTCGGGGCAAAGGCTGAGAATTCTTATGACCATGGTATTTTTTTTTTTTTTTGTAAATTTATTTTCATAAATTTCAAAGACAAACATTTATTTCATATTGTCTTTATGAGCTGTGGCGGCTCCGCCAGTGGGCGCGTTGACCTCACAGTACATCGGTGCAGGGTTCGATTCCGGCTCCGGCCTCCCTGTGTGGAGTTTGCATGTTCTCCGGGTACTCCAGTTTCCTCCCACATTCCAAAAACATGATTGGCAGGTTAATGGAACACTCTAAATCGTCCCTAGGTGTGAGTGTGAGCGCGGATAGTTGTTCGTCTGTGTGTGCCCTGCGATTGGCAAGCAACCGGTTCAGGGTGCCCCCTGCCTACTGACCAAAGACGGATGGGATAAGCTCCAGCACCCCCCGCGGCCCTTGTGAGGTTAAAGCGGATCGGAAAATGAATGAATGAATTATGAACTGCTATGTGCAGAATTTTTAGAAAAAAAAAAACTATGAAATCAATTTTGAAATAAGGTTGTCACAATTTTTGGGGTAAAAAAATGAAAAGTACTGGAAATACTTTCTGAACATAGGGAAGAAGGCTAGACTCGGTCACAAAGTGGGAATGAACAATTCGGGAACAAAGCGTTGTTGAACAACAAAAGACGATTTGAGAACGCCTGTCGCGCCCAGGCGACATTGGTCGTCTGCAAAGTCTGCAACTTGTTGATTCATTGTAGACCAGACGGAAAGGCGTCAACATACAGGTGGTTCAAAGCTTAAACCAAGGTAACCAATCACTACTGAGGGGCCGATGCAAATATCGGGGGCAGTGTTTTTCTTGTATTTTGTATATGTAAGAATAAAAGTTCAAACTGGCGGACAGGGAACTCTGAGCGTGATTACCGGGGCAACAACCGTCGTTCGCCCTCAGAGATCCATCCCGCCGTTAAGGAAGACAATTTTCCCTGTGTGCCGAGTCATTTCTTTAACTTTGTTCCAGAAAAACTCTGACAAACATATAACATTTTTTTTAAACTTGGATTATCAAGTAGAGCAGGTTGGTATTTGCAGCAACTATTGACAAATGTACCGGTTTTCGCTTGAGTTGGCAGCACTTAGTGTTCTAATTTCTCACATGATTACCTAGCAGTGGTCTGCTCCATGCTAATGGATAATCATGTAATGACTAGATAAGCAATGCATTTGCATGAAGACATGTTTAACGAGAATTTATCTCAAGTGCGACTTCTGAAGTGGATTAAATAGTTTTTAATGGGCTTGATGTGAGTCATCATTTGAAGTCAATGATGACTGCAGTGGCAACCTGTCTTGACATGCTTGAATGCAACTTTACACCGTCACAAATGCACAAGTGCCACGTTTCGTGTACGATACTTATAACTCACAAGTTGTGTGACCAAACAAATGACAAAGATCACAATTACTCTTCTAGAAGCTGAAACATTCAAAATATGTTGTCGTGTTTGCTAAATTGTTTTCCATTCGCTGCTGAAAAGACTTGTGAGTCCAAATGGCCTATCGATGACAGCTTTAAAGCGACTGCACATTGGCACTTATATAATTGGTCTGTGTGTAAAAATAATGCCAGCACTAAAATTTACCTCAGTGAAAAACTGTAGTGATCTAAGGTTATTTTTTTTGTTTTGTTTCAATGGCTCCAAATCTGGAGGAGACTGCTTGATTGGCACATCAGCTCCATCAGTGAAGGAGGCAAGAATTGTAATATTGTTTCCTGGCTTGGTTTGTCACGTTGGGTTACCACCTTGTTCGTTAAAACAGTGAACCATTGCCACCAAAATTCATATGCACACTCCACTTCAACGAGTGAAAATATAAACGTGATCGGCACAGTATTTTGGATTTTATTGACATTAAATGCTAGTTCCTATAAAAACAAAACAAAAAAAAAAAACAAAAAAAAAGATTCCTCATCGCAACAAAATCGAAAAATATTGTGCTGATCGTTTTGTTGTTTTTACAGGCTGAAGTGGACAAAAGAATCAATGTGCATATAAATGTTGGCCGGGCGGACAGACGGCTGAATGGATTTGAAAAATTCAGAGCACTGGACTCCCAGCGATGAGGCCGATCCTGCAGCCAAATGTTGCTGCTTAGCGCTCCTCGTTTTCGAGTACTTGATGGAGGTGGACTGGGGGGG
>NW_017804904.1:154345-187861 GCF_001891065.2 Hippocampus comes
GTGAGAGGTAAGTTCAGCTAACCTTTATGAATTTAAATGCAATATATAATGACCTATGAACAATTCAGCTTACGAAAAGCCTCTCGGAATGAATTGTGTTTATATCTTGGGGACTTATCAAAGAAATCTGGCATGAGAGAAAATGCATGTATTGCTCATTTCCTCATTCTCTTATACAAGTCAGCCACGGAGAGTCTAATCCTTGCGGTATTTTCAGAGGTTGAAGTGGGCATCAGTATAGATGTCCAAATAAAATGTTGGTGCTGATTGAGCGCCATTTTGAGAAATTATTAGCAATGTATATCTGTACAATGATTTTTGTTGGGTTCCTCCCATGACTCCTACTCACTTGGGAAGAAAGAAAGGAGTGTGGTCACAGCCATGACCAAAAGTCATGCCAACAGTAAAACACCCTGAGACCATTCATGTGTAGGGTTGCATCTCAGCCCAGGCACTAGATTCACTCACTATTTTGCCAAAGAACACAGCCATGAATACAGAATGGTATGAAAACGTCCTCCGAGAGCAACAACAACTTTTCAATATGATGCAGCACCTTGCCACAAGGCCAAAGTGAGAACTATGTGGCTCAGGGTACAAAACATTGACATCCAAGGCGAAGAAACTCCCCAGACCTTAACCATATTGAGATCAATTCTCAAGAGGAAGGGTGAACAAACAGAAACTCACAAATTCTGACAAACTCCAAGCATCGAGTGCTTATGCAAGAATGGGCTGCCATCAGTCAGGATGTGGCCCAGAAATTAATTGACAGCCTGCCAGGGCGAATTGGGGAGGTCTTGAAAAAGAAGGGTCAGCACTGCAAACACTGATTCTTTGCATTAACTTAATGTAATTGTCTATAAAAATCCTTTTAACATTTATGAAATACTTGTAATTATATTTCAGTTATCATTGTAACTCGTTACAAAAAGATCTAAAAACATTGAAGCTACAAACTTTGTGAAAACCAATATTTGCGTCATTCTCAGAACTTTTGGCTATGACTGTGTAGTGCTGACTAGAAAGGGGTGTTTTGAGAGTAGATAGTTATTTACTGATTTGTCAAAAAAATGATCAAATTTGATGGATGGTAGTATTCATTTTCCTGATTAAAAAAAAAATATATCAATAAAATAACATAAATTGAGCCTGTTAGTGAAAAATGGACAATCCTGGCCGGATGATCCTTTCAACAGACATGGCAGGTAGACTTACAGCGTAGGTTGCATTTCTCAGTCAGGGAGATGCGTAAGTAATTGTGTCTCCGGCCAAAGTTGTCCGTCAAGAACGATGAAAAGGGAATGTTGTCCTCCCTAAGCTTCTCCTGGTGAAGAGTCAGATGACGGGGTCAGTCCTAGTAACTATAGTGATAATAAATTACTTTTCTATGGTTAAACCACCCTTAAATCCATTTTTTTTCAACAGTTATATGCATAGTTTGTGTCCCTGCACAGGCTTGTGAATATAACAAACGCTGTGTTGTAATCAATCGCACAGTATTTCAATAATGTTTGGCTCAATTCATATCTACAGCAAAAAAAAAAAAAAACCCAGAAAACACTGCGGGTGCTTTCTGAAACTGAAATCCATTGCATTTATGACAGCTGGCTGAACTAAAAAACTGGCTAATCATTTAGAATTGGCGAGCAAGCTTCCCAAGGGAGTCACATTGCAATAGTGCATGGTCTCATGGAATGATTATGACCTTCGTGCCGGTAGTTATGCTGCTCTGCTCTCTGTGTGAAGGCGAACACAAGATTTAGTGTTTGGTGACACGCGTTATACTACATCACAGGACTTTAGCCTGACTTGTGACAACAATTACTCTTTTGTTCACTAATTCAGTCACCCTAAAACAATTCAAATTCTTAGCCTGTCACCTCAAGTAAAACAGAGAGACACTTCCAACACAACTAATTCTACTTTCAATAGTATCTTAACCTCCTGACTACCAGGGAAAAAAAAAAGTCGTCCAATCACATTTATTTTGAAATTCCCCAATCTATGTGAAGTAATTGGACTACTCCAAAAGAAATTTTTGAAATTCCACTACATTTTTTAAACACTTGAATACTAGGCTCAAATACACTTAAAACAACTCAAACAACACTTTAACGTGTTCATAAGAGTCTTATAAATAAAATGCCAACAGCATTTCAAGACAAAATGTGTTTGATAAAAAGTATTACTTTTCCTCTTCCCATAAAAAGTGCTTGCACTGAGGGAAGCCATTTTCTTACTTTTTCTAACCCCTACAAATTTGGTATCATTGGAAAGCACTGAATGTCCTCATTAGAGTACCAAAAGGAGTTAATGCGATTGGATGCACTGGGTGGGAGATATTTAGGTTTACAAATGTCCTCTACAGAGGACAAATTTGAACTACTGGTAGTCAGGAGGATAATACAAAGGACGGCTGGTTAATCAACACCATGTTCACTTCAGTTGCAAGTCTGTAATTGCTGAGACCATGATTTTTTTTTTCTCCTCAAAAGGAGAACGCTTGGTTTGTTCAGGATGAGTGAAGTACATTAGGCATGCTGTTTTTGCCTATGCTAAAACCTTTTTGGCTACAAAATATGATCCTACTGCAAGAAAGCCTTGACATAATCATGAAACAGAAAATCACTAAAGACAGTAATAATATCTGAGTACAGCTGAATCTCTCGGGAGCAAATTTCCATGGGTTGCTATGATACACGATAATATAAAACTTATCAGCATCGCCGACATTTATCATTTGTTTTGTTATTTCAGAACAATGGCAATAACTCAGCATTCACACACTTATCATTTTTTTGACGATCTCATATATTTGATTACAAGACTGGTAACTTGTTTTTAAAAGCAATGTCAAATGTATTTAAAACCAATGTCTTATTGAATTTAAAGCAACTTAAGTACAGATTGCAAAGTCACATATAAGAGCTTGTTCTTTTTATGTTATCGATTAATAACCTAACTTGTCACAAATGTTGACGTATTTATTAAGTTATGTAATTAGCCTTACCTAGTGTTATACCGGTTTAATATATTGCCCCACATGTCTCAAACGTTCCCGGTACATTTACATTCCAGAAATGATCACATTATTTATAATAAATAGTAATATTACCTGTCTTGTCAAGGTTTTCGCAGATGTGTTTAAGTCGGAAGAAGCTAGAGTGGAATCCCCAAATTCAAGTCGGTTCTTGTGAGTCGCACTCGAGAAAGGTCTAGCTCCACTCATGCACTGAACCAAGAGTTTTCCGACATGTCGCACGCTCCTGTGTGTGTCGAGTAAGCCAAAGCTCAGGTTAGTAGCCATGGCGCTATTTTTCTGCTGTACTCATCTGTTCACAAAACTCGACAGAAAACGTGCCTGCGAGATAAACACGCCAGTGAACTGAGACGGAAAGCAAAGGTCATCATCTTGGGGAGCCAATCGAGCCACGTGACGTCACATGCTATTGCACTCTGGGAAATGTAGTCCGCCGCAGAGTAACCATTCACTACACACTGCAGCACAGCATTTGTTTGACTTTAGAATGAACTGCCACAAAAAATTTAAATTAACCACCACTAATCTATTTATATTTTTAGTGTCTGAAAGATATGTTCATATTCGACATTACTGTTTTTATCTATCGGTGAATCCACAGCTGACCTGTTTAAACAATCTCTCGACCATCTGGTTTGACTTGTTTCTGGAAGTGATATGGGCATTTAGCAAAGGGGTTTGCCTGTGAATCCCAACAAAGCAAGATTTTTTTGGACCGAAGGTGTTTCTATAAGCAGAAGTAAATATGCTTGGTCAGAGGGCCTTAGAATAATAACTAATGCATGGCCGTATTTGTGCCCTGCGATTCCCTTGTCAGCCAAGGAAGATGCTCCAGCACACCCGAGGGTAAGAGGTGTCGAAAATGGATGGAATGGTGGATTATGGTTTGTTTAGGGAGAGAGTGTAAAAAACTAAGATAGGAGTTCACGCTTATGTCCACTAGATGACAGTAGAATCATTTGTTTTTCAGAATTTACAGGCTGATCGTGTCAATAGGTATTACTGTACACTTGCAAAATATTCTCAGTTCAGTTGTACTATAGTTTATCAGATTGAAAATGAGTACCCAAAGAAGTTTCCAGTTAGTGTTGATTGACAAAAATCATCAGTGAGTGAAACGAGGTTTAATCAAGCAGCACTTTCTTTCTTTCTTTCTTCGTTTCTTTGTTCCTTCCTGTTTTCTTTTTCTTTTTCAACAATGTGGTAATCTGGATGTTTGTGAAATGAATCTGATAGGCCCCACAGCCTTGATTATGACAACTGTTGTGGGCACAATGAGGCACCATTGTCTTGATGACACGGTATTCACACCAGTTTTGCTATTTCTGGAGAGAGAGAAAAAGATGCAGTTGTTTCTCTTTCTTCTTATAAATGTTCAACAAAATGTACATCCTAAACTTTGACCTGGGGTTAAAATGTGTGTCTCCACCTTAAGAGAGAATTGAAGTGGTTAATGTGCCTGAACCAGTGAAATGGATGCTGGTTCCCTTCCTCAGATCTAGGATGGACGGTTGCATATTTAGAAGGAGTGAAAACAAAAGGGCACTGCTGTATATCCAAGTGTGGATATTATTGTTTTCACTCACTGTATTTTATTGACACATCAACAAAAACTTGCTTAGAATTCACGCTCCTCGATACAGTACCAAGGACAGATACCTCTTTATATTTTGTAATTTAGCGTCTGTCTCTCAATCAGTGAGGTTCTAGGTTCAAATCTCGACTCAGGCCTTCTTGTGTGGTGTTTGCATGCTCTCCCAGTGTTTGTGTTAGTTTTCTCCAAGTACTCTGCCTGCCTTCCACATTCCCCCCCAAAAATTTTATTGAAAACTTTAAACTGTTTCACAACCTTTATTGATTATTTTACAAAAGAAAAATCTCATAGCACACCGCCAAAAGAAAATTCCCCCAAAAAGAAGGATATAGTCACGGAAAGCTGTGACTTATTCTGTTGCATGAATCGTATCAGGTCCATTCACAGAGGTTGATTTCCCCTTTCTGCCATCTGATTCAAGAGCATTTTTTGTCATTGCTATGCCTTTTATTTTACTGTATGTCGCTGGTATCAATAGGTGAAAAAAAATATCTTATGATTATTTTCAGGGCAATTCAGTTAATGACTTTAACCCAAGAAACTGTTTGTTTACATAGAACATGAATAATTGAGTTCCTGTACAGCTCTTTATTGAATGTACTGAATAAACAGGCTGACTCAAACTGTACTTGTTCATGCTTACAGTATATATATATTACTTATGAGAGAAAATACAATATCATGGGAAACACGTGAATAGATATAAATAGACAAGATAGAGGACAAGCACTATGAGATAAATGAGATAAAATTTCATGAAAACTGGTATGCAAGGAGACAGTTTGAACAACTAGGCTGGCGGAATTCGAAGTGCCTGACCTTTTGTCTTCAATGAGAACATATACACAAGCATAAATGAAAGAAATATTTTCCCTTTGACACAAGTGGCATCCACCAAAAATACTTTGAATTTGTTTTGTATTCCTGTAATATCAGAGAGAGCCACAAGGGGGCAGGAGCAACGTGACCTTTTTTGTCTTCACCCTAGAGCAGAGTTCATATGATGCTGCAATTAAAATACGTGCATACAAGTGCAAAGAAATATATATTTTTTCCAACATAGAGAATATCTAGGCCTCTTTAGCACATAGTTACATCGTGACTTGAGCTAGACTGTTTTACGGCTGTGACCTTCCCGAGTTGGAAGTTCTGCAGCTTAAGCTTGCACAGACCAGTTAAAATCATGGAGTCACACCCTGGAAGATACCAAAAGCATTTATTTTGGGGTTGACTTCCCCTTCAGGCAAAACGCTGAACCCCCAGTTGCTCCTGCTGCTGCGCCATCAGCAGATGAAAGAAAAGTGGGTGTGAAGCACTTTAGGAGTCACGGAGACAGAAGAGCCTATACAAGTGAAAGCCCATTTTCCATCTATTCCTCTCTCTGTCTCTCCTTATCATCTATCAAGGACATTGAGTAAGGTCAAAATGCAGTCCTTTTGAGTGACATGACATCAAACAAATGAAATTTGAAAAAGAACAAAATTGGAATTTTTCTCAGCACACTATTTTAAATTGTATTGCCTTCCATTGGTAGATAAGGTATTGAACATAAGCATAAGCTACATGGTAATTATTTGGATTGTGTCCACATATTCCACATATGGCTGAACTTTCACAAAAGTACCTTAGATCAATGATGGGTTACACAAATCTGAATTGCCTCTCATCATTCCTCTCTCAGTTTAGTACCTAAAATGCCTCCGGATCCAATGAACATTTCCAATGGGCAGCAGAGCACGAAATCGCAGCTTTTTTTGTACTTTGGAAATCATGTGAAACAAGCTGACTGTTCTTGGTTCACTTAAGTCTCACAGCAATTTATTTACCTTGTTCATATGATAAGATACTGGATGTGTATTTACCTCTGCCTACAAGATTTGTTAATATTTGAGCAATTTTCAGGGTTGTGAATAACAATGGAACAGCTTATATTGCTTGTATTAAAATATTATGTCTCCACCTTGAGAAGCGAATTGCAGAGGTGAATGTGCTTGAACCATTGCAGTGGATTCTGGCCCCCACGATAGTTTTGTTTGTCACCCAGGCAGGAATATGGAAAACAAAGCCTCCATTAAAAAAAAAAAATGCAGGTTCTATTCACTGCATTTATGATTAGTGGAGGATATTTTTTTTGAAAGCATTATGATTTCAGCACCATCTCTACAGTGACAGCTTGCAAAAGCAGAATAATAACCACTCTTGCAATCACAGTCTTGATTACATTAACCTTCAATTGTTGTAAGGATTACTAATATATATTGTTCTATATTGCTCCCATTATATTTGATATCTTTCACATTTCCTGTCAAATTTATATTTTCCACTATATTTTCTGATCAGAACAGTTTGTCGACATTTTTTTTTTAAACCAATGGCCAGTGGACCGGTGCTGTGCCGCGGAGTGGTGGTTTGAGACATTGATATGCTGTATTGTCTATTTCAGGGAGGGCAGTGAAGTGTATTTTTCAATACAATAGCACAATAGTAAGAAATGCTTTCTCTCTTCATGTACTGTATAGTGTATTTATCTTTGCATGTTACACATTTACATAATTTGACTGCCAACAAGGGATTACACATGGTAATCCGTCTCCAAGTGTCCACTTCACCGTGGTGATCTGCGATCACTATGGCCAACTTTACATCATCCACCTGTGGAGGGCTGCTCTTACGATTTTCTGCATGGACTCCAGCGAGTCCATTGCGGCTTCCCCAATGTCAAAGACTGTGCACCCTGCTGATTTCAAAAACAATGAGAGAAGCCAATTTGCTTTTGGCCAGGAGGCAAGTTGGCTGTATTCACATCCACAACGGTGCAAACGCCCATTTCGAACTGCACTTGTCGACAAAAATACCAAAAGAGAGAATATTTCACCCATGCGCACAATTAGACTGCATTTTGTGCTAGACTTGACATGAAAATAGAGCTGATAATATTGTGCTACCTTTTCTCTGTTAGACACACATTATACCTAACATTAATACTTTTCTATTAAACGTATAATATTTTCGCACCACTGTGGATGACTTTCAAAGATTTTCATCCTCACCCTTTGCAGATTCGCATTATTTTTGCAGAAAAATCACATGCCAGCTAAGAATCACTGTGATGCTGGCATCGGTGGGCCTCTCCTGCTAAGCAGGTGGTGCACGTCTGTGAGGCTATTTTGACATTAGTCATTCAGCATTTGTCATGCCATTTGGGTTGCATCGAGCCTCCACAATTTTTGGATGCATGGTGGAGGAAACTGTGTTTTCTTCCTCTTCACTTGAATGGTAGGTTTGACGTGTGGACACACAGAATTAATGCCAGACCAGGATACATTGTATAGAAACTAGTTCGTGGATGGATGCTTGGATATAAATACAGCAATTATCAATTAAAGGACATAGTTGATCTCTATTAGTATCTAGCAGTATAATCCCAAACCTCTGCAGGAAAAATAGTTGAGAAAATGAACGGAATGTTTCAATACTGTTGGTGAGTATTTAAATATTGAGGATGTATTACAGCAAATTATGACCCTTTCCAAACATATTGCAAATGTTAAAAAAAAATATGATCTTGATTTGAAATATAATCACAGTTAGAATTTGCTATATGAATGCAAAGTTAAAAGCTGATCCCGACTGCGCACTTGTGTACAGCATAACCTGGGTTTATAATCTTTCTATTCCATGGCAGAGAGCCATTCACAGCAAATGCCAATTTAGAGTTTTCAATTAACCAGAGAGAAAAAGAATCAAACAACATTCAACAAAATGTATTGTTTGTGAGGGTGAATAAGCGGCTATGTGTGCCATGCGGTAGACGCCTGTGACCCTGACGAGGACAAGCACTAGAGAAAATGGATGTATATCCGTTTCAAGTAAATGCAGCTTCATCTGCTGTGAATTTGACCTTTCCATTCTCTCAAAAAGGACTTCCAGACTGCTGGGAGGATTACCTTTTGCTTTTTATAACCCAGCAGGCAAAAACACGAACAGTATAATTTTTGTCATTCAGAGTAGGTCCTTTGACATCAAACACTATTGGGGCACACTGCTCTTAGTTGATATGCTTTAGCTCAAGGACATGTGGACCCCCTGCAAATGTCCTGTCTATCTTCAAGTTAAGCCTCAAGCTTGAATCAATTCTGCACCAGAGTGTGTGTGGGCCAATGGTGACAACTCAGAAAAAAATAGCAATGAGAGGGGCGGAGGACAGCAACAGCAATAACTTTGAACATCAAACAATGGCAAAGGATTGTGTTATTATTTCCTAAAGGTGCGGTGTTGCAAATGTACATTGATGGAATCGGCCTAATCATCACGACTCCCGGGCACAGTTGAAGACTTTCAGTGTGCCAAATGGGCTAGAATCTATAGCAATGTTTGTTTTTCTGTGAAAATACAGGCGATTCTACTTTCTAGCTCACTAGATTTACACAAAATCATAGTATGGGACTACTCTAAAATTATTTGCAAATCTTTCAATGGTTCCAACCATTAAAAAAAACAAACTTAGTTCACCATATAACACTTAGATTACTGCGGGGTTCGGCAACCTGCAGCTCTGGAGCCGCATGCAGCTCTTTAGCGCCATCCTAGTGGCTCCTCTGGAGCTTTTTCGAAAATGTTTGAAAAAGGAAAAAGATGGCTGAGGGAATTATATATTTTTTTTAATATGGTTTCTGTAGGAGGACAAACATGATACAATCATTCTTAACGTTTTCCACTGCTGTAAAAATGTGTAGAATAAATATTACATTTCAACATTTCTGTCAACGAAGATTTGCAAAGACACACGTTTCTACTAGCAGGACAGGATGCCAGGCAGGTGACTGTTGTTTAAAAAAAAAATTGTGTTTTATGTACAATTCACCGAGGGTACTGGCAAAGAATGGGAATCCAGAGGGCAGAGAGAAGCATTTTTAAATGGTACACGTGAGCTGCGATAGTTAACACGCTGCAAAAGGTTGTCCCACGCCTCGGTCATCTTAGCGGCCATTATGGTTGTTGCTCCTTATAGCATGCGTGTCTAAGTGCGTATGCGTGGGTGTGTCACGGGTCGATCGCGGGAGGTTGATTGATTGAAAAAAAGTTGAGCACCCCTGCTCTCCAGATGCACCGCAGGGAAAAAAAAAAGTTTTAATCATGAAAGCTCATTGTGTATTTGTAGCCAATGCAGTCATTTTGATAGTAGGCTAATAGAGTGAGTATAGGTACATACAGCATGTGTTGCCTTCATTATAAGGCATTTATGTTTTTTGCGGCTCCAGACATATTTGTTTTTTGTTTTTTTTTTGTTCCAATATGGCTCTTTCAACATTTTGGGTTGCCGACCTCTGGACTAGTGTAATTAATCATCCATATAATGCCATGGACCTTCTCAAACGGTCAAGTACACATGATCAAATAATAATACATTCAGATGAAATGGTGCATAACAATAAATTCCACTATTAGGGGAAAATACGTCAGAGATGTAAACATATAACAAGTGAGAATTAAACATTGAGCTCTAAATCATCAAACATCTCACTCCATGTTGTGTATTACATTGTTCCCTCGATATATGCTGTCGAAACAGCATTCATTTCTTCCGCCCCTTGATATTTAGAAACAGTATCATGATTCACTTCAATGCACACTGTCGAACAACAAGCATGCGCATACAAGAGTGTGTGTGGAATCAGTTCAGTCGTCCAATTGAACAACCTGATAGCCCGAGGGAAGGTGCTGAATCCCATTTTTACTGACCCCGCAGATGGAATCCTACAGAATCTTTAGTAGTAGAACCGAGGGCAAGTATTTCCACCATGATTGAAGTCCTTTATATACGGTATTTTGGTAAATTGGTGTCTTTTGTGGTCTGTACAACCATCCGTGTAAACTGCTGCAGGGTGTTGCGATCCGAGGCGGTGCATGATTCCCATCCAGGTGGTGATGCAGCTGCTAAGGATGCTTTCAAAGTCCCTGTGTAGAATTGCGTGGGTGGTAGGACACATGGCTTCCTTGGCTCCTCAGCTTGCATTGACAGTAGAGATGCTTCGTGGCTTGGATAGGTGAGTTGGTGTGGTTGCCTGCCAGATGGCCACCAATGTCAGCTTATACAACTGAATGAACTATTTGTTACATAATATCTCGACAGGATTGATTCATTCAAAGGCCAATTTGTAAGTTATTTGATTCATGGGCATTTTATGAAAGTGACCTAAGAAAATGGCAAAGGGTTTTAAAAAGCTGATATTATGGAGACTCAGAATTTTGTTTTAATAGTCGTTTGTTTGGAGTGTATTCATATCCCCGATTGTATTTTTGCAGCATTCGAAGGGCGTTTGATACATTTGAGTATAATATAGAGCCAAGGGCTCCATTTTACATAAGGAAAATTTCGCTGCACACAAGCAAACAAAAATACTGAAGCGATGACGAGCTCATCACAATTAAAAAAAAAACGACGACGACAACAACAACAACAAAGAAGCTGATATTCTCACTGGAAGGCAACAAAAAATGGATACACAGGTTTATTTTACCTTTTGTAATCAAATAGAAAATGATTTCATTATTCTGCCTGCCTGTCGCTATACGTCACTGGCATAGAGAGATGAACAAAGATGCATCTGGAAGAATAATATTTAGTCAAAATAAGTGAAATTTGGAAAGTTAATGAAATGTTAGACCGGTTATTATTACTGGTTTTCCTCACCAGGGTCACAGGGTGTGCTGGAGCCAAGCGCAGCTGTCTTCGGCAGTGGCGGGGGTCACCCTGAACCGTTTGTCAGCCAGTCGCGATGCACACATAGACATACAACCATCCACGTTCACACTCACACCAAGGGAAAATTTTGAATTTTCAATCAGCCTGTCATGCATGTATTTGCAATGTGAAAGGAAACCGGAGTACCCGGAGAAAACCCACAGAGGCACAGGGAGAACATGCAAACTCCACACAGGAAGGCCGGAGCCGGAATCAAACCTGGTACCTATGTACTGGGAGGCTGATATTCTTTCTTCTCTCTCTCTCTCTCTCTCTCTCTCTCTCATATATATGTATTTCAATGGGCATCAATTCTATGCGGATTTTCACTTTCACAGGCCGTTGCGTAATTTGTTCTTTTTTAACATTGGACATTGACCTATTTTGACATTTTGGTGGTAAAGTGTCAACATTCTTTTGATACTTTCTTGTGGCAAAGCAGCAATATGCTATCAATTAAGCAAACAAACATGCTTATACTGTATATACTTACTAGACTTATTTTCAGTATGAATAATTATGGACTTAACTGTGCGATGGGTAACTATACCCATATGACGAATGAAGACTGGCAGGAAACCGTCCCTTGTCACACTGTATGTGATGTATTGAAGGTTGACATGTAAATGCTCTTGTGGTGCTGTTGTATCATTTTTCATTTTACAGTCTGGTTAAGATCCAGTGTAATTAAAAAAATAAAATAAAACATCATTTGATGAAACTTGAGAATGGATTTCACTTATTTTAAGACATCTCCCAAGAACTGCATTGTTTGATTAATGGTTTGCCTTGAGAGTTTTCGCATGAATAGAGTTGTTCGGAACCCACAATAGTTTAGGGTGTACCCACTGACTTAATTGCTGACCTTTGGCGGTTTGTCCCCTCAGTCATGGTCTGCCTCTTTTAAAGGAGCTCTTATTAACTTCTGCAGTGGTGAAGTGCTTTCGAGTTCTCTGAGATTAATGAAAAGGTAAGAGTGAATAATTCAAGTTTATCTTCTTGATTCATAGCTGAACTCTCTTTGGGTATTAAACCCCACAGTTTGTTTGCCTTTCAGCTGCAAGTCATTGCATAGCACAACCATTTGGAGGAAATGTTTTTGTTGCACATCCTTATGAATAAATCATGAATGCAAACAACCAAACAAAAAAAAAAAAAAACTGTATCAAGACTGGACTTCTAAAGATCCCCTTTTCAGCCTGCAAGAGCACCATCCTTTGACCATTTGCCCTTCATATTAAAGTTATAAGCCATAGCTAATTAGAATTCAAAGACGTGCTGAGGATGCAGTTATGGAAATATTTGGAAGCCATTTCAGCATTTCATTTAGCTTTTGCTGTTTCCTACCAGTATTTAGTGCAGACATGAGTTATTCGATTGCTGCAATGCGTTTAACTTTGATATGACTTTGTCATGAAGTTTAGAGTACAGTCATTGGTTCTAAAGTTGTTTTCCACAATGTCACAAGCTGAAAGACACTTTCACACCCCCCCCCCAAAAAAAATACTTCATGTAAAGCTGACATGCAGTATTATAAAATTAACTTTTTGAAGGCTCATGTACGAGGAGTTGGAGTGCCAGCCCACCCATCAAAAGTGAAATGACACAATCAAGCAAATCTTTTCTGAGCTGTCCAGTTCAAAAAAATGCGCTCAAGTTATTCAGAGGTTTGCCACACATTCACATGACATCACAATTAGGATAATTTACAAGGCAGAGCTGCAATGAGTTTTTAAACAGCCTAAGCTTCTAAAAAGCAGCACGTCTGTGCGGATTCAAGGAGACAAAATAGGATCTGTGCTATCTTTCGCTTTACTTCACCCTTTTTTTTTTTTTTTTTAATTGAGAATTCAACATGCTCCCTCCCAATCGCCGTATTCATCATTGGCCCAACAGTATAGGGGGACGGGGTGAGCAGTGATTAATTTTTATGAGTCGAGAACACCACTCAAAGCAGGCTCATTTCACTGCGCTCACAAAAGAGGCTATGCAATATCCTCTAATTCTCAAAGATAAGAAAAGAATGATTAAATCCATTGCTTTCAACAATCTTTCAGCGGACACAATTGAATCACACGCTGTATTAGCAGGCAACGCACTACTTGTACTTTGGCATAGATGTTGGTCTGAAACTGAAAATGATGTCACCCAACATGGCACTGACGTTCAGCTAAGTGATTATTTTGTGTTTTCTTATTTCACAAACATAATATTAATCAGAGCACTGTGTTTTTACTAATGTTGGCAGTTATACTGTATTCTTCATTTTTTAAAAAAAATTGGGTTCAGGTCCCCTTTAATGGTTCCAATGATGTTTTGTAAATGTGTAGCTTTTATTGTATATGCTGCATTTCCATCTTCTATTCATCTTTCAAGATAGCCATATGGGTCATTTAGACTCAAATAACACAGCCTTAGAACGAGTGGAATGTTGCATATTGCTCAAGGACACTGGGGTAGGGCCCACAGACTTTTGTCAGTGAGACTGTCACAACAACAGCAATGCCAGATTCCTCATTAGGTTTGATGGGTACGTTAAGTTTAGGTTTTTCCCAGGTAGAGGAAATGTTAAGGTAGTCAGGCGTTGAAAAATGAATCACTGTTTCCCAATATACAGTAATCAACATAATAGACAAGATAAAATATTTTTTCCAGCAAACGTGAGCCTGTACCGCTCTTACCAGTTTGTTTGTTTTGTTTGTTTGTTTGTTTATTGAACATAAAACATATACAGTAATAATTTGACAGAAAATAAGGTAAATAAAATAGTAAAGAGGAAAGAGAAATTTGTCATCATTCAACACAGTTATTATGTTCAAGGGAGTAAGAAGAAGTAAAGAATTTATCTAGTCCTACCCCGTGTTATATGTTTATATCTATTGAATCATTTTTATATCAATCAGAAAAGAAACAAAGTAAGAAGAAAGAAGTCTCCATTAAGGCTCATACTTTACCCTTAACCGTGATATTTTTATACTTTTGGTTTGTATCGGGAATTTATACATACACACCCTGGCACTCTTGTGTTAATATTCTCTTGTATTCATAATGGATATTTCAATACCTTTCTCTATTTATCAACCTAGTTCTGATTCATTATATTTAATGTTTAGAATTTATCATTTTAACTCTGATTGATGTAGGTAGTTTGTACTATTTTTTTGAATTTGTTTTTGAACTCAGCAAGCGATTTACTCATTTTCAGGTCTGTTTCGAAATTATTCCACAGATTAACACCTTTGATAGATACACTTCTTTGCTTGATGTTTGTTCTTGTTTTGAGTTTTTTGAATAAGTTGGTACCTCTTAAATCATAGCTGCTTTCTCGAATTTCGAAAAACTTCAGAATGTTTTGGCAGAGCAGGTTATTGTGTACTTTGTACATTAATTGGGCGATTTTAAAGTCAACCAGGTCATGAAATTTCATCGTATTTAATTTGATAAATTGTGGATTTGTGGGTTCCGTATATTTCGATTTATTAATAATTCGAATTGCTTTTTTTTGTAGTTTTAAGATAGGGAGTGTGTTTGTTTTGCAGGCATTTCCCCATATTTCCACACAGTAGGTCATATATGGTAATAATAATGAAGAATATAATGTGTACATTATTATTATTACAGTCACTGAATCTAGAAATCATCTAGCTTATTTCCCTCTGCCTAACACCATAAGTGCTACAGTTGGGTGCAAAGCAACAGCTTCTATAGTGACTGTATGTAAATTGTTTGACATCATACAAGTGCACCAAAGTCCGTGTATGTTACATGTAATAAAATGAAAATAAAAGCCCCTTGATGAGCTGGGAGGATCGCTGAAGTGAATACTTTTAGGTTTTAAGGTCTAACGACTCTACACCAAGCGTTCAAACAAAATCATTGACACTGTAGAATTATGACAATTAGAATAGGTTTAATTAAAGTGATTGAAAATCAATTGAGTTTTACAATATGAAAAAACTTCCTGCCTGTGACGTTTCACCCGAGGTGTTCAGAACATTGGATATCCAGTATACAACCATGAACATGTGGCCAAACATATACCATGGATTGAAATAGTCCTGCTCACAACACTTTGCCCAAAGCCACACTGCAGCCGTGACATTTTAAACAGGAAAAAAAGAAGAATGAGAAAATGAAGCTTTCTCAACCATATGATTGGCTTTCCACTCGTGTCCTTGGTGCTATCCCAAAAAAATAGCTGTATTAGTCATAGCTGAGCGGGCACTCTCTTTTTATACAGTATTGTGGCACTTTCTGAATTGCTGGAACTCATGTATTGTCAGATGTGAATGAATGCATGAATGAATTTGTTGGAAAGAAAAGAACTTCAAACTGACAAGAGTAATAATAAATATTAGGGGTGTGGATTTCTGCTCAAAAGACGATTCGATAGTTTTTTGATATGTGGTGTGCGAAATGATTCAAGGACGGTTCAAGATGAAAGTGGAACGATTCGGGTAGAATTCCCTTTGATATGATATGGGATTGAGTTTGCGTGTTCTCCCCGTGCCTGTGTGGGTTTCCTCCCACATTTCAACAACATGCACCAGAGGTTAATTGAACAGTCTAACTTGCCGCTAGGTTGTTATTGTGAGTGCAAATGGTAGTTTGTCTATGTGTGCTCTGCGATTGGCTGGCAACCAGCTCAGGGTGTCAAT
Source organism: Hippocampus comes (assembly GCF_001891065.2). NCBI lineage: Eukaryota > Metazoa > Chordata > Actinopteri > Syngnathiformes > Syngnathidae > Hippocampus > Hippocampus comes. Next base: position 170,386 of record NW_017804904.1, read on the forward strand.
TTGATACCTATCTCTACTGATGCACTTGCATAAATCAACATTCGAGCTTGAAATGTTTTGTTTTGTTTTGTTTTTTGTTAAACCCAGAATAAATGTCTTGAAATCATTATTCATATGTGTTACTGTGCATATGCAGTGATGCCGGTATTGCGTGAATAGCGGCCATTTTGCGTAATTAGTAATCAAATGCATCATTAATTGTCATATAATAGTCTAATTAAAGTTACTATATAGAGTTGTCTGTCTTGGTTGTCTGTTGATTGCTATGTATTGTTTTATATATTTATGTCTTTGTCTTTTTAAGCAGTTCAGTTTCGCTGCCCTTATTTTTAACTGTGTGTTTTCAATGCACTGTATGTTTGCACTATCGTTGAGAGCAAATAAATTTAATCTGTGCTGTATGTTGTACAATGAGCATGCCGTATTTGACTTGACTTGTAATGCACTACTTTTGCCAGCTTTATTGAGTCACAAATGTACACTAGAACAGGGGTCCCCAACCACCGGTCCATGGACCGGTACCGGGCCTTGGCCCATTTGGGACGGGGCCGCACAGAGACATTCCTGCGAGCTGAGAGCAAATTTATTCCATCAGATGCGGCGGAAATGTGCACGACCCTCGCCAATCAGAGTCCCCCTTCCAGCATTGGTTTGCAAGTTGAAATGAACATGAAATGAATCCGCCAATAAATGAAAGAAGAATCAGTAAACAGAAAGTAATAGTAACAAATTGACCAACTGTATATCTAATGTACTGTATTTAACGAACAAAAAAAAACCTATGTTAATAAAATGTTTCATTACCAGTGCTTTAAAAATGGCAGTTTAAAAGCAATGAAAAAATGTTTGGCGAACCGCATGTACTTGTCACAACTGCTCCGTGACACAAAAAAGTTTGGGGACCACTGCAATGGAATATCCATCTTCAAGGGTGAGAATAACAACATTTACTTATAGGCCACTGCATGTATGTAGGACAGGTTATAAGCAGGTTCTTCGGATGGCTGCATGTTGATACAACACATCAAAAGGGATGGACCTCCAGCCAACTGCGACCTTTGCAGAAAGATCATGCAGTATTGACCAGTAAGTGCTTTACAAAACTGAATAAGCGAAACATGAAGATCCTCCAGTTGGGGAATTGGAGATCCAGAGTGAGTAACCAGCTGTGAGTGAATGGGGGTCTGTAGGCAAGACAAAGCAATCACTTAGAGGGGGAGGTTGAGTGCTCGCTCTGTATCACACCAGCACACTGAAAAGATTGTGACGTTTGAATGAAAAGATTGTGACATTTGAAATGTCACCTTCCCGCTGCTTTCACAAATCTTTTCTCCAGATCAATAAATGTGCTTGCTGTTTTTGAAACCCGATGTAAGAAAAGTGTCTCACTGTGCTATTTTCGAAACCTGCCTTGGGACTACAGCTAAAAATTAGCATTTATGCTAAGTCTGACGCATTTACACTGTTTATTCTTGTGTTAATTAATGTGCACTGCCTCAATGAAATAAACGGATAAATAAAAACATTTTTTAAAAGAAATCGTCTCAAACTCTTTCTTTAGGATTTCCATCTGCTCCGCTCTAATACGTTCAAACCTGAGTGCCCCCTCCCACGCCCCCCCAATCAGTGAAGTCAAGTTTGACTACAATGAGGGCTGTGTTGTCATCACACTCAGTAAAAGATGGGGATGAGACAAACACAGACACTGGTTTCGCCACTGAGGTTTTCATGACGATGATGCCACAGATTTTGAGAAGCAATTTCAACTTCAACAATAATTTGTGGCTAACGTCTTGTGTCGTTTGGCAACCAAAATCTGCACGATGTGACATTTTGACTCCTTTTCGCTGATGCGAGTACCTAGTAGTTCACAATTGTTTTGCTTTGAACGGCAGAGGGCAGCCATGTGGGCGGAATGCATATTGCATGTGAAAACATGGCTGCCTCTGTATATTAAATTATGTTGGAAACAAACACGATTTTTACATTTACAAGACATATTTCTGAATATGTGTTTTAAGAGTAGAGGTCAGTACTTTTATTTTGCTATATATAATGTGTAATAAATTCTCTATGTAGTCTGAAAAAAGCACAGGTGAGGTGTATTTTTTTTTCAGGTGTCAACATTGGCAAATTTTGCCCCCCCAAGTCGTCAGAATTGGTATGGTACGTAATTTACAGTAAAAAAGTGTTTTACTTCTTAAGTACATTTCAGATTCTCCATATACTATGTACAGTACCTCTAAGTAAAGTGTGAGTACTTTTGCGACCTTTGCTCGCACAACATGAGAAAAAAACTCACGGCATTATCCATCCAAACATTTTCTATACCGTTTATTCTCTTTGGGTTTGCATAGAGCTTGGGCCTACAAATGCCACCCAACCTTAGGTAAAAAGCAGATTACACCCTGGACTGCTTGCCATGCTATCAGAGGGCACACATAGACCCAGACAGATGTACAATTTCCAATTCTGCTTTATGCATTATCCATCCATCCATCCATTTTCTGATCCGATTTATCCTCACAAGGGTCACGGGGAGTGCTGGAGCATATCCCAGCTGTCTTCGAGGAGTAGGCGGGGGACACCCTGAACCGGTTGCCAGCCAATCGCAGGACAACAGAGACGAGCAACCATCTGCGCTCACACTCACATCTACGGACAATTTAGAGTGTTCAATCAGCCTGCCATGCATGTTTTTGGAATGTGGTAGGATACCGGAGTACCCGAAGAAAACCCATGCAGGCATGGGAAGAACATGCAAACTCCACACAGGGAGGTCAGAGCCGGAATCGAACCCAGTACCTCTGCACTGTGAGCTTCGACGCGCTAACCACTTCAGCACCGGGCCGCCGCTTCATGCATTATACCTGTACTTTATCCGCTCACTATTATTTCAAGTTTTAACCCTGTACTCGTGCCTGTTTTTTCTGGTTGCACGATGTTGACTGGTTAGCACGTCTGCCTCACAATGCAGAGTTGCAGGGGTTGTTTCTGATCCCGGCCTTTCTGTGTGGAGTTTTGCACGTTCTCCCTGTGCCTGTGTGGATTTTCTCCGGGTACTCCGGTTTCCTCCCACATTCCAAAAACTTGCATGATAGGTTAATTGATCACTCCAAAATATCCATAGGTGTAATCGTGCAGGGGAACCTTTGTTTGTCTATCTGTGCCCTGCGATTGGCTGGCAACCATTTCAGGGTGTACCTCACCTACTGCCCAAAGTCAGCTGGAGTAGGCGCCAGCATGCCCGAGACCTTTATATTGTTTAATTTGGGTTCAACTCTCCATTGGAACATCTCTGTTGCACATGGAGTTTGTATGTTCTTCCCACGCTTTTGTGGATTTTGTATAGGCACTTCAGATTTAAACTATATTCCAAAAAATGTCCATATATTGTCCATAGGTGTGAATGTGAGTGTACAGTATATGACTGTGTGTTTTATGACTAATCAGTTCAGTGTGTAACCCAGTTATCCACCCACGGATAACTGGACAAGCGGAATAGAATATGAATGACTGAATAAATGCATATTTTTTCAAGGAGGCTTATTTCACGTTTCCTGTTCCACTTCAACATCACCTCTAAATATCTGCAATGACACATCATTGGAATGTGAATCAGAAAAAAAAAAACATGTTGTTCCCTCTGTCAACTTTATCAAAAAGAAAGTCAGAGCGCATTCGATGTGGGAGTCAATTTTAAAAGCGAGGTTTGCTTGAGACAGAATAATGAGAGCAAGACTGTTATTTAAGACTGGTGCCATGACAACTGCAGACCACTGCTGCTGAGGGACATCAACTGAGCTCTTTTGAGAGAATATGATAAAAGTGAAAATTCAGGTATTGTATGTTGCTGAAATATACGGTATTCCAACATTTTCTGATGAATAGTTTGCCGGTTACATTCTCCGTTTTGAGACGGTAATCGGCCACATTGTAGCATTGCTTTGTTTGAATTCTTATTTGCATAGTAATGAATGGCATATGCGGTGGCAGACATGTTGCACATTCACATGCTGTGAGAAGCTCTGACATCTGGGAACGAACACCAACCTTGTATTTATCAGCGAACCAACTCTAAAAGAATAGATCTACATGGAAATTTGTTGCAAGGCATGAAATCATCTGCAAAATTGTTAGCTTTGAGAACATTGGTAGGCACTCTGCCAGTTACATCCATGTACTAAGTGCCTTTTTTTAACCTCATTTTCCTTGCCAGTTTCTCTTTCCATTCTTCATTAGTGTGTGTCAATATCTTGAATGAAAGAGCAACTGATTGCTGCCATCAATGGTATAAAAAAATGACACTCTGTTGCTAAAATGGAGCCAATTACACCACAGGCATGGTTGCACAACCATTAAAATATGTCCCTCAAGCCCTTGACAGAAAGAATTTAAAAGCTGTGCCATAACATCGGGTTGAATGTCAGTACCTGTAAATACTAACTGGTCAGTCATCCACGCTTTGGACTGAGACATTTATCTTTTTTTATTCTTCTTTACAGTTGGAATACACAGTCAATGAACGTGAAAAAAAAACCCTCAAATACACATCTCATCAATAGCATTTCAAGTACACATTGAAATTGTAGACAGAATGTTCACAACCACTGTCAACATGAAAATTAAAGCTCTTGAAACGCAGGAATTCTATTGACTGTGTGCGCCCTTGACCAGTCGTAGCTAGAATGCTTTAAGACCATTTTTTGTTGATTGTGTCTAATTCCTTAATCGCTCCGCACTCGCTCATCTTCTCCCGCTCTCACGCCTCTCCTCTTCTTCCTTCCTTGTTGAGCGAGCTAATAGCCCAGCAAACAACATCCAGGTTATTGGGGAATCAGAATAAACCAATCAAATTTGAAGTACTATAATACGTTTTGGGCAAACGTATGCAATCATTTACACTCCCATTCAAATTAGCCTTTGATTTATGCACAAACAAATGATGGCAAGTCACACCCCTAGACAAATAAATCTATGGTAATTTCAAAGGTGGGACGCTTTTGGTAAAGAGAAGTAAGCAATGGTATCAAAGTATCAACGACAAAGTATCACTAACCTCTTGGTCACAAATATATGATTACTGTTGGCTGTAATCATGCCCCCCTCACCCCCACCCCCCCAAAAAAACACTTACGTAATTCCAGTGGTTCTTTTTTTTTCATGGGAAATTACAAATCATGAAAAGAATAGGAACACCTTCAAAGAAACTCAACTCACCACAGTAATTGCGAGCAGAGAGGGTAACATGGCTTCGTGATGGGTTACTGTAAGCTCGCAAAATTCCACAATGACCTTGTGAGGTGGGACGACTGCTGCCGTGGAGCTTTGTGAGCCAGCCATGCTTGCTATGTATACGGTATATTTTGACATGAACGTGTAATGGATGCCAACTTGCGCCTGCATCAGTGTACCTCACTCGTCAGAGCCTTCAAAAAAAGTTACTGGCCGCTGAGTTAGCGAGATGTGCTTTGAAATCAGCAGCCAGGAGACTTGATTAGCATCTGGTGACGCAGGTTCAAATCTTGGGTGTCATCGCATGAATGGCACAGGATTGCCACCATTATGTGGGTATTCACAAGACACTTCCACGGTATTAAACTCATGATACGATAATCAACACGATATTGTTGGGTGGTTGGCGATATAAAAAAAAAATCACTCTGCACTGGTTAAAAAAACTCATACCGGAAAAACACAAAGCACAATACTGTATAGTACTTTTGCACATAATAGCAGTGACCAAAACAGAATTCGCCAGTCAATTTATTGTCCTGTGCTCCTATAAGCTCAGCAGTGCAACGTATGATGATTTATGTAGTTCAAGATGCTGTGCTCGTCTGAATCAGGTTTTATGATGGAAATGTTGAAAAATATTTGCAGGTATGACTGTTTTGTGTTTTGGAGGAGTGATAACCGCTACAGCACAACATAATTTTGGCCAGGTGAGCAAAGTGGCCAAAACATGCCTAATTCAAATGAAACTGAACTAATTACCTTACCACCAGAGTTTGCTGGAGCTGCACGAATGGAAAACAATCTGGCCTTTTAACAGATGTGCTACTTTTATTGTCGTGACATGAAAATGATGATATTGTGGCAATGTTAGTATTGCGATATTGCAAGTTTGCCGTTGTCATTACATTACTACGATCAAAACCCTATTTTTTTTTGCATAGTCATGCTAACAAAACAAAACGTATATCGGCCTACAAACAATACTCTTCACTTTTATACTTCAGTTTAAATTCAAAGTATTTCTGCTGTGTACATACTGAATTCAAACTTTTTTTTAAAATGTAGTTGTTCAAATATAAATATAAAATCATGACTTTTTCTGTTATGTGGAGTGAGTTAAAGTGCGCGAAAAGTGTTACTATTTTTTTTGTGACCACCCAGTTTCATCGATAACCTGTGGGAAGTAATTATCAGTATTTACCTTTCAACCCAGACTCCGATCGACACCCACGTGCACTGAGACTCGGAGGATCGTGGGCGATCTCTCCTCTGAAGCATCAAACCTCTCTGGTGAAGCCCATTATTGACAATGTGCTTTGATACGTTTGTTTACAGTTTGACATTCATCAAATACGTACAAAAAAATATATACCCAAGCAAAATGCCTTCATTCACATGGGCGGATGCACAGTTTGCAATGCATCTACTGTACAACCTACTGTAGATGTGTCTGTGGCTCACAGTAAAGTAGTGACTCATCTGTAATGGTCAGTGATGCATAACATATGAAGTGCTATTTTTGGTTGAAGTCAATCATTCCCACACCAGTGGGTCACACTGGAGTGGGAATGAGCAAACCTTTGGCTTAAACACTTTTTGATGTCACAAGTCAAAGCCAAACACAGGCCAGATATATTCATCAACATATGACAGCTTTACATATCACTGCCAGTTCAGCAAGTCATGCTGACAAATTTGTCAGCAAAGATGCTGGATGAAGGAATGAGCGGCAGAGAGCGAAAAACAGCAGGGGGAATGCAGGGTGAGGTGGTAAGAGTGTGTGTGGGTGTATAGATTTCCCGCTGGGGACGGCGCTTTCACCCAGAACGTTGCCTCAGAACGTGTGACACGCAAGGCACAAGCAATATACACATGGACTTGACATCAAATCAACAGGCAGGTGAGGGGAGTCCATTTACCGACCCCCCCCCCACCTCCCCCTTCCCCCATTTACTGAGACATGCACTCACCACTTTGTTGTATTATACTTTCACAATCTAAGGAGATCCATTATTGTATAGAGAAAAAAATCTGCATTTGCAACAATACTGCTCATCTTGGAGTGATGTTGTATTATTCATTCATTCATTCATTTTCCGAACCGCTTGATCCTCACTAGGGTCGCGGGGGGTGCTGGAGCCTATCCCAGCCGTCTTCGGGCAGTAGGCGGGGGACACCCTGAATTGGTTGCCAGCCAATCGCAGGGCACACAGAGACGAACAACCATCCACGCTCACATTCACACCTAGGGACAATTTAGAGTGTTCAATCAGCCTACCATGCATGTTTTTGGAATGTGGGAGGAAACCGGAGTACCCGGAGAAAACCCACGCAGGCCCGGGGAGAACATGCAAACTCCACACAGGGAGGCCGGAGCTGGATTCGAACCCGGCACCTCTGCACTGTGAAGTCGACGTGCTAACCACTGGACTACCGGGCCGCCCTGATGTTGTATTAGTTCAACTGATTGTTTTTTTTTAATTGTCATAATGAAGAAAAGTGGGTGGATGGATGAATAGTTTTGGTTAAGCAAAACATCATACTGAAAGGTGTTTCGAATAATGTAGCCCGCACATATAACCACAAGCAGTAATTGTGGAAAAACAGCTTCAAGTTTGGTGCAGTGCCATTCTACACCACTGCAAATGACAAACACACAAATGAACATATATAATTACACTAACACCTCACTGACAATGCGCATCACTCTTGTTTTCTGCGTAAAGGCAAAGTTGCCTAAAAAGTACTGCACAAGTCTGTCTAATGAAGTGGTCATTTAGGGAATTTTGACTTACACTATTTATGATTTGGTACATTTGTTTGGAGTTTTTGCCAGCTACAGTGATGTAACAATGCCTCAGTAAATGTGAAGGTTTGTGTGGGATCACAAAAAACACACACAAAAGTCCTACAGGTATGGTAATGTCAGTCCCATTGCATCCTATTGAGGTGTTCCATGGTTTTATCGTCTGTTTACTGTTAAAAATGTTACAAGGCCAGCCACAATGGTTTTTTCACCTGATCACTGCACTCCTTGTCAAAATTGACAACTTTTAAAACCACACGTGGTGAGATTCCAAAGCATGCTGCGAAAGAACAATGCTCACATTTACTCAAAGAATATGTCATAAATAAGTTTTTTTTGTTGCACATCAGGCTGGAGAAAAATAAGATTCAAAAATTTGTGACAGTTCTGTCCAAAGTGACAACAGTGTTGTGGGGCACATTCGACAGTAGTGAGAAAACAGACTAACATCTCCAAGTTTTCTTTTTTTTTCCGCCATGGCAATACTCAAACCATGACTCCCCACTTTCTTACAGATGATACAACACTGCCACCCCAATATGCTCATTACTGTGCTGTGTACTGTATTGTGTAGTAGTAGTACCTTATTGTAGAGCTACAGGATGTGCATATGGCAAAATATTAGAAACACCTCTATGCTATATACGACTGCAAATTAGGGTCCAACTACAATAATATACATCATGTTAATTTTGCCCAAAATCAAAGGAACACTGCAATAAACAGTAAAACTTCCATCCATCCATTTTCTGATCCGCTTTCATCCTCGCAAGGGTCGCGGGGGATGCTGGTGCCTATCTTCAGAGCAGTAGGCGGGGGACACCCTGAACGGGTTGCCATCCAATCACAGGGCACACAGAGACAAACAGACATCCGCACTCACAATTACACCAAAGGACAATTTAGAGTATTCAATCAGCCTGCCATGCATGTTTTTGGAACGTGGGAGGAAACCGGAGTACCCGAAGAAAACCCACTCAGGCCCGGGGAGAACATGCAAACTCCACACATGGAGACCGGAGCCGGGATCGAACACCTCTGTACTGTGAGGTCGACGCACTAACCACTGGAACCGGGCCGCCTACAGTAAAACCTATGTACCAATAATTAATTGTAATATTCAAAAATTGAGGAATGTTTTACATGATCACTGCACCTTGTTTTAGCTGCTCTCGCAACTTTTATTTACCATGTGTTATGATGTGATATAATGTATGATGTAACTATATCATGCTGTATATTTTGTTGCGCCTATGTTTTTGTACTGGTTTTTATTTTGCTATTTTACTCTGCTGTCTGCTGCCAGGTCAGCACTCCAAAAGAGAATCTGTTCTCAGTAGCCTTACCTGGATAAATAAGGGTTAAATAAATAAATCTGCAGGGTACATACGTATGTACAGTATCATATGCAACGCAGCTGAAGGATACACTGTGGTGGTGTACGAGCAGGAATTTATTGTCTCTCTTATCTTTGTGTGGTGCTTTGTTGTTGTGCAGGAATATTTAATAGTCAGATTGGTTCGACCGCAGCATTTCAGAGCCTATTTTTCCAAGGGCAGCATACAGAAAAATTAAAGAACGCAAGGGACACTTTGACATTATTGACCTTTTATTTATTTAACATATTAAAACAAATCAATGGGTGTAGGTAATATTAAGTAGTTAATAGTTATATATTGCTTTTGTATAAAGTGTATATACATACGTGTGACACAAGCAATGGTGATCAACGCCATTTGCTGTGAGAAACTAAATTACCTTTATTCATTTGGGTTTTATGGAACAGACCTCCAGAGTAACTTCTTTTACAAGAAGCACAGTGGCCCCTCACCTTTAATTTTAGGGACACAAGTTGAAAATTTAGTGGAGCACATTGTGTTGCAAAGTAAATATTCACCCTGTTCATTAGTACTGATAAATGGGCTGAAGTGTAAGCTACTACACCAAGTTTGTCAGTAACAAAAAATATTTAAGAATTTAAAAAAAAAATCCACTATATCAAATTGTAGGGGCAAAATGTCAGCATTTAGGGGCAGTCTGGAGCCCCGTCAAAGGGAATTTTATGAATAGTTTATTTGTAAATAGAGGAAATAAGTGATGAAACAAACATCTCCTGTTTTCCTGCCTTTCCACCCGATGCAGAAAAAAATACAGTGCAGGCTTATACAATATCACTTTTGATATGCTGCTCAAAAAATGGATGGCAGGTCATTGCACACCCCTGCTTTCACTGTTTTTGTTGTTGTTGTTTTTACACTGAAGTCTGAAATGTTATTCACGATAAGTGTCATCTTTGTCGCTGTTTTTTCTGCGTTCATCCCCAGCAGACTTGAGCTCCATCAGCTCCACTTCATGCTTGGCTGCAGTCTCCAGCACTTGCTGTTTGTTGTAGAACACCACAAAGTTATTAATGATGGGGTGTATGGGCAGGGCGATGGCTATGACCCCACATAGGAAACTCACGGCCGCATTACACTTGCCAAGTGTGGTTTTGGGGTAGATGTCTCCATATCCCACCGTCGTCATGGTGATGATGGCCCACCAGAAGGACTGTGGAATGCTCCGGAATAGAGTCTCGGGGTGACTTTGCTCCATGGTGTAGCCCAGAGCGGAGAACACGAATATACCCACGCCCATATACATGAGCAGCAGCCCCAGCTCTTTGAGGCTCTTCTTGAGCGCGTACGTGAGCGTCTGCAGTCCCGACGAGTGGCGCGCCAACTTGAAGACGCGCGCGATGCGCATAATGCGCAGCGCCTGCACAGCCTGCTGAACGTTGCCCAATTCCATCATGGAGCTGGTACCGAGGTACGTCAAACTGAGGACCACGTAGAAAGGCATAATAGCCATAAAGTCCACAATGTTCATGAAGGAGAGCGCGAAGTGTAACTTATTGGGCGAGGACGCGAGGCGCAGCAGGTACTCCGCGGTGAACCACAGCATGCACCCCATTTCAATAGCCTCCAAAGTCGGGTGCTCCACCAGCTCTCCCTCGGCGTCTGTTACCTGCAATTCTGGGATGGTTCCCACGCACATCACCACCGCTGAGACCAGGACGGAGAGGAAGGACGCGATGGCGACGACGCGCGCAGGGAAAGAGGAACCGGGCTTCTCCATGAGCCTCCACAAGAACCGTTGGCACCTCTGCGTTCCCGTTGCACTCTGGTCCACCTCCATGTCTTCCAAAATCACCTTCACTTTACTCGCAATTTCTTTCAGCTCCCCCTCCTTCTCGCTCAAGTAACTTTTGCAGCACTCGTCCAAAGCACTTTGGTCTATTTTCCAAAACTCCATCTCCTTGATGAAACAAATGGGGCAAATGCCGTGTTTAATGTGAATTTCGTCGAAGTAATAAACATCAATAATGCACTTGAACGCATCTGGATCCCGGTCGAAATAAAACTCCCTTCGCCCAGGGTCAAAGTCGTCACAGAGAGAGGAAAAAAGTTCAGGATTCTGCGCCGACGAGCAGTTAACCAACTCAGCCAGTCTGCTCTCCGGGTAACGATTCAAAACATCCCTGAAAAGCACCACTCGTACCCCGCCGATGTTCACGGTGATCTCAGGCTCACCACACGAACTGGTTCTGTACCTAGGTTTCGGGATCGTCCACATTTTTTTCACTTGTTTAGTTTGAGCAATCAAAATGCTGAAACACGGAAAAGGGATGCCTACTAATTAGAGCGTATGCAGACGATTTCAATGTGCAACACGTTTTCCTTCTTAAAGCTGACAGACTGAACGCCACGAGTTTATGTGTTTCGCACAGGCAGAGAGAGAGAGAGAGAGAGAGAGAGAGAGAGAGAGAGAGAGAGAGAGAGAGAGATGGGGCGGGTGTTTGGGAGGTTAAAAGAACGGGTGTCGTTTGAATACAGGATTTGCTCAAGGTGTGTTGAGGAAGAAATTATGCCCCCTAGCAGTCAGCTCCTGTATTACATTTCTTGATACCTTTCACATTCTTAAAATGGACACTGCGCTGCAATTGTAATTACTGCTCACTTAGTTTCTAAAATAACACATTTTTCCAGAACATGGATACAGATAAGCAGGTCATATGACTCAACCTTGCCATTATTTAAACACAATGCTTTGCATTTGAAGGGGAAATGTCACGGAAAATTTGGAAATCAGACTTCATAATTGCTTGTCAAGAAAAAAGTTGGGCATTTAGAGTGTTTGCGCACTCTTCAAATGTAAAGTAAACTCAGCTCAACTTTATTTATAGAGCACTTTAAAAACAACTCATTGCAAAATACTTGAGCAGTTTTATTCCGACGTCAATGTGAGATCAATTAATGGCTTTGTTTCCAGACATCAAATCAATGTCAATATGTCAAAGTTTTGTGCAGCAACTTTGTTTTGTGTGAAGCAGATATTCGACTGAGATGGGGCTAAAAACAGGCAGATTTCAACAAGACAAGAAATAGTGTGAGAAGTGTTCCATAATTCTTGATCTTTCAAGTATTTTAACAAAAATATGCCACAAAGATACTATTCAGACACCTATTTTGTGAGAACGATACACATACACAAAATAATAATAATAATAAATTGTAACTATTTCATGGGTTGTCTTGCAGTATGTATGTCAGGAGATTTGAGTTACCTTTTGGATCCCCATCCACCAAAATGTTGGGGTGATGAGATCAGGGACACCGCTAATATTTGTCAATTGTGGGCTTGTGAAGTCATTGGAGACTGTTTTGTGATAAAGGGATACACAAATAAACGACTCAAAATGCTCTAATGAGTTTCAGTCAAAATGCAGTGACTCGTAAAAAAGATTAATAACATAACAGAAATTTACACAAAAAAAAAGAAAAGAAAAAAAGGCGGGGGTGGGAGGGGGGTCGGAGAACATAGAGAAAAACGAATGAGATATTTGGAATCTACATCCGAACTGCACAAACAATGTTGGCTACTTTGTTTGCATATTTATTTATTTATTTGTGTGTTTGTTTTTTTATGTGTTACTTACTTGTCTGTCTATCTATCATGCAGACCGATGATCGTTTCTACATCGAACTTCAACCTCACGGTAACTTGGAACCAAAATGCAGCGAATTAAATTTGGGCTGTTCTCGTTTCTTGACGGACACATTTGTCAGTGGTACGTTTACTTGCTGTTTAGCACCGAGGCAACGTGGGATTCGTCAAGCACACCGGTGTCTTACGTATAATGTTTATGTCTAACCGCAGCTTTGTTAAAGTTATAAAATGCAGATATCAAGTGTGAATGATGTCAAGATTTATAATTTAAGCCATGGAAAGTCCCTTCCGGAGGTAAGAAACACAAATTTCAACTTGTAGTTTAATGACATTCCATCAACAAAATAATTGACTTTAGCTAGCTAAGCGGCGATCCACCGTTGTAAATATTTCAAGATATGTTAACATATAGTTTTATAAAAAATTTCTACCACCAAATATCAGTCAAACAAGTTCCATATCAAACAATCAAATGAGCAACGTAACGGTGTACTCTTATTTAAAAGTTAAAACACATTTGTTTTGAACATTCAGTGGCTATCAGACCGTAAGAAAAGGCAACTGCAAAAGAAAGATGTTGGTAAGTTACATTCATGTAATGTAAACATCCATTTTGCATGTCCTAATGAAATATTGGAATGTCGCAATGTATTTTTTTGAATTTTAAGACATCCAGCGCAGGATTGAGCTCATCCAGGACTTTGAGATGCCCACAGTGTGCACGTCCATAAAGGTGTCCAGGGATGGGCAATTCATCTTGGCAACAGGTAATGCTTGAAAGTTGAGGTGTGATGAAAACCCTTTTGAATAGGAATATCGGTTTTGATTTCAGTGAACTGAACTGAATCAAATTGTGAAATTTTAAAATGTACCATCCTTGAATCGTATTGCACCGTTAAGATACGTATCAAATAATATTTTATGAGAGAAGCACACCAGGTATAGATCGTTTTGATGTTGCAGATGATTTGTTTTTTTCTTTGAATTTTGAATAACATTGAATATTTAGGACTTTGGAAAGCTTTTTACATGTTGTCACAGCTTAATAAAGACAACAAAATCTGCAAATGTATCAAATTGAATCAAATTGTAATTCGGGCCGATTATGTTTTCCCTCAAAATTGTGATTGCGATTTAATTTGCAAACCTTTTTTTTCCAAAGTCCTCTTCAAATGTATTTTCAACAAATAATCTTTATTACAAAAACAAGGTCACATCTATTATGCATTATACAATACTAAGATAAAGGTAAATGAAGCATGAGTCATTAAAATGGAAGACGGTTTGTCTCCTAGAATTTCAGGGGGAACCTTAGTAAATACTTGGACGTGCAGTTTGACAAGTAAACTAATTGACTTAGGAAACGCTAAAAATTCAGCTACTCAAAATTTACTTAATACACACCATGCTGTTCGACACATTTATTGTATTCCTTTGATTCTCATATTTTTTTAATTGTGAGAAGCCATAATCGAAATCACAATTCAATTTCAAATTATTGCCCAGCCCTAATCTGCATGATATTTGTAGGGACGTACAAGCCAAGGATTCGATGTTATGACACCTACCAGCTTTCACTGAAGTTTGAACGCTGCTTGGATTCTGATGGTAAATACAAATTGACACACCATACCCTCATCTTGTTCATGCCCATTTCATTAATAGCCACTATTTCATTTGTTTTCTTTCTCTCCTTCAAAGTTGTGGCCTTTGACATCCTGTCTGATGACTACTCAAAGGTAATTTGGGAATATTATAATTGATATTTTTTTTTGTATACTCTTTACTCATAGATTTGCCAAGCAAATTCTACCAGTTTGCTGTATGTGCTCAAATAAATAATGGGGCTTCGATTGATGGGCCAATGAGCATTATCAAGTAATTTCCATGAAGAAGGTGCGTTTCAGACCGACAAGCGTCGGCGCGGACCTGCACTGTGTCCCGCGGTCCTGCATGCCCGCAAACTGTTTCCATGCTGTCTGGCCTCTTTCCTTTTTTGTGCAACCTCCCTGACGACCTCTGCCATCTCTTGGCAGCCTGCGATGATCAGGCGCGGTCTGGTCAATGTCAAACTTGTTGTGGGGCCACTCGCCCGGTCGAAGGAATTTATGGCACCATGTGTGGCAATCTGACAGTAACGACAAAGATGTGTGTTTTGGGTCATTATCCTGTTGGAAAAGTCATGAGCTGCAATTGAGACCAAGCTTTGTGACATTAGGCAGCATGTTTCTCTTCAGTCTGCCTTCATACTCCTGAGATTTCCTTTTCGTTTTCTCTCGAAGGTTCTTGGGTCTCATTTGATAAAATATTTACCTCCACCTATATGGTGGTCATGGAACTTAAAAACAGAAGCATTATGTCCTATTTCCATTACATTTATCAGTTTCACATTATTTCAAAGAGGTTTTTTTTTCTTTTTCTGTTTCTTTTATTAACTGAGGTGCCACGAATTTTGTCCATGTGTAATATGTTGTGGGTTTTTTTTGACTGATAATCTCCTTTTGTCCTCAGCTTGTCTTTCTGCACACTAACCGTTATGTGGAGTTTCATTCCCAGCACGGTTACTACTACAAAACACGAATTCCAAAGTTTGGTCGGGATTTTTCTTACCATTACCCCTCATGTGACCTTTATTTCGTGGGCTGTAGGTGAGAACATATTTCAGATCTTTCAGATTTGAGACACTATTCAGACCAACTTTAATGCATCTTTGTACATTTTTTCGTCCAGTTCAGACATCTATAGACTGAATCTTGAACAAGGTCGCTTCCTCAACTCACTTCAGACAGATGCTGTGTGAGTGTAAAAAAAGCATTATCCAGTACAAATGATCCACTAAATCTTTGCATTAAGTAAAAATGCTTCTTCTTTGTGTTTTTGCCTATTTATGCCTCATCCACCAGGGAGCACAACGCATGTGATATCAACCCTGTCCATCATTTGTTTGCCAGTGGAACCTCCGAGGTATGTGCCATCATCCGCTGCTTGAACTGGTATTTTGGATTTTAATCAATGACAGTATCAAAGCAAAGTTAATTTTTACCATTCACTGAACAAGTTGAAACTCACTAAATCACTAAATATGGTACATCTGAATCATTATTATTTTTTACATATTGTAAGGTGTCCTTCAAGGCAAAATTCAACATACATTTTCACGCATACTTCATTTTGCACACCACACATAAAACTAGATCATGGATATAGGAAGAGATTCAGAGTGGAAAAGATGCACAAATAGTGTCACACCATTGCCTTGAAACTACTGCCGCCCAACTTATACTGAACTGAACCACTGAAATAGATATATTGTAATTTAAATAAGAATGTCAAATGACTGCCTTGTTTTCTTGGTTACACGTGGATACAAGCAGTGCAAACTTGCAACGAGCAGATGAATGCATGAAATTCAGTGATGTGTTCCTCGAGCCGAGGACCGAAGGCCGGTCCTTGGTCCTTGGCCTTGGCCTTGGGAGTCAATTCCTTGGCCTTGGCCTTGGCCTTGGGAGTCAAGTCCTTGGCCTTGGCCTTGGCCTCGGGTTGCCGGTCCTCGGACACAATGAGGGATTAGAGCCTCGAATCCCTTGTCCACAGGTATAAAGAGGGACCGAGGATCGCAAAAACCACGAAGGAATCAAATAAATTCCATCCAGGGAAACGCATCCTGATGGATTAAGCTGGCGCTTTAAAAGGGGCGGGTCTGCCACTGACAGGTGACAGTTAGCGCAACGAATAAAGAGCAGCATCACAGTTAGTTTCAATCACGGTTTGTTCTGTTCGCGATCGGCAGTTTAAATAGCGTGTAAAGTCTTTCTGTAACAGTGGTGTCTTTTATGTAGTTATTTTTGCACAGTCGTCACGTTTCTGCGGTGGCACTATAATGTTTGTTTGAACCAAGTAATTTGCGTTACAGCTGGAGTCAATAATGCCGGCACTTCACTTCCGGGTTTGGCCGTTGGGATTTGGAGTCCTTTTGCTCGATTCAAGTTATGTTTTTGGTGAATGCTTTCTCATGTTTGGAATAATGAATATTGATAATACATAGTTTAAAATCATGGTTGATTTAATTATTTTTTATTATTATTATTGTGAAGTTGAAGGTATTAAATTAATTAATGTAGTATTAGTGGGAGTGGTAATAATAGTAGTACTCAGAGAATGTTTAGAGATCAGCCATCTCGTTACCTCTGCGTCCCGCGTCCGAGACGCAAAATTAACCCACAGGACGCACAGTTCCAAACAATGTGCGTTTTTGGGACGCAGGGAAATTTCTCAGTCAAAACAAACAAACAAACAAAAAAAACTACGGCAAGCCTGAGGATTTCACAGTGGCAATCGTTACCAGTAGCGTGTCGTTTCTGTGGCGTCATTTTCACGGTACCGAAAAATAGTTTAACTATAAAAGTCACCGCACACGAGTTGACTGTGTGATCAACGCGATTT
>NW_017804904.1:189191-196581 GCF_001891065.2 Hippocampus comes
AATCATGAGGACCTGCCAAGTGGTATGATAGCATTGTTTTATACATGTCCTTGGCTAGGCCTCAGTTTCAAAATCAGTCCTTGGTCCTTGGCCTTGGCCTCGGAAGCAAGTCCTTGGTCCTTGGCCTCGGAAAATTTTTCAAGTCCTTGGCCTTGGCCTTGCCTCGGAAAATTTTCCAAGTCCTTGGCCTTGGCCTTGGCCTCGGAGGCAAGTCCTTGGCCTTGGCCTTGGCCTCGGGTTGCCGGTCCTTGGACACAACACTGATGAAATTACATTTTACCTAATCATATCTTGATTGAAACTAATTACTTTAACGACACAAAAACTAGAAAATGTTAGCTGTAGCTTTATTCAGACATGGACCAATACAAAGTTCAAAAATGTATTATAACTGCCTGCCATATGACAAAAACACAGAGCCATCAGCAAATCCGTTTTTGGTAATAGAGTTGAATACCTTTTGTCCTTAGAGTTGTGTGTCCTATATTTTAAACAGTTCAGGGATGCCACAACCGACCTCACACATGCCCTTAAATCTCTCCCTCTGTCGAACAGCTTAGCATTTGCTCTGGCAACCTACTGTGCCCACAACATACGGTGATAAATGACTGTAAACAGGCATTCTCGGTTAAACAAGGCTACAGTGTATTTGATCTGACATCGACACAACTGAAGTTGAGATTTAAATATTTCTTAGAACAACATATAGAAATACACCCCCCCTCAAAAAAAAAAAAGAATAAAAAATAAAATTAGAATGCCTCTATATTGTTTGTGTTTGAATATTTCTAATTAGTTATGTTGTAATTGCAAAAAACACCTTTCATGTTGTCACTTTAACTCACTCATCTTTTCAAGAGTACCTACTGCAATTCATTTATCTATATATACAGTACACTAGTGTGCAAAAATTAGAGGCAACTGTTGGACTTCCTTCATATAGATTTTTTTTTTTTAAATGTCAGTAGAACCTCACTTCATAAAGCGCAGACCTCTACCAGGCCAAACTGTTGACATCACTGAAAGAAAAATGTGGAATGACATAGATGGGCCCTCGGTTTAAGACAGTTTGCTTGCCTATTAAACCAACATGAACCCATGTTTTGTTTAAATTGGAACACACATAATATAGTATCTATCAAAGTAGTGAATACATGGTAAATATTTGTACTTAAAAGACTTTTATTCCATGCCCATATAAAATGATAGAAATGAAAAAGTGCAACAACAACAAAAAAGAAATATAACAATCAATGTTTCCGAGTATTCTAGCGAGCAGTATCCTACATATCACTGACCTATATCCCTTTTTGGTCATTAGGGAAAAGTGGAATGCTGGGACCCTCGTGTCCGGAAGCGAGTGGGCCTTCTGGATTGTGTGCTGAGCAGCCTAACAGAAGGAATGGAGTAAGTAGCTGTCTGTTGCTCAGAAATGCAGTTTTTACTTACGGAGCTTATTTTGTCGTTGATCGAATTAGATGTGACCATTTTGTGACTTGGATCATTTCATTTTGTTTTGCAGAGTTCAGAGTTTGCCCTCAATAAGCGCACTGAAGTTTAACGGTTCACTCGTCATGGGAGTAGGCACCAGCACTGGACAGGTATGCAACATCTTTGAATGGCTAATGTTATAGTCACTGAAGAGTCCTTATGGTGTAAAAAAAAAAAAAAAAAAAAAAAGATGATGAATGATATGATGTTTTTAAAGAGCTGTATCTTCATCCCTCCTGTGCACCTCACACACACTCCAGGGCTGTTTTGATGGAATCGAAAGTTGTAATAATTGCCTCCTCCTTACCAAAGGTGCTGCTGTATGACCTGCGCTCCAGCCAGCCGCTGATGGTGAAAGACCACTTCTACAACCTGCCCATCAAATCTCTCAACTTCCATGATCAGATGGACCTGGTTGTGTCAGCAGACCCTAAAATAATAAAAATCTGGAACAAAGACAGTGTAAGACTATAACATATATGAGTAGAATGTACACTCAGTAGATGTTCATATCGGTCAGTTGGCTTGCTCGTCATAGGAGTGATCCTGCAATATTATATCCTGCATCGTGTCACTCATGGTAGCCAATGCAACAAAGATGTACATAATTGTTTTTCTTCTACTCACCACAGGGAAAAGTGTTCTCCTCCATCCAGCCTGAGAGCAACATTAATGATGTTTGCATGTACCCTCACTCAGGTGAGAATACTCCACAAGATAATGTGTAATTCATGACTGCAAGGAAAGGCATGTATCCCCCCCCCCCAAAAAAAAAAAAAACAGCTGCACTGAGTTAAAAACAACAAATGAATTTGTGTATACTATCAACTAGGGATGGGCAAGTATCGAGAACAGGTATCGGTAGTGGGCGAAACCCGGCCTTATTTCAAGTCACTGGTATTGTATCAGCCCCCCTCCTGTGGCCGTTTTACAATCAGGAACGTAAGGCATACATGTCTGACATATCACTAATCAGTGGCAATTTCTGAAGTTTATTAACATTTGGGTCATTCTGTGTCAAGTGACACCTCTTCAATTTGCCTGATGTCAAATGAAAGTATCCGAAGTTTGAGCCACCGACCGCAATGCATTCTGGGAACCGAGTGGCTTTACTGTCATTTTCATAGATGTAAACATGAAATGTGGTAGATATGCTGCTGTGCCGAAGAAAAAATAGTTCTGACTGAATTTCAAGGCGCATGCTTTGCCTTTGAGGGTACATTGCCCCGCTGAGCTGCGATGCTGCTAGAGACATCATATTAAGGCAGTTGAAGTCTGTTGTTCTTATGTAACAAGTTAAAAGGTTGCCGATCATTGACATCATAGTGGCTCACTTTAGCATTAGAATGTCGCTTCCCATCGGTGCAAATGTTCGATCACCACAAATAGTTTTAAATCAGGAGTGGGGGGGGGGGGCTGTCTATATTATGGTTTGGTCAGTGTTGAAATTCAACAATCAGTCACGCATTTTTTTGTTTCTTGTGAAGTTATGTGCCGCTCAGGTGAGTGCAATGACACAACCTCAGATTTCTTCTTCTAAGTAAGGTGTGTGGCAGTACATACTGTAGGTCCCACCCAGTGTTCAGACTTAGACACCACAAGTTGAATTAAACAGTGAGAAACTTGTGTTGCCAAAATTCTGGTTAAATGCTAGGCATTCCTAAAAGCTCCTTGAGGCGCTGTTATATTCAATTTAATTATTTGCGCTTCACTGTATTCCTTGAAACAACCACATATTTTGATTGGGACTTTTTCTCACAGGCTGTTTTATTTATTTATTGTCAATATTTTTTTTTTGTGTGTTCTCCACAAAATATGTATTTACGAAACAAAGGGGGGGAGGTCATAAAAAAACTTCATGTACTGTATACCACTGGGACATCGTCAAACGTGTGTGCGCGCAATGCTCTTTCACCACTAGGAGGTGCCATCTACTCTTGTAGTTTCAAGCATTTTGTGATGGTGAAAAACACATTCGTTAGAGACCTTGTCAGATGTGTCTGTCCTTTGTAATTTTGAAAACATTCCCCAAAAGAGTTTAACACACTGTCCTGTCTCAGAATATTTGCAGCATCATATCTTATGTACACACACTGCAATTTTCAAACCTGCAACTACATTGTTTACGCTCAAGCTTCTCACATCATCCTGCCTGTATGTGTGTTTGTGTTTATAGGTATGCTGTTCACTGGCAATGAGGATCCGAAGATGAACACATTCTACATTCCAGTGAGTTTTTTTTTCAACACCTCACTGGCAGCAAACACAAACCCACACACAGACTGATCCTAACAGTGGCCTTGACATCACATCTCATAACTGAACTGATACCCTCACATGTATTATTGATGCAATAAAGCAGGGTTGTCAAACTCATTTCACATTGTGGGCCACATATAGCCTCGGTAGATGTAAAGTGGGCCGGACCATTAAAATTATACCATATTCTGCTATAAATAACCAAATTAATGTCTTTCCTTTGTTTTGGTCTAAAGAAGCACAAGAACATTAGGAAAATGTTTAAATTTAATAAACAGATCTAGCGGATACTCCATGAATTGCACCTTATTAAAAGTAGCAATTCCGTGTCTCTTATGAATTTTTTCACTTTTAAATTATCATGCGGACCTAATCGAACCTCCTTGCGGGCCGGTTGTGTCCCGCGGGCTGTATGTTTGACATTCCTGCAATAAAGAATGTTACCTGACTTGATTACTGCCTTGCACAAACTTGCTCGAAGTCGATGACTCAAATGGCTGTAAAAATGAGGGCTCGTGAAAGAAGGCCCCAGAGAATGAGTGGGAGATTGAAAAGGGCGGATTTTGGTGGACTGTGTGTCTCGGGATTATATGATATACATCTGTCCATTCCAACTCAGTGAAATGCAATGACTCATGACACATTTTTTTCGTTTTGTAGCCAAATATTGAGCAGGGGTTAATAAGGTGAAGCAATCAAAGCCAACATGATGTCTCACACTGGTTGCGGATATAGAATTTAGATACAGTAAATTCATATTACACAGCAGATAAAGATGGATGAAAAAAAAAACTTCCATCATATTAGACTGACACTAACATTGACCTTGATATCACATCTCATAATTTAACTGAATGGATACCCTCACGTGTATTATTGATGCAATAAAGAATGTTCACTAAATTTCTTACTCCCATGCAAAAACTTGCTCAAAGTCCGCGACTCAAGTGATTGTAACGTGAGGGCTTACGAGAGAAGACTCCAAAGAATGAGCGGGAAATTGAAAGGGGTGGGTTTTTGTGGACTTTGTGCTCTGGGTTTTGATGACTCACATCTGTCCATTCCAACTCAGTAAAATGTCATGACTCATGACCCATTTGTTTGGTTTTGTAGCCAAATATTGACTAGGGGTTAATAAGATGAAGTAATCAAATCCAACATGATCTCGCATACTCGTTTGAAATCTTGAACTTAGACACAGTATGTTCATATTATACAGTATATAAAGCTGGGTGGGGAAAAAAAAAAGCTTCCATCACGTTATCGGCCATTTTAGATTTTACATCCAATAATCATTTACAGTACTACGATGTTTATATCTTCATTTATTCTATAAATAATACTGCGCCGTTCCATTATCAGAAAAACACAAATATCAGTAATTCTTAATTTTGCCATTCATTCTGCTTTGATGAGGCACAAAATGCAAATTTTGAAGTTGGAATACCCGTCATAATTTTTTTGGTCTGCTGTTGATAATTTCGGGTTTTTTGTTGCTGTTGTTGTTGTTGAGCGACTGCCAACCGGGTCCCAAAGCGGCTCCTAAAGCCGCAGCTTTCCCAAATTAGTAATATTTGTGATTGCCCAGCTCTAATTATATACATACATCTTCATTTTAGACAAAGAGATTAATGGCTCTAACATAATTTTCTTAAGTTGTCATAGACCCATACTTTACTGAATGAATCTGGAGTTATAATGAAGGAAAAAGAAGCGAAACTCATTGAAGTGATTTTAAAATGGTAATATGTACTGTGGGGGAGGGCACAGTGATCGACTGGTTAATATGTCCGCCTCACAGTGCAGAGGTTGTGGGTTCGATTCCAGCTCTGGCCTTCCTGTGTGGAGTTTGCATGTTCTCCCCATGCCTGTGTGGGCCTTCTCCAGGTACTCCGGTTTCCTCCCACATTCCAAAAACATGCAGGTTAATGGGACACGCTAAATTGTCCCTGGGTGTGATTGTGAGCATGAATGGTTGATTGTCTTTGTCTGCTGTGCCACTGGCTGGCAACCAGGTCAGGTTATACCCCGCAGAAAGCTGAGATTGGCTCCAGCATGCCCGCGACCCTTCTGAGGATAAGCGGATTAGAAAAAGGATGGATGGATGGATATTTACTGTTTCTGCCAGGTTATTACTCTCATCTTCTGCAATTACATAAAAAGACAACAGCCAAGGACAGTGAATACAACTGTTTATCGTTGTATAGTGTGTGTGTGTGCGTGTGTGTGTTGCGTGCGCTCAGAACACTGCTCACACATTTGGAACATTGCATATTACATGGTTATATTAGTAGTACAGTAGTGGTACTTGAGATGCGCTGGTAGTGTAGTGGTATAACGCTGTCACTGTTCTGTTTGAAAAAAGAAATATGTTAGGACTCTCAGTATTTCAGCTAGTGTATCCGTGTTGGTTTACAGAACAAGTCTGTATCCAAGAACGTCATCTCTATTTTATAAGTTGATGAGTTAGATGATATTTAATCCTGCCAAATGCCATTTTTTAAATTCAAAGATATTTTATTTTGTAATTTATATTGTTAGGTATACTGTATCAATTACTTATTTGACCTGATCTGTATTTGTATGAGTTCAGGCTCTGGGCCCAGCACCTCGTTGGTGCTCCTTCCTTGACAACCTGACAGAAGAGCTGGAGGAGAGCCCAGAGAGCACTGTGTATGACGACTACAAGTTTGTCACCCGCAAGGACCTGGACAATTTGGGTGAGAGCTTCTGGCATTCATTTCTAGTCATTAACCGTTTCATTTCACTTTTAACTATATTTCCCTCTAATGCTTGTGGAGGCTCTCAGTCGTGCAGGAAAGTTCCATCGTAGAAAGGGTTCTGTCAGTCGTCATCTGTACCTGTGGGTAAAAACAAAAAAGGACGTTTCGCTTCTCTCACAGAAGCTTCGTCAGCGGTAGACAACCCTGAAGTCTCCGTGAAGACTCCGGGAAGTTGCTCTGCGCTAAAAAGCTGAGCGTGGCCTGTTTGAGGACTGGGTGGGGATGGTTGGTTAGTCACGCCCCTATGGTGAAGAGGGCCATTGGTTTCTAAATTCCCTATCATTGGGTCTTGATTAGGCCTATTGTTTGGGCTAAGGCTGAATAGCTACTTTCAGTTAGCCTGATCAGCATGTCTATGTCCCTTACTGGTCAACAAGTTATTGTAAATAGGAGACAGGTTAAATCTGATACCTCCTTCACGGTTCAGAGAGGGTGAAAATTTTTTTAGTCTTTTGTAGGTTTTCGTGTCGCTGAGCAAGTTTGAGATCTTGGCATCGTAATCTGCAGTGTTTAGTATAACCGTGCATCTGCCTTTGTCTGCTGGTAATATTGTGTTGCTATCTTCTTTTTGGAGTTCTGCTAAGGCTTTTCGTTCTTCTACTGATATGTTTGAGGGTGGCGGTTTTGCTGTTTTTAGCGAGGAGGCTACACTAAGGCGAATATCATCTGCTTCTGCTTTTGATAACTTGTTATTTTTGATCGCTGTTTCTACCGCTGTGATGTAGTCTGTTTTTGGTATGTTGTTAGGTGTAACTGAAAAGTTCAGGCCTTTGGCAAGCACTGTTTTCTCTGCTTCTGATAAGTCACGATTAGATAAATTCTTAATCCATTTTTCCTCACAAGGGATTTCTTCAATT
>NW_017804904.1:196919-288859 GCF_001891065.2 Hippocampus comes
ATAGGGAATTTAGAAATCAATGGGCCTCTTCACCATAGGGGCGTGACTAACCATCCCCACCCAGTCCTCAAACAGGCCACGCTCAGCTTTTTAGCGCAGAGCAACTTCCCGGAGTCTTCACGGAGACTTCAGGGTTGTCTACCGCTGACGAAGCTTCTGTGAGAGAAGCGAAACGTCCTTTTTTGTTTTTTGTTTTTACCCACAGGTACAGATGATGACTGACAGAACCCTTTCTACGATTTCCCTCTAATGAAACAATCACCCAGAAAGAGTCAATTGTATTTTTCCCCCTCAACAGAAATACTGTATTATACTGTATCTCAAAACTCACATCAACAACTTTGCTGAAGTACCGGATCTCAGATGCAGTCATCTCGTTACCTCTGCGTCCCGCGTCCTAGACGCATAATTTTCTCGCGGGACGCACAGTTCCAAATAATGTGCGTTTTTGGGATGCAAGGAAATTTCTCAGTCAAAACAAGCGTCGCAGTTCGGCAATCGCCGCCATTGTTGTTTTGATCTCGCGTTAAGTAATCTCGTGTGACGAGATTTCCGTTCTCGCAAGATGAGATTGGCGTGATCGGCCTTTAACCTCATGGAAAGCAGACGATTGCCAAGTTGTGTAACGTTATAACAAGTGTTGCGGACAAGTGTTGCGAAAGTTTATTGCTGAGATATCACAGAGGAAGCAGCTAAAGTTGGATCTTTTTTTGCGATAATAAGTTGACTTTGAGAAAATCTTGCATCAGTGGAAGCAGAGTAAAGAGAGGAGAAATTATGAACTCAACGACTGAACCATAGGATGAAATAAGAACCTATTTCTCAGCAAATCTTGTCTACCTGAATTAATTAAATTTTTGCGGCATTTGTTTATAAGAAATAAAACTATTATCAATGTATATTGTTGTTGTTGTTTGTGTTATTATCTTATGCAATTGAATAAGTAGACCATTTCAGAATTCGAAATTTGGGACTCTCGAAATGCATAATGGCACTCATACTTTTCTGATCAGCGAGTCCCTGGGACTCGCTGGGGTTAAACTGTAAAATGATCACTGCAGATGGTAATCCTAGTAGCACTGGTTGGTCCTGCTAATCTGTGCTAACACTACAGCTCTGCTTACCTTTTGGCGTTGACATAAAAGTGCTTCCGCATAGTCTGTCAGCCAGACTCAAGTGGGCTAGGCCAGTCTTTCTCACAATTTGGTTGGAGTACTACTAGTGGAGTACGAGTTCTCAACTGGTATGTGAAAGAATCAAAACCTACATACAGTTCAGGTGTATTTAACTTTTTAGTACAGTAAATTTGTATTTATTCCATTTTTGGTGTTTTCTATAGTTACAGTAAAGCCTGAAATTACTCATACCCCACCCCAGGGGTCTGAATAAGGGCTAGTGTGCGCAGTGTTGTGAGTTCGTTTAGCAGTGTGATGACCAAGCCCCCCCTCGCTGCACATCTTTAAAACTAATCTCAAAACTCATTCATATTATTTGGTTTTTGACTCAGCATGACTCAGACTTGATCTTAGTTTTACTGTCTTTGTGCTTTCTACTGTCTTCGTTATTAATTTGCTTTGTTTATTGTTGTATCTATGATATTTGCTCCATGTACGGCACTTTGTACACAGCAGTGGTTGTTTTAAAGTGCTCTATAAATACAGTTGAGTTGAGACCAGTGGGTTGTGTCATTCTTATTTCGGTGTCTCTAAGCAGAGCGTTACAACTGGCTATAATCTGTTCCACCAAAATGTTTTGTTTCAATGTTTTGTGCAATGTTTTCCATGTTCCCACGTTACCGCGTAGTGATCGTTAAATTGTCACCAAGTCAAGTCCCGATAGTGGCACCAATGCAGTGTCACAATAAGCACAAACTGGAAGTGCTGCTTCTATATTTTGTTGTTCTACTTCTTCCTTTCATAACTTTGCTGCTGTGAATTGGGAATTTCTCCATTGTGAGACTAATAAAGGTTTTCTTATCTTATCTTAAATGTCGTTAGTTTAACTACGCTTTGTTTAATATGACTTATGTCTTAACCAATGTGGTGTACATGTTTATTGGCCTAGTTTATGTCTTTGTTTAGGAAAGCCACAAAACACACCCATAACCAAAAATTCATAGCCCACAATAATGTACAACTGTTGTGTGAAGATAGAAGTGAAATGAATGAGGAAAACTGGACAAGAGTAAGGAAAGACAAACGCATGCCCTCTGTATTTATTGGGAATCATTTTGAATTGGCCTCAAGTGAAGAACTCCCCTACAATCGTAGTTTCTATATTTGGGTTGAAAAATACTAGTGTCGTTGAGTTATTTATCACTCAGACATTATAAATGTCAAGAAATAATAGTGCTTTGATTGATTGATTGGAATCTAATATGCAACAGGCTGTTGTGCCACAAAGTAGCTTCGAAGCCTGTACTGTATGTGTGTTTGCACTGTTGCATTCGAGCCACACATGCACACATGCATGCAGTAGTTTATTGGGTGATAATAATTGGGCTCCCCATGCATTTCATGTGTCCCTATGAAGGCGGTGGTCTGGTGACAGGCCTGGTGGCACCTGTAGGGCCAGGATTTTTTTGGGGGGTTGGGGGGTGCTACATAATGTCAAAAGTTTGAGAAACACTGGCCGAAGCGATAGCAGTCTTGCTGCCCTATCATGTTGTGAGGGTTATGTAATTGCAATGTCACAATCTGGCAAATTTCCGAACACCTTTGTAAAGATACATTTTCAGAATTAGGCACATAACTAAACATGTACTTGGTTGTTAAATTTCACATTCAGTGAGCACTCCAGGGTCCCGACTATTTGTGTGGAAGAAATGAAAAAATATATTTTCTACAATACTATGTCCCCTTTGTAATGCATGACTGTTTTTGGTAGACTCTTACTGAAAAAGTGTTCAGGTTGATAATGCTTGTGGGACAGGGGAGAACCTCCCTATTTAACGTCAGCCTAACTTTGGATGAATCACAGGTGGCTGAGCAGAGCTTCTGAGGCCTTCTCATGGGGAAGGGAGTCTGGAGGGGTGGGGCCGTACCCCTGTGGAAGGGTTGAATGAACATTGGAATGCAGGCTCAGCAGTCAAGAGATCAAATGACAAGAAGCAAAGAAGTGGTTGGCTGCTGTCAAATAACGGTGCGGAGCAGGGGTGTTGATTTACAGAAGCTGCGTAACGTGGCCTGTTACGTAACCTTAAGTCAAGAACATTTACGTACTATGAAGCAAGAAATGTATGCTATTCTGTCAGATTGAGCCATCTCACGGTGGGAAGACTCTTTTATTCAATGGGTTGAAAAGTGCTACAGTACTGCATAATGTCCCTTGTAGTTAGCTGCGTGGAAATGGCTGGAAGGGGCTCGCTCTGCCGAATAACTCCCGACAGTATTCATTTCAAAGCGCCTCCAGCAAATTTGAAGATACATGCATTTGTCACTGCTCAGAGACAACATTAGGGATTAAATTTCGTTGTCCATGCAGGATTCCAAGAGCATTGATTGCACGGAGGCAAAGGCAATTTGTCTTCCTGACAACTCTTTTCCATCGCATCATGTACTTGATGAAATCCTGAATCCATATTTCCATTTAGAATTCTGCCACAAATATCTTTGAAACTAAATCAATGCTTGCTTCATTTTTTTTTTCTTGTGTAGGTTTGTCTCATCTTGTGGGATCATCCCTCCTGAGGGCGTACATGCATGGCTATTTCATGGACATTAGGCTGTATCATAAGGTATGATGTTGCTGCGCTACAGGTGGAATATTTCCTTCACAGCCGTTGCTGGTAAATGATTCCGGCTGAACAATTCTTAAAATAACACTGGTCAACAAATATTGACTGAAATTTTTTATCATAAATGCTTCCGGCTGAACAATTTTTAAAAATAAGACCGGTCAACAAATATTGACTGAAATTTTTAATCATAAGTGCAAGTAAGCTTTTGCAGATTTTTTTTTTCTTTCCGGATTCAGAATTGGCCCTCGTTTTTTTCATTAACACATCACATTTTCATAATAATAAAATAAGATATAAAGTAGTTCTATATTTTGTAATATTTATGAATTCAGTGGTTAGGTTCAGCAACAGGTGTATTTTATTTCTGAAACGTCATAGCTATTGGATTGGATTGGATACAACTTTATTGTATTTGATATGATATGATACTTGATTGCAATGCATGTTAAATCCATATCGGGCAAGCTTTTAAATGTCAAAACTTAAAAAGAAAAAATGAAAATATCTCAAAAACCTGAGTTGCTAAGATCCTTTTGAAATCAGCATCAAAAAGACCTTTAGGGACACATAAAGCCATCTCTGATTCAAATTTGCTGTTGACCGATACGAAGTGCAACCCATAGAAATGATCATTTTGATAATGAGCATAATTTCAATTCAAAATGTGTTGCGCACAAATGTGGATGTTTTTTTTTTTTTTTTTGTCCCCCCCCAGGTCAAAAGCATGGCAAATCCTTTTGCATACGAGGAGTATCGCAAGGATAAGATCCGGCAAAAGATTGCGGAGACGAGGACCCAGAGAGTGCAGGTTAAGGTGAGAAATTCCGAGACCATGACAAGATTCTTCCAGTTTGCGTTTGTAGCTACAGCACATTGTTGAGCATAGGGTGCCAAATTTCTGTGTGAAGAAATAAACTTTCACAGCTTAAAAAAAAAAAAATGAACTAAAAGAGAACAAGAAGCACCTCTGTTATTTAATTACCACACTTTAAAACTGCAATTCAATATTTGATTCCTTAAACTCTACCAAACTTACCAAACAAAAGGCTTTGAGAATTGCTCTGTGCAAAACATGAAAAGACACACCCCTCAATTAACCTGGAACCTGTTAAATTTATATGTTGACACTTAAAGAATAAAACTGATGGTGAGCTCTGCCTTGGGTTGCTTGTTTGGTTTAGGAAGTTGATATTTACCGGTAATCTTGAAGAAAAAGAAAACAATGTGGGCTTCATAAAAACTACTTTGAAACTACTGTATGCCTTCAAGCACCAATAACTGTTTAATCAGAGCAAACTGTCAGTCACCACATAACTGCAATCCAAATGATTTTGTCAGAAGCAAGCTGTGCACTGTCACAATAATTAGCAATTTGTGGTGTTGCTCTTTGTGCCTGAATCAGACATTGCCGAAAGTCAACAAGGAGCTGGCTCTGAAGCTGATGGAGGAGGGTGATGATGAAATAGAGCTGACTGCCAGGAAAAAGAAGGGCAAGGTAGGCAGACTTGGATAACAGCACTTGCCGGCGTCACCGAATTTGCAATTCTAATTTTGCTGTTGAAATTGCAGGCCCTACCCACCGTTTTAGGCGATAGCCGTTTCAAAGTGATGTTTGAAAACCCAGACTATCAAGTGGATGAGCAGAGCGAGGAGTTCCGCTTGCTCAATCCCATCGTCTCCAAAGTCAGCCAGAAGAGGAAGAAGAAGCTGCGGCTACTAGCTCAGGATGCCACCTTCCAGGTGAATGCTGCACTTAACGAAAAGCTTGTCAGGAAGCAGACATTACAAATGAGTACCACAGTTTGAAATACAATTAGCCTTCACTCTCAAGAAAATAAGCACCAATGATTCTGCCACCTTTTTATAGGATGCCCAAGAAAATGACGAGGAGGAGGGTCGAGCGAGCTCTGAAGAGGAAAGCTCAGATGATGACAAGAGCTGGGTGGAGGAAGTGAGAGAGCAGCGAAGATTGCTCAATGAGGAGGCCCGAGATCGCCGGCGGAAACAGAGGAAGGACGCCGACCGTAACACGGTCCTGCTGGAGAGCAAAAGCAGCGAAGGAGAGAAAAACTCGATCACGACTGAGAACAAGAAGACGAGCCAGCCTCAGTTCTATCAGATTAAAAGTGGGGAGGAGTTCCGTGGTTTTAATGATGTCTCCCGCAAGCAGAAACTTCAGAAGTATGTCCTATTCCCAAAAGGGCTCAAATCATAATTGTAGAGAGCTCATCAACATGAAATAGGTCAAACACACACTTACTGTGCACATTTTCAGCACTCTGCTCAATGAAAATGTTTTTTTGTTCATGTGTGTGCCTCAGGGCTTCCCTGGAGGAACGACTGAAGTTAGAGCAGCACTCTGGAACCAGCAACATGGCTGACGCCACAGTGGGAAGCAAGCAGCTTACTTTTACACTGAAAAAGGTAGCCCGCCCACGTCTTACTGGACCCCATAAAATTCTATCAATGACTTTGCAATGACATGCCTTGATGGGGAGGAATATAAATCTTTTCAAGGCGAGATATTATTAGATTGGCAACATCCACAGCTGGCTAAGAAAATGCCAAACAGCCAGACCCAGAAGCCTATCTGGCCCAAACTTTAAACCAGTCTTTGCCTACCTCTGCCCAAAAAAAAAACAAATCAGCAAAAAAGAATGAAACAGAGATTGAATAACAACCCCCCCACCCCCGTGTGTGTGTGTGTGTGTCTGTGTCTCAGTCTGAGCAGCAACGGAAGCAGCAGCAGGCAGAACGGGACCACCATGAGGAGAGGAAGAAGCTGAGGCGCTCGGCCGGGCACCTGAGCAGTGCGCGTGGGAGGGGTTGGGGTCGAGGACGAGGACGAGGAAGAGGAAGAGGAAGGCTCTACGGAGCCAATACCCATCTGCAACTGCCTCAAGCCAAAGTTACACCAATTAGACAGATGTCCGAAATAGCTGAACTGTTGTTTTTAAAAGTGGCCATGGCTATGAACAGATGAGTTACTACCACTCGACCTTGTCATTTTTATTTTATTGATTTCATTGTTTGTTTCTTTCTTTCTTGGAAAACATTTTTGGGTGGTATTTGCTCAAAAATTATTTTTAGTAAAAAAAAAAATACATAATGATCTAATATTCTGTTTTCTTTTCGTTGCCAAAACTAATCACAGGCTCTTAAAACAACTCAAACTGTGAAAATATTCTTGCCTGTTCTCTCTTTGCCAACTAGCTGTGGTATTCTTTGGAGCAGCTACGCACCTACTTGCGTCAGTCATGAAAGAAGGGGAGGAGAGAAATGTGAGTGGGTTTTTTTTCCCCTTTCACCCTGCCAACAACTGTAGTTCTTGGAAATCGGAATGCTTGTGTCCCCCCTCCCCCCTTCTTCCTGTCCCCAATGGGATGGATGGCGTGAACCCCCTTCTCGACCACCATTGACCTTTTTCAAATGTGGTGTAGCTCCCCCAGGCTCATGTCATCTTAGCCATTGTGCTTTAAAGAAAATAGTGGTACTCTTCCAATGAGGGATTGACTGGAGCGCCATGTCAGTACAAATACAATATTATGGACATTTACTCCAAAAGCGCCAGATTTAATTTAATTGCAAGGTATGCAAAATTTAACAACGCAGAAGTGAAGACTGATTTGTCCCACTTTAGCATCAATCAACATAAAGGAAAATATTGGGTAATTTGTTTCATTTTCCATTCACAATGCTTCACCATGACAACAGACTGTCTGCAAGAAGTGGGTCAAGCAGCAGTGACAGAAATAATATGGGATATGGGAATAGATGAGGTTCCCACTGGGATGTGGAAGTGCAGTTTGATACATTCAACCGTGTTATCTAATCAGCTATGTTGAAGCAATGTTCTGTGCCATGACGGGGTTGTCTGATTCCGTGTTTCCCAACCTTAACTGAGCCGAGGCACCCATGTTATACCTGCATGCCACCATACAAAAGTGTCACCAAAAAGTATCGAGATTGACATCATGATGCATTCGGTATACTTACACAAGTACTTGGTGTCAATTTGGGCCTGTTTAAAAATCAAATACATCCATCAAAAAAAAACACCCAGTGCAATGTGTGCCAGCATGTTGCGTATAAACCCTATTAAAGGAAATGTGATGATTAAGGCAAGAGATCCGATGGGTCAGGGCTGGACGTACGCATCATAGAACCACTAAACTACTGTACTGTACTTTATAGTGATTGCAATTTTGCATTTCAATGTGGCCCTAATACGTCATAATTTTCGCCACTTTTTTTTTCGCCTGAGTTAGGCCACAAAATTTTGATGTACGGTACTATATTCTGAGTAATGAAAAGGTGATGGTGTTTAATGAAAAAAATCGACTTTGCAAAAATCAAATTAGCCGGTGAACCCCAGTAAAAATGAGCGACTGCATCATGTGTCTGAAGCAGAAATTTAAAAACGTCCAAAACTATAGACAATCACTACAGATTTGACTCATTCCTTCCTGAAACAGAATCTCGTGATATCCCCGATTATGCACGCCATTACATACGTGTCAATGACGTTTCTTCTTTCCTGTAAAAATAACATTTGCACAGATATTAATATTGAAATATAAGCAGATGATTACATAATATTTACATAGATGAAAAACGCTGAAGGAACACCGAAAATGTTCAAATTCAGGCCTGACTGGATTACAGATGGAAGTTTGCCTGTGGCTTCAATATGCACTGTCCCTTTAAAAAAAATAATAAATATAAAAATAAATTCAGCATTTATCTAATTTAAAGGTCAAGCGTGAAGTAATTTTAGAAAATCCCAAACAAAATATATTTAGGTCACAAAGTAATTAAACAAAAGGCATTTAATAAAGCATAAAAAATCTATTTCGTAAATTTGACAAAGTAATCGTTTTCCCAAAGTGAGATCCAAACCAGCGACAAACCCAGAAGTGTGACATCACATCAAGACAACAATAGCCCGGCTCACTGTGGAAAGTGTTCAAAGTGAGTCAAAAATCGATTCGGGAAGCGGAAAGTTTGAAATTTATCTGAAAGGATCCAGATGTTTGAAGAGTCGGAGGAAGATGAGGTGATTGGCAAAATGTATGTTGGACCATTCATACATGTATGAGCCAGATACTCAGGATGCGGAAAATGTGCAGTGCAGGGGCGTCACTAGGTTTCAAGAACAAGGGGGGCTTAGCCCCAAGGGGAACACAGCCCCTTTAGGGGGGTCCGGGGGCATGCCCCCCCGGGAGAATTTTTTTCTACATTCTGTTAAAAATCCATCAATTCCGTGCACTTTGAGAGCAAAATGAAGAGGCTAAGAAGAACTACATACATCACATTAGTATCGTCTTTACTATGATGGGGCTTCCTCCCCTGGACTTTAACTGGACTAGATAATAGAAATTATAAAGAGTTCAAAAGTTCAATCTTGGTTGTTCAAGGGAATTAGAAGGATGCCCGATAACATAACCTATATGACAGTAGGCCTATATTCCTCTCTACCAAAATGTATTAATATATGCCTAGCCCCCAGAAGACTATGTATTTTGAGATGTCTGCCGTGATATGCAATTTAAGTTAGTACAATGAGATGCAAAAGCTTCATCACTTTGGAAAAACACAAGTTTGCTGCTCAATACTGACTGTAAGCTCCGATTGCATTTTGGCAACAGCCTTGCAAGTAAAATTAGCCTTGAGATCTGATAGACTCACCTGTCCAGCAGAGCCCCCCTTAATTTATCCAAAAGTGAACACTTGTTACAGTGCAGTTTCTGCTGTTACTGGAGATATTTCAGCGGACTATAGTCACTACTAGTTTTACCAGCATGGATGCATTGAATACTTAATTTACCTTTCTAAAAAACTGTCGAATATCCATGCTGTCGACTTAACCTGACTTTCGGCAATGAACTGTCAGTTGTTGCGTTAGCATTTGATGTGGCGATGGTGACAGACACTTCAAATGCTAACGCAACACCTGTTGCGTTCAGGAAACCTGGGAGATTTAACATCACAATAAGGGCAGGTTATCGAAATATAATTTAAAATGGCCACATTACATTGAATTTGATGCAATATATTAGCAAAAGTACAGGAAAAATAAATAATACTTTTTTTTAAATAATGCAATGAAATTATTTAGGGGGGCTAAAGACATTTTTAGGGAGGCTGAAGCCTCCCTAAAATAGGCCTAATGACGCCCATGGTGCAGTGTATTGTTTGCATTTCGATACTGTGTCGTGCTGTAAATTGCGCACGATGGGATTATTTACTTAGCCCATGCATTTCCGCTAGCACTGAGGCACCCATTATAGTGGGTTGGTGTCCTACATTGTCATTGCTAAGGTAGTTCTGTTGCGTTGTTGGCTGCTCCGCACATTGTATCGGGAGCGTTGTTAATTGCCAACCATTTCAGAGGATTCCATCCATGGACTTAAATAGTTTGAATGTTTTCGGACAAGATTCCATCCCTGTACACGGACTTGGAATCAAATTTTTTCATGAACAACAACCAGAGTTATTCATTGGTTATCACATCAGCTTTTTGCACATCAGGTTGAGAGATAACGGAGGTCTTCTTAGCGCTTGTGACAAAGAATGCTCGTCGACACTGCCGTGAAATTCATTTGCTTTGCGAGAGTGAGACTATCGTTCCAATTTTGCAGTCCAGTTCCAATTTTGCAATCCATTCACATGCCACATTCTTTTCTTTTGGTCACTCAAACAACTGTTTGCCTGAATGTGAACATCTGCGCATTTTGCCGAATAACTCGATAACAATTGCAAAGATCAGTTAACGGGAAAATCAACAATGCATTACAATGGCTGACTGGCGACTCGGCATTCTGTAAGTGACGTCACTCGCTGAAGATTGCCGAACAAAAGCATTTTCGTTGTTAAGCGGGTTGCTATGGGTCTAACTATGCACCTGGGTGGGTTGTGTTAAAAAAAAAACTAAAGTATGCTTGAAATAGTTTTAGCCCGAAATATTACTCAAAAGAGCCTTGGCCAAGTTTACTTCACTTGACCTCTAAAGGTCATTTAACCTCCATTAGGGTAACTGAGGACAATGATCCAGTCGAATTCCTGTGCAGGTCATCTTTGTAATCATCATCTGTGGGTGAAATGTATTTTTCCCCCCTGTCTACTCTTTTCATCCCCTGCAGTTCTGAGTGAAGGAGTTAGTCTGTGCATCAATCTGTCTGGTCTTCCTCCAAAAGGATCAAAGGAAGAAAAAGTGCTGATGTCGAGTGTTCACCGATCTTTCAAACTGTGCCCCAGAAAGGCGTAAAAAAACGCTCTGTTGAAATGTGATCACTTTTTTTTTTTTTTGGTCAATGCATTGCTAAGCGAACAAATTCACAGGAACTCAACCGAATGATGAGTCTACATGACTTTTATTCTACACTGTGCCGATTAAATACTGACAAAAAAATAATAATAATGTCAGCACCGGGCATGCGTACACATCTTGACACTATTTTCTGATATTGTTCCACCAAATCCATTAATAGTCAACAAGTGCCAAGCAACACAAACCTCTCCTTTCTGTATCCACAACTTGTCGCCTCATAATCCAACCATTTGTCCCCAAAATGAGGTGCCATTTCAATTGTACAAAGTACAACCAAAATGATCAGTGCTGTGAATCAACACAAGCTCGAACACCTGCCCACAAACACACTGCTTCACTGTGTTCAGCGCATCCTGTAAACATGGAAGAAAAACTTCATATTGCGCCATGCACACAATATACTGCCATCATTTCAAAGCATAACGAGTGCTTTTTGTTACCCGTTTCATGAGTTGAAAATGAACAAAGCTTTACGATGCTGCTATGATTTACAACCGTGTTGTAGTGAACCAGGCCATCTATTTTTGTGGAAATAAGTGGCCGTGTCATCGTAATTTTCGCAGATTTTGAAATGTGCAAAAACAACAATCGTTTATGCTTGCTTGTTTTTAAGTCTGATTATCTGGATGTAGTCTGCTGTAGCCAGAGAATTTTAATTTGATTAAGTTACCAGTGTGTCAACATGCTGCTTAAGGCTCTGCATGGACATTAAGCATTGAAATCAACATGATAATAAAATGAATGAAAACCGCACGTAGCATCTGCTAATTTGGGTCCAGCGCCAGACAAACAAGTGATCGCCAGCGCAGTCTTGGAAATAGCAGTCTGGGCCAATCAAACACTTAAGGACTTTGAGGTCAAGACTTCCTTGGGTTTACCTGCTTAACACCTGTGATTTTTAACCTCTGACCCCTTGACCGATTTAACCGGATAAATGAACAACCAACATCAGACTTTGCTGGCAGCAGCTCATTGGAACATAGCAATGTGACCAAAAGGCCATTCAAGGAGATATCATGTTCAGTCCCCTCCAAAAGTATTGGAACGGCAAGGTCAATTCCTTTGTTTTTGTTATATGCAAAAGCCATTTGGATTTCAGATGAAAAGATGAATATCAGATAAAAGTTAAGAAATCCAGCTTGTATTTTATGTTATTTACGTCTACGTGTGTGAACCAACTCAAGACAGCACACCTTCTATTTCAGTCACTTTTCAAGTGAGGAAAGGTATTACAGTACATTTCATTATTAAATGAACTGCATTTAACATGTAATATTTGGTGGCGTAACCCTTTTTTGCAAAAACTGGATCAAGATTGCGAGCTGTGAACTTTGCTAAACTGGTGCATGCTTCAAATGCATTTTTCTGTCCATTGCCAGACAAAGGGCTTTAGTAGACTTCAGGAATCATTCTGCTGCATCCATCATGTGCAAAAGTGGTCTGTACTGAGTTGTTGAAAATATCTAGATGTACCGGTAAATACCATGAAAGAAAAACTGGAATTCTGAACTTTTGTCTCATATTCATCTTTCCATCTGATATACCCATACAATCAAAACAAAGAAATTGACCTTGCCGTTTTCATTCTTTTGGAGAGGACTCTACTTGTCGTGACACTTTATATTATGGCATGATAATAGACTGCTTAAAAATGTATCATCTTTGTAGATTTTTTTTTTCTCTTGAGTCAATGAATTGACATGTCAAATTTATGGAAATCTGTTGTTCAACCTAGCTGTTAATTTTGGGTTCACTGAATCCAAGTCATGCTTGTCATTATTTGTATAGTGTACTCCATTTAGTTTGCTTAAAACAGTGCAGACATTTGAGGCATTTAAAGTATATATCGGAGAATCACGACTGATTTCTCAGGGAGCACACATCAGCACTGTTCAATTTAGTCCGTGATCAGGGTTTAATCATATCACGTTTTTGATAACATAACGACTGCCGTGCTTGTCTTCTGTGTGGTCTTGCAAAAAGCAAGGTCATGTCACAGCACTCCTAGGAGCAAATTAATAAATTCACATTGATAAGATACAGACATTACAAGAGCTGATCCAGAGAGCAGCTAGAGTAAATATTTCATCCCGGCCTTACTAATTTATCTAATTGCTGTGATCTTGTGATTTGGACCAAAACATACCAAAGATGCGCTCGCAAATCAATTAGTGCTTATTGTGTGCCCACTTCCTGCCTGGGCATCAGAGTTGCTTCAGTGCAGCCAGCCTCAGTTACTGCTTGTTTATGATTCTTGCTGCCGTCATGTTTGTCTTCAACAAGTGAAACGATTCAACACGCAAGTGCCACAATATATGATGCATGATGTGATATGCTTTGGAGCATGAATTGTTTCCTCACAATATTTTTGTGCTTCCATCATTCCGACACAAGTTGGCCTTGATTTCAGCTGTCTACAGGCCTAATGTAGAGCTCACTGTGCTTTCTTTTTTCTCTTTTTACTCCTTTTCTTTTCTTTTTTTTTTAACACCGTGGCAAACATTTTCTTAACTCTCTGATATCCGTTTTTTTTTTTTTTTTTAATTCGGCCCCCCTGCTTGCATTTATGTCTCCATTTGACTTTGACTTTATATTGGTAGCTTCAGTCAGACTACTGCCAAAAGTTCAATACCTGATATCCACTCCTGAGTTGTATTGAGATTTTAAATAAATTATGTCTGCTCTGGGCACAGTGGATGACTGGTTGGCACCCCTGCCCCACAGACAGTACATAGGTCTAAGGTTCGACTCAGGGCTCCGGCCTTGCTGTGTGGAGTTCTCTCCGTGCAAGCGTGGGTTTAGTCCGGGTACGCGGTTTCCTCCCACATTCTACACACATGCATGGTATGTTAATGGGACACTCTAAATTGTTCCCAGGTGTGATTGTTAGCTCGAATGGTTGTTTGTCACAGGTGTCAAAGTCAAGGCCCGGGGGCCAGATCCGTCCCACCAGCTCATTTCATGTGGCCCGCGAAAGCAAATCAAACATGGCAACTTCCATGTTGCTTGCTAAAATATGTACCAAAATTTCAAATTCTCAGATGTACAGTAATAAATAAGAGAGACACTGTAAGCATTTTCTTGTTGCCAAACAATTCATTACAATAACTAAAAAAAGTTGAATAAATTGTTATTCTTGACTTCTTTATATGATTTCAGTCATAATGGCCCTCCAAGGGAAATGGTAACTAAAATGTGGCCCGGGACGAAAATGGGTTTGACACCTCTGGTCAATGTGTACTGTTGGGGGAAGAGCGGCCTCCTCTTGCCCGCGTGTTTGTTGAATTTCGGACGAGGAGAATGTTGGTTCTTCAAATAAAGGTGGAGTCGATGAACGGTTCCTTCGAAGCTTTTAATAACAGAATATTCCGGGCACCCGCGAATTACAGACAAAGGCTGCGCGTCACGAGTGCGAAGCAGGAAGAGATTCACATCATTTTTATACCATCAGAAGGGTGGTACTGAGACACAAAGTGTGTGATATCATAACTTTCGTTTTCTCCTCAACCGATTCTCAGCTTGTATCAACTAGCCCATTCCAATGTTTGTGCATCGTCAGCAGGGAGTATTCCAATTCCAGGTGATGGTTGTTACAAAGACGGAAAGCTACCCTGCAGGCATGGGAAAGTTATACAGCATGACCAAATATGTGCAGAGAACAAACTAAATATGAGCAGAATACATACTTCAGGACCTTGCGATTGGCTGGCAACCAGTTCAGTGTTTACCCCACTACTGCCCGAAGACAGCTGACATAGGGTCCAGCACGCCGCGACCCTTTGAGGATAAGCGGATCAGATAATGGATGGATGGATGCATGGGTTGGAGCACAGACTGTCGTTGTCATGTGACAGGTGCACACTATTGACAGCTTGCTATCTGAGTCATTGTGTGACCTCTCTTAATCTCATCACACTGGTCAAGAACCTTTACAGTTACGTGAGAATGAGCGCTTGAAACCCTGCTGTCAATCAGAGCTAGCAGCAGGCTCCAGTGTGCCAGTAAATCAGCGAATCGCCCGGATTAACACACAAAGAGCAAATTGTCTTACATTTATTTAACCATGATTGCAGTCATGTCAGAATGCTGGATCATCAGCTCGATGAGTTTTCCAACAATTTAAGTACAATTGTGGTGAAATGATTCCCTCTAAATGACATAATACTGTACTTATAATAACCATCAGTATGATAAGAAAATTATTACATGTGATCAATGGGATAGCTGGTCAATTTCCTCTCAAAACTAAATTTACAGTGCATTTGGGTGTCATCCTTGCCCCATGTCTCAGATGAGGGCCATTTCATGTCCTACTGTATCAAAAATGATACCTTTACAATGGTGTTCAGTTTGAGCTGAAACTGTAATGGCGTTATTATGTTATGTTCGAGAGGAAGTGTACCAAATAAAGGAGGTAAAGTCAAACCCCTGCATTTTCCTTCACTCGTGCACATTAAAACCACAATAATATACATATTAAATTACTACAATGAGAGTTATTCTACAAATAGGAGGCACCGTGGATTGATTTATGGGGGTTACCCTGTATGCTTGATACTCGGGCTACCTCTTGCGCTTTGCATCCAATGATGTTGTGCTGGTGTGCCAAATGTTAAAAAGAAGAAAAACATACAAAATGAATTTTCCTGCCCAGGCAAGAAAGTGATAACGCGCAAACTTTGAGAAAGTCAGAACAAAACACGATTTAGTCAGAGGCACAGTCTGCTACAAGAAAAAAAAAGAGTTAATTCTTAAACTGATTGGTAACGGTGTTGTCTTCTTCCACCACCACGTTGATGGAGGGGGGGGGGGGGGGACAAGTCCAAACCGGTTCTTACGTGGATGATAGGCCGGTTTCAGCTGGCTCCGTTGCCGTAGCAACGAGCTCCTTATAAATGCAAGACGGGACATCCGCTGCTTCCACTTCAGTTGGAGCTAAGTGGGGGACGCCTGCTAGCTGTGGCTCAATTGTCTGAAAGAAAACAGTTTTTACACCCCAGCGCTTGTGTCTAATGGACAAACTCTCTTTGTAAATGCTTTTTAAGGTAAGTCATCGATTTTGTTTGTGTGTGCGTGTTTTTTGTCTTTTCTTTCCGGGCCTTGTTTTATAGAGAAATTTTAGCTAGCCGAACTCGTGAGAATGGCCTCAACAGCCCTCGTGTTATAGTGGGGTTTTTTTTTACGTTGTGTTTAATGTTGACAACCAGTTTTATTATAAAACAGTTTGGAACTTGAGGATTGATTTCTCCGCAATTTAAGTTTTAAGTTAGTGGTTTCATGTATCTAGTTAGCCGTCTTGTGGACGCACATTGGGAATTAGCCGCCTGGCGTTAACTGATGAGAATGACTTGTCTTAATTTTTTTATATACATTTCATAAAACGTGCTACACGAGTCACGCCTAAGATCAACTCTCGTGTTCAGTCGACTGTAGCCTCCTGGCATGGAAAACGGAACCGGCAAACTGACGTTTATGTAATTCGTTCACTTTCCATTTGTCGGTTTTGATGTCGTTCATAAAAGACGAAAGATTCTCTTCTTCTGGATTGGAGGGAATCGTTCCTGGGCGGGGCTTTCTTTTCAGTGGGTTTTTCTCTGTATTTATTTATTTATTTGTCTTTTGGTGTCAAATTCTACTGACGCAATAGACATTTTTTAATGCGACCTTGCGCAACTTAATTTGACGCAATATACATTTTTTTTAATGCGACCTTGTGCAATTTAAGTATTTGTTAGCCATATTAGGATAATGAATATTTTGTATAACATATGCTCAGACAGTGCATTGAAAGCTGTACGTTTACTAAGACTAAGTTTGTCCCTATAAGAAAATTATGCACCAATTGTAATGTTCTTGCTTCACTTATTAGAATCATCACTCCAGGAGAACACACACTGTCTGCTCAACAGGCCCTGGCCTTGAGGCTTATTTAAAGGGGTTTAACTTCACTGGTGAGCCACCTTGGATCTCCTGCACCTGAGCAACTGACATAAAAATTCCATCTCGTAAGTACCACACTTGTATGCTTTTTTTTTTTTTTTTTTGTTACAGCACGGTGCTCAACATTGACTATCTATTTTTGCAACCCTCTCTTGTAGTTTTTGAGTGACCATTTAAAGAACTTTTTGCGACCATGAATACTGCCGAGTTTGATTTCTCTTTCCTTGAGGAGGGCTTTTCTGCCAAGGATATTGTAGAGCAGAAGATTAATGAGTCATCCATGACGGTAAGATCCTGGCGTGGCAACATTTACCTAATTTTGCTATGCTTCTGTTATGATGGATCTATGTCAAACCATTGTACTCCTTCTTGCAGGATGACAGGGATGCCTTCTATGTGTGTGACCTGGGGGACGTTTTGAAGAAGCACTTGCGCTGGGCAAGGGCCCTTCCTCGTGTCTCTCCTTTCTATGCAGTCAAGTGCAACGACAGCCGGGCTGTTTTGATGACACTGGCCTCATTGGGAACTGGTTTTGACTGTGCAAGCAAGGTGACTATTGGAAACGTGTGGAGGTCTTATGAGCACAATTGAAAGCTAATGGCTGCGTTTACGTGTTTCTCCTCCAGACTGAGATCCAGCTTGTTCAGTCTCTGGGAGTGGATCCAAGCAGAATCATATATGCAAACCCATGCAAGCAGGTTTCTCAGATAAAGTATGCTTCTGCCCACGGGGTCCAGATGATGACCTTTGACAGTGAAATGGAGCTAATGAAAGTGGCTCGCTGTCATAACAATGCCAAGTATGGGTTTTCGTAAACAGTCGCACTATAAAAGCTTTTGTGTAATGTGCTCTACCAGTCCTTTCTGAATTCCTTATGCTTTGTTTTTCCAGGCTGGTGCTGCGTATTGCCACAGATGACTCCAAGGCCGTTTGCCGCCTGAGCATCAAATTTGGAGCCCAACTTAAAGCTTGTCGAGGCCTTCTGGAGAAGGCCAAGGAATTGGGGCTGGACGTGATCGGCGTCAGCTTCCATGTTGGCAGTGGCTGCACTGACTCAGCGGCCTTCAAGCAGGCTATTGCAGATGCCCGCTGTGTCTTTGATATGGGGGTGAGTGAAAAATCTGGAATGCACTCACTACATATACCCACAGAAATGAGATAAAAGTGCAGTTGTGGCAGTTGAAGGAAAAATGCTTGGCTCATACTGGCAAATGTCAACCCTTGCCTTTATTTTGCCATGTGGGAGGGGCCTTTCAGTTGCAGTGCAGGTAGACCTGGTACAAACAAGTTAAATGAATACCTCTCTAATGTTGTAAACCATGAGCTTTTCAA
Source organism: Hippocampus comes (assembly GCF_001891065.2). Classification (NCBI taxonomy): domain Eukaryota; kingdom Metazoa; phylum Chordata; class Actinopteri; order Syngnathiformes; family Syngnathidae; genus Hippocampus; species Hippocampus comes. The sequence continues at coordinate 215,261 of NW_017804904.1, forward strand.
AAGCCAGAAGTGTTTGTCTTCATGTGGTTTTGTTGATTCAATTCATTGTGCCCATTGTTTTTTTTTTTTTTTTTTTTTTTTTTTTTTTTTTTTTTTTTTTAAATTAATAAAAAATACTTCTTATTAGCTTGATCTAGGCTTCTGCATGAACCTTTTGGACATCGGAGGAGGTTTTCCTGGTTCAGAAGATGCAGACATCAAATTTGAAGAGGTATGTTTTTTACTTTGTACAAGTTTATATTCAGAGCCTGATTTTCATATTTTCTCCATTTACCTCTATGTAGATCACTGCAGTAATCAACCCAGCCTTGGATAAATATTTCCCTGTTGACAGTGGTGTGAGGATCATTGCTGAACCCGGTCGATTTTATGTGGCCTCTGCTTACACTCTGGTTGTTAACATTATCGCCAAAAAGGTCCTTATAGATGACGATTCGGCCTCTGACGGTAAGGGCAGTTTAGTTTTTATAAATGTAATGCTAGTTGTGACTCCGTGGTGAAATTAAGGGTGTTTCTCCCCCCCATCACAGAGGAAGATGAAGGGATCATTGACAGGAGCCTCATGTATTATGTGAATGATGGAGTGTATGGGTCCTTCAACTGTATTCTGTATGACCACGCACATTGTCTGCCAACTTTACACAAGGTAAGTTGAAAACAAACAGGACTACGAACAACAAGAAAATGATGCGTTCATGTTTTTTAAACTGTTAGTCTGCTCTGCTTCCATAGAAGCCCAAGCCAGATGAGGCCATGTATCGCTGCAGTATCTGGGGCCCAACATGCGATGGCCTTGATCGTATAGTGGAACAGTGTAACCTGCCGGACATGCATGTGGGTGACTGGCTGCTCTTCGAGAACATGGGTGCCTACACTGTGGCCGCCTCTTCCACATTCAATGGATTCCAGAAGCCCGATATTCACAACGTCATTTCGCGGCCAGCCTGGTTGGTAAACGTCATACAAGCATTTTGTTCCGGGCTTGTTGTGCAGATGCTAATTTCAATTTTGGTCACTTTTGGTTTTAGGCAACATGTGCAGCAGATCTGCGCCCAGGGACTGCCGGTCCCCGCAGAGTCCTGCATGCTGGATGTTCCAGCCTGCTGCGGAAGAGAGAGGAATTTGGAGATTCCCTCAAAGTCTCCTCAGGCCCATGTGGTTTAAAGGGCACAGTCATTCACGACAATAAAAACACACATCATTCGCCTTTCATTACAGATGCAGCTTTTTTAATTATTTTTGTGAAAAATCTTGGCCAGTTACTTGGAAAAGAAAAATGGTATTTTGCATGCATTTCTGTATTCTATTTAGAAGCTAATAATTTTCAGTTAGATGGTGGCTTGATGGTACCATTCAAGAAAGGCTGCTATAATTTTTTTTTGTTGGTTTTTAATTGTCTCCATTTCACAGAACCCTTTTCTTTTACCACATATACAAGGAACTTTGTATGGCCTGGCTAGTCATTAAGTAATCTGTCATTACGAAAGCTAAATAGTCATCACTTACTAGGAGAACGTGTTTCCATCAAACTCCATGCTGCAACTATTTGTTTTCATTCCTTATGTGGTTTAGATCATGTTTTGCGGTAGGTGGTACCCTGTTAAAAACAAATCTTAATAGCCATTTATCCACATGGCCTCAAGACATTACTGCCTCTTTCCTCTCATTTAACTTAATTTTGTGGTTGTATTCTCAAAAGCAGAACGTGTGTTGTGAAAGAGATGGGATGCTTTCCTATGGAAACGTTTGCAAGTTTTGTATTTTTTTTTCCAAAATAAAGTGGTGTGAAACTGAATGATTTAGAAATGTTCTACCTTTGACCATTTGAAGACTCTGCTTGATTATAACTAGTCAGCCATTTGCACAATGGTTTAATAGCTCCATCTCGTGGTGGAGGAGGGACTAATGTTCCAATCAACCAAGAAGGCAGAAGCCTGTTTGATGCTAACACCCACCCAGCCACTTTCAACACCGATTATCCTGAACAGGGTCGCGGGGGAGTAGCTGGAGCCTATCCCAGCTGACTTCTGGTGAACTACGACCTGAACTGGTCGCCAGTCAGTCGCAGGGCACATAACAAACAACCATTCACACCATCGCTGCGTGGGAACCGATCCCATGCTGCCTGCACACAAGTCAGTCAACTACTCCATCAGCAACTAACAAGTCATTGATTTTGAGTATTACATGTTGATAAAATGACACTGCATACACTGCAATAATCCTTGAATAGCTGCTTCTTTTCCCTTCAGGGGTCGCCACACCAAATCCGTTGCCTCCATCTAACCCTGTTTTATGCATCCTCTTCTCTCACACCAGCTACCTTCATGTCCTCTTTCACTACATCCGTAAACCTCCTCTCTGGTCTTCCTCTCGGCCTCCTGCCTGGCAGTTCAAGACTCTGCATCCTTCTCCCAATATATTCACCCTCTCTCCTCTGGACATGTTCAAACCTTCTCAATCTGGCCTCTCTGACTTTCTCTCCAAAACCTCTAACATGAGTTGTCCCTCTTATGTACTCATTCCTGATCCTATCCAACTGGACACTCCCAAAGAGAACCCCAACAGCTTCATCTCTGCTACCTCCAGCTCTGCCTCCTGTCTTTTCTTCAGTGGCACTGTCTCCACTCCAACCAGCATGGCTCGCCTCACCGCAGTTTGATACACCCTTCCTTTCATCTTCGCTGAAACTCTTCTATCGCACATCACCCCTGACACTTTTCTCCAACAGTTCCAGCCTGCCTGTACACGCTCCTTCACCTCTTCTCCACACTCTCCATTGCTCTGGACAGTTGACCCCAAGTACTCCACCTTCTTTATCTCTTCTCCCTGTAACCTCACTCTTGTACTTGGGTCCCTCTCATTCACACATATGTACTCCGTCTTGCTTCGTCTGACCTTCGTTCCTCTCCTTTGCAGGGCAAACCTCCACCTCTCTAGTTTCTCCTCCACCTGTTCTCACTACAGATGACAATGTCATCTGCAAACAGCATAGTTTATGGAGATTCCTGTCTAACCTCGTCTGTCAGCCTGTCCATCAACATAGCAAATAAGAAGGGGCTCAGAGCTGACCCCTGGTGAAGTCCCACCTCCACCTTGAATTCCTCCGTCACACCCACAGCACACCTCACCACTGTCTTACAGTCATCATACATGTCCCACACCGCTCTAACATACTTCTCTGTCACCCCAGACTTCCTCATACAATACCATATTTCTTCTCTGGGCACCCTGTCATACTCTTTCTCCAGATCTACAAAGACACAATGCAGTTCTCTTTGTACTTCCCTGTCAACATCCTGAAAGCAAATACTGCATCTGCCATACTTTTTTTTTGGGGGGGGGGGGGCATGAAACCATACTGCTGCTCACAAATGCTTCTGCTCTTAGTCTAGCTTCAACTACTCTTTCCCAGAGTTTCATTGCATGGCTCAACTTTATTCCTCTGCAGTTACTACAACTCTGCACATCTCCCTTGTTTTTAAAAATGTGCACCAGCACACTTCTCCTCCATTCCTCAGGCATCTACTCACCATCTAAGATCTTGTTGAACAACCCAGTCAGAAATGCCACTGCCACCTCTCCTCCACACTTCCATACCTCCTTACTCCTGGAGGAAATCGTCAGGCTCGAGTGCCTTTCCACTCTTCATCCTCTTCAGTGTCCTCCTCATGTCATACTTGCTAATCTTTGCTACTTCCTGGTCCGCAACAGTCACATCTTCTACTCTTTGTTCTTTCTGATTTTCCTCATTCATCAACTCTTCAAAGTACTCTTTCCATCTTCCCATCACACAACTGACACCTGTCAATACATTTCCATCTCTATCCTTAATCACCCTAACCTGCTGCACGCCCTTACCATCTCTGCCTCTCTGTCTTGCCAATCAGTCCATCTTGCTGTCCAGCCTAGCATACAAGTCATCGTAGGCCTATTGTTTGGCCTTCGCCACCTCTACTTTCACCGTGCGCTGCATCTCCCTGTACTCCCTGTCTACGCTCTTCAGTCCTCTCAGTGTCCTACTTCTTCTTAGCTAACCTCTTTCTCTGTATACACTCCTGCACCTCCTCATTCCACCACCAAGTCTCCTTATCTACTTTCCTTCCAGATAATACAGTCCTTGAATATGCTATATGCTTCTTTCCAAAAACTACTGACATTGAAATTAGGTTCCTAAGGATACAGTTTGAAAGATGCTTCTGTTTTGATGAATTGTTGTTGCAGAGTGTCAGGCTGTTGCTCATTATGGCGTGGTGTGTATGTGTGTGCGCGTATGCGGTAACGGGTCGATCGCGGGAGGTTGGTTGGTTGAAAAGTCGCTTTTCGGTCCAAATAGTTTGGGCACCCCTGCTCTTGGTCTTGCAATGAATGGAATTTAGCTCAACTCATTGGTGGACATCTTGCGATATTTCTCGGGCCGTTCTCTCTTCAGCTTCACACCTGTTAAAGTTCCGGAACAGGAGCGAATCCCACAAACGCAAACCAAGAGAAGAACGAATACAAAAAAATGTTTATTTACCAAAACAGGTCACAAGACCGACAACATGTCAACATAGAACGCTGGTAACAAAATAATCAGGATAAGAACGAGTCGAACCAAAAGCGCTTCCAAACGGTAAAGGACAAACGGTATTCTGTACTTAAGACTCTTCCGCTTCTGGTAAAATCACATCCCCGACCTTCCCATGAAAAAGATATGTTGTTACCTTAAGTGTCCAGTAGAGGTCAGCATGGAATCATTTTAAATTACAGCAATGAAAACCATACATATACAAAAATAAGGTTTCAGCGACCATCAAATAAATACGTAGATCACCGTGTGATTTTTTCCCCCCTCTTAGTCCAGATGTGTTAAAAAATACAACACGATGATACCTGTCCCCTCAATGCCATGCAGGGCTTTGGGTTCTTTTAAAATAAATTACTTTTATTATATTTACACATTTCAATGTTTCGACACTAGTAACTTGAGTCCTTTGGCATTTAAATCATCAACAACAATTTTGACATTAAATCATCCTATTAATGATTTGAAATATGTTCACAATTTCAAGATTAATTCACATTTAACATTCCCAGAGTGATAAATTGACTTTTTTTGACATTCTGAGAGTACCAGTTGCACAAACTTTTATTCTTGCAAACAGAGGCACTTTTTCATTGTTTTCTAGTTTAAAAAAAAAACAAAAAGGTGGAATATCAATATGTCCTTACACATATTCACATTTTGTTGATTAATTCATCCTTTTATGTCTTTAATGACTCTTGAGACATTGTGCTATGCTAATCCTGGAATCTTAATTTAAAATTTAGGGGCAATAATAATCCTCCTCACTTACATGTATATTTCCGCATAGTTATAAAGGACGAATTCAAGGAAGACGACTTGTCTTCCTTGAATTCTGTGAGCTGACTAAATTTTGCACCTCCAGCAGTTGGTGCCTGCCCTTCCTCCTCCTCGTCCTGGATTGGGCCTCACATCGTCCACGCCCCATGGACAATATCATATAAAAAGGCTACAATCAACTTTAGTTGGAGAGTGAAGGTTAAGCAGTCGGCAACATGATGTCATTAGTTTGGGGATTGGCCTGTATCGTTGGCATTCTGATCCCGGCAAGTCTGGGATCACAGTTTGGGCCACACCGCCAGCAGAGCCGTTTAGCCGGTCATTCCCTCCCAAAGGTATCACCACAGGTGTCCCCAAGGGTCCATGCCAGCTTTGAGGACGTCAGATCGACTGAACAAGCCTCTGATGAAGCACGAAGCTCTGAAATTTCCCAAGAGGTCCGGAAGACAGGCCAGAGCATTCTGAGTTTGCCTCAGCAGGATGCACGCAACATGTACTTACCACAGGGAGGACGGAACCTCATCTCAGCAAGTACGTTTTAATTTTTCAATGTTTTCCATAGTTGCTGCTTAGTGCGTGTTGCACCAGCGTTGCTTTGAATGATATCGATAGATTTGTTTTGTTGTACAATTTGGCACCACATAGCCTCTAGTACACATTTTTTTCTGTCTAACAATGTGCTGCTTTACATGAATTTTATTTTGCCAGTGATCTTGTACTACATATTTGAACAGTGAGTTGTCTATCAGTTAAGGTTACACATGATAGGAATATTCGCCTCCGATTTTTTAAAAATATTTGATTCATCTGTTATAGATGAATAAAGACGATTTTGGCAGCAGCTGCAGAGCACTTTTTAAACACAACAACAATGACATAAATAGCTTTTCTCTTCCTCCTTTTTGTGATGTACTATACTGTATATAAAATATGCAGTGTTTTATGATGCTCACAAAAAAGTTGACCGCACTGTTCTTTTGCACCATCTCTCTTCATTGCTTGAGTTAAACCAGAGCTGCAGCTCCTCTAACACTCTTTCCTCTATATCCCTTTCCCTCTTTGAAAAGCTGGTGGCACTAATTCCAGGTTTTATCGCTATCAGCCCTCACATCACCAGCCGCTTTCACAGCTGCAACACAAAGCAGCAAAGCATGCTTCTCAGCTGTTTGCTCAACATCCCAATTCTCCTGTATCCACCAGAATTACCACAGGTACTGAAACACACCGGTAAAAGGCACACTTGTAGTTGCTGTTAGACTGTCTGTCCTATTATGCATTGACTTCAGAAGCTTTCTTTTGAGAAATAATGGGTATCTTTGCCAAAAATAATGTGTTGGCTTTGAAGGCTTCTGTCACCGCCTATGACACATTTGCTATCTTGACAGAGCAGCATTTTTATAAAATATTGACAGCACCATTCACATACTGTATAACCGAAATGAAAACTAGCATATGTCAGTCACATAAAATGTGCTTGTCTACTGTATCAGGTGAGGCCTTGTGCCCACTGGCTCTAGTTCGGAACTGACACTGCATTTGAAATGGTGTTGCTCTGTGCCCCGGTTTGATAACTATTTCTTAATTCCTGATACTTTTTCAACATGTCTTTCTTCTTTTTTTTTCCAGTAACCTCATCAACAAACTGCAAGAATCGTCCAATAGATTTGGTTTTCATTGTCGACAGCTCCCGCAGCGTACGTCCTGCTGAGTTTGAAAAGGCCAAGGAGTTCCTGATAAACATGGTGGACACCCTGGAGATCGGCTCAGATGCCACCCGAGTGGGCCTTGTCAATTATGCCAGCACAGTGAAGATTGAGTTTTATTTGAACACCTATTTTGACAAGCAAGCTTTAAAGCAGGCATTGGCCCGTGTTGAGCCTCTCTCTTCCGGCACCATGACGGGCGTAGCCATTAAAGCCGCCATGGAGAAAGCTTTTATTGCAGAGGCAGGGGCTCGCCGCAGCTCCATGAACATTGCCAAAGTAGCCATCATAGTGACTGATGGGAGACCCCAGGACCAGGTAGAAGAGGTATCAGCAGCAGCTCGGGCATCTGGCATCGAAATCTATGCGGTGGGAGTAGACAGAGCAGATCTGATGTCCCTCCGCCTCATGGCCAGCCAGCCTCTCGAAGACCACGTCTTCTACGTGGAGACGTATGGTGTCATAGAGAAGCTCACTGGCAAATTTAGGGAAACCTTATGTGGTAAGGATGATCTGGAGAGTGTGGAGATTCCATTAAGTGGTTTGCGAATAGCACAAACTGGCAGGCAAGACCGTTATGGGATAACATATGAAAATGACAATAGGACAAAGCACGGTACGTCAAATTTATACCTCTTAATAAGCAACTGTGATTATTAATGGGCAGCGCCATATTGTACAGCCCTCCATTTAAAGCTCAATGGTCTTCTTCTTTGTTCATTTAAAAAGGTCAAGGTCAATCCAAGTTTCAGTTTGGATTGTCCTGAAAAAAACTGACACAGGTGGTATTGTACTTAAATGCAGTCAGCATTAAGTATGTACAATGACCCAAGTACTAACCATCCTCAAGAAGAAGACTAAGCTTAGATCACTGGTTGATCTGGCAATTTCGAGAACTTTAAAGTGGTCCAAACCTAATATGATGCTGCCCTTTAGTTTTCACAGTGTGTGCTGCTCTTTGCAAAACTGAGCTGCAGATTTCGCAGCGTGCCATACGCCCTACTCATGTACCTTGATGTGCTCAGCTGCGCAGGAATTAAACGTGGGCTGCTGCATTTTTAATCAGCCTTAGTGGCTAATCCTGCAAGGCCAAATCTGTGTTTACCTAAGGTTTTACTTGAAAACTAATCTTTTTATAAAATACCACAAATCATTGAAGTCTTGTTCCAAATTCCTTGCATTTACTTTTAAACATGAAGTACATTTTTTATTTCGAAAATGGGACGTTAACAGATCCAAGTGTTGAGGGTATGATGATATTTGTTGTGTTTTCTGATTGTTAATGTTCATTAATGTCCGAAATAAGTGATCCATGGTGCCATAGATCCAGTTTTTCCAAACATCCATAATCAACTGAACATCAAGTTCTGCAACAGGTGGACAGAGTTGTTCAGTAATGATTAAAAACAACATTTACAGTATGCATTTACATTTTACTAAACTTAACATTTATGAAATGGAACGTAATGGATGCTTCGACCAGCTCAGCTGCTTCTAAGCAGTGTAAACTTGTATGAGTGCTGCTACGAATTGTGAAATGGGTGGTTGGTGGGGGGTCAAAATGACCGGTTTAATCAACTTAAAATTGGCCAATGTACTCACATAAGAAAAGAGATCAAAATGTCAGAGACCCAAATTCTCATTGCAAAGTGTAGCAGCACTTAAACTTGGTTGCTCATGCAAGGCGTTCAGCTCCCTTTGTGGTAAAAGCATTCGCTTGAAGGGTTTGCATAGTTTTGCATGGCATGCGGGAATGGCGGGGATATGTCAAATGCCTGTGTCAAATTTGACATGAACTATCTGTTGCACGTCTTTTCATTCACGGCGAAGATGGTGATGAAATGACAAAATGCAGCATCATCATTTTGCATGACTAAACAATCATTACTCACAAGTGACTAATTGAAAACAGATACTAATTACACGTTAGTGTGAAATCAAGTAGACTTAAGCAAATCAGATATTTTCTTTCAGGAGTGGATGCATGTGCTCGTGGGCATAACTGCCAGCACATCTGTGTCAACAACGGTAACTCTTACAACTGTCAGTGTTGGGCTGGCTATGTCTTGAATGCAGACAAGAGGACATGTTCACGTAAGACTTTTTGTTTTTTTTCATGCCTTTGCTAAACTGTGCCTTCGTCTTGATTCAAACCGATCACAATGTGACACCATCACTTTTCAGGTCAAGACGCATGCGCCCGGGGACATGACTGTCAACATATTTGTGTTAACAGTGGTGACTCTTACGTCTGCAAATGTGGAATGGGATACGTCCTGAATGCAGACCAGAAAACATGCTCACGTAAGTACTTGGCAGTACATATTCTTTCTTTCGATTTTACACGGGCTATATGCCCGCATATGGTGTCTCATATTTTCTGCTTTCCAGTGACAGTTTCTGGTACGTGCAATATGTGTGGCCGCACCGGGTGGCATCTCTAACCCTTAACCCCAAATAAATGCAACATGAATTGGTTTTCTATCATGACATGCAAATCATTGGCGTTGGGGGAATTTGCCCAATATCTCTTTCCAGGTGCAGATCCGTGTGCTGCTGGACATGAATGTCAGCATATTTGTATTGATAATGGAGACTCTTACATCTGTAAATGTCATCCAGGATATGCATTGAATCAAGACAAAAGATCATGCTCACGTAAGGTTGCCTTCAAGTACATCATTAGTTTTGTTTTGTTTTGTTTTCTCCATCCATCCATCCATTTTCCGATCCGCTTATCCTCACAAGGGTCGAGGGGCGTGCTGGAGCCTATCCCAGCTGTCTTTGGGCAGTAGGCGGGGGACACCCTGAACCGGTTGCCAGCCAATCGGTTGCACACAAAGACGAACAACCATCCACGCTCACACCTCGGGACAATTTTGATTGTTCAATCAGCCTGCCATGCATGTTTTTGGAATGTGGGAGGAAACCGGAGTACCCGGAGAAAACCCACTCAGGCCTGGGGAGAACATACAAACTCCACACAGGGAGGCCGGAGCTGGAATTGAACCCATTGACCTCTGCACTGTGAGGTCGACGCGCTAACCACTGATTTTAAATCCAATGGCAAACTATCTATTTCGCTGTTGGAGTTCAGTGTCAGTGACACTGTTAGATTGTAATATATCTGTTCTGATACATCAACTTTTTTTTCCCCAGATTTAAAATGAATAAATATTCCCCAATGCAATATGGGTTGGAAAGCACAAATTAAATTGACAATTCGCCATTTGTAAATCCTGCGCTAAGTGCTTATTTGTATCCCTCCGTTTACCCGAAAACTGTCACCAAGGTGCACGTTTATGTTGCAGGTTTAGTCACTGATGCATGTGCCAGAGGTAATGACTGTCAGCAAATCTGCGTCAACAATGGAAATTCCTACTACTGCAGATGTCAAGTCGGGTACATACTGAATGTGGATCAGAAAACATGCTCACGTAAGAAACTGTGAACACCGTCACGTTTTCTTTTCACTCATAAAATGAGGATTTTACACTTAAAATGGTTTTCTCAACTGAGCGCTTGAGTTCCTTTAAATGTTGGAGCATCTCATTCCAGGCGCGGATGCTTGTGCTCTTGGACACAACTGCCAGCATACTTGTGTCAACAGCGGAGATTCGTACATTTGCAAGTGTCGTGCGGGATATATTTTGAATGCAGATAAGAGAACGTGCTCACGTAAGAATGTTTTCTTTTTTAACATGCAGTACATACAAAACTTGCACTGATATCAATATCTTGTTAAATTTTGCTACATATTTACCAAGCACAGAATTTGCTAAACCTGCACAAGTGGTGTATCAAAAAATGCCATGACAAATGAAATATACCTACATGACACAATCAAATAATATTAATTTTACAAGATGTTTATGGCTTTTTGTATTTTGCAGTGATGTAGAATGGCAATGCATCATATTGAGAGCTGTTTCGAATATTATGCTTCTGTTTTTAAGACCCGCATCAGGAGATTAATGTTGGACAATTTGACAGTGTTTGTCTTTTTTTTTGCATTTCTGCAGTCATGAAGAAACGCGCAGTTACCTGAAGCCATGACTACAATGTCCAACATCAAGCATACCACTAACGGTCATTTATGGACGATTTATCATTGCTCCATAAATGGTCACGAGAACTTTTTGTGGGGTGACCTCATAAAGGAAGCTCGGTTCAGTTTATCACTGAATGAAATGTACTTTTTTTTTTTTTTTTTTTACATATGTGATGAACTAGGTCTTTAAATTATCTTCACTCGTTGTTATTAACACGTAGTAGCCATTCACACTTGACCACGGTGTAGATCTTGGTGTGCAAAATGGACGTTTCCTAATCTAATGGATGACGATTTATGATTGTGACTTGCCAATTCAATCAATATGATTTTTAACACATGGAACAATTGTTGATTACTCTTGATTTGTCAGCTCCATATCGTTTGCACGGTCTTAAAAAGGACTGGGCTGTGTCATATGGGGTCCGTCTCACGCAGCTGCAAAAAGGTATTCCAAGACAACACAGCTTTGACCGCTCATATTTTTCTTCTTCTTACAGAGGAAACGAGAAGAGAAATAACGCAAGATGCCTGCAAGTGTGAAGCTCAGATACTGTTCCAGAAAAAAATGCAGTCAACCATTCAAGACTTGAGCAGAAGACATATCCTTTCCCCCTCTTATGACTACAGCTGCATTCTAAATCCAAATTTTGAATTTGATTGAGTCATCACTTAGTTTTAACAATGTTCTGCACTGATCAAACAGGAGCACTTTCCCTGGACAGTTGCTCTTGGTACTACTTTCTTAACTGTGAATCCACTCGATGACCTTTCAGACCGAGTGAACCAGATTGAAGACCAGCAGCAGTATTAGGGACAGTGATGATGTCACAAGACCAGCACAGAATTTGTATATTTTATCATTTTGGAACTTTCCCATGGAATTATTTTAAGTAATGAAAAAAAAAAAAGATGTCGGACACTAATAGCACTTTGGTTTTATATTAAAACCCCTATATTTTCATTCCAAACATGTGTATGTATGTATGTAATCATTCATTCATTGTACTGTATTCATTGCTTTCTATGCATGTATTTTCTCAGAGGTCCGGATCAATGAACATCAAACTGTTATTCTTTTAGCAACAAGATGATAGTTCTAATCCAGTGGATTACAGCAATACTGTGCAGAGAAAAGATCATTGTAAAGTCGGATGCAGTTGGCCTGCCTGTGGCTCAGTTACATAATACTTTAATGGTGCACTTCTTGTATCAGTTCGTAACTTTTTCATTAATTTCAGTCAAGACTTTTGTTTTATTTGTGGTTGGTGTTGTTGTAAAACACAACAAAGGTCAAACATTTATTGACAATCAAATCTGTTCAATTGTCCATGTGACCTATTCAAAGTGTGCTCACTTGTAAGTACTGTATTTTCTGCTTCTCTCACATCCAATGGTTTGGTTGTGAACATGATAGCATTTTGTACTAATTCTGTGTAAACTGATGCCTTATATAAGAAATATTTTAATTACTGTTTCTTTTATAATGGACATGTTATTGGTGCTTGCTGAATAAATATTCTGAAATCATTTATTAAACAGATTTATTGTGCGTCTTTGACATTTTATCAATCCAGCATACATTTCAGAGCAATTCATTCAGTAAGCAATCCAGCAGAAATACAGTACCGTAATTAATTTAAGAACACTACTTATGCGGAAATAATATGAGTGTATGTGTTATTAAATGTATTAGAGCGTTTCTCTGCAAAATTTCAGACTGTCCACTTCTCCCCCCAAAAAACAACAAACAGCGTCATCTCGACAATCTTTGAAACTCGGGATCTGAATCATCCGTCCGTTACCCGAACCACTTATTTCATTAGTTCTCAAAAAAAATCTAAAATTGCCCATTTGCCCCTTCCAATTGTTGTGTATTAACTTGTTGACTTCCACGTAAATACAAAAACACATAGCTCTATTTTATTCAGATTTTTTTCTCTATGGCGAAAAATTACAGCTTCCAGCAACGTTCAAAATAAGAACTACAAGTACCAGAAATCCACCGCAGAGTGTACTGTTGCTACGGGCGACTGTGAGAGACTACGTGCGCCATGCTACATGTTGCGTAAAACGCCAAAAATGTGTTGAGTTTGAACTGTTCTCTAAGACATTAGAAGTAGCTCGGTTCAGTTTATCACTGAATGAAATGTACTTTTTTTTTTTTTTTTTTTACATATGTGATGAACTAGGTCTTTAAATTATCTTCACTCGTTGTTATTAACACGTAGTAGCCATTCACACTTGACCACGGTGTAGATCTTGGTGTGCAAAATGGACGTTTCCTAATCTAATGGATGACGATTTATGATTGTGACTTGCCAATTCAATCAATATGATTTTTAACACATGGAACAATTGTTGATTACTCTTGATTTGTCAGCTCCATATCGTTTGCACGGTCTTAAAAAGGACTGGGCTGTGTCATATGGGGTCCGTCTCACGCAGCTGCAAAAAGGTATTCCAAGACAACACAGCTTTGACCGCTCATATTTTTCTTCTTCTTACAGAGGAAACGAGAAGAGAAATAACGCAAGATGCCTGCAAGTGTGAAGCTCAGATACTGTTCCAGAAAAAAATGCAGTCAACCATTCAAGACTTGAGCAGAAGACATATCCTTTCCCCCTCTTATGACTACAGCTGCATTCTAAATCCAAATTTTGAATTTGATTGAGTCATCACTTAGTTTTAACAATGTTCTGCACTGATCAAACAGGAGCACTTTCCCTGGACAGTTGCTCTTGGTACTACTTTCTTAACTGTGAATCCACTCGATGACCTTTCAGACCGAGTGAACCAGATTGAAGACCAGCAGCAGTATTAGGGACAGTGATGATGTCACAAGACCAGCACAGAATTTGTATATTTTATCATTTTGGAACTTTCCCATGGAATTATTTTAAGTAATGAAAAAAAAAAAAAGATGTCGGACACTAATAGCACTTTGGTTTTATATTAAAACCCCTATATTTTCATTCCAAACATGTGTATGTATGTATGTAATCATTCATTCATTGTACTGTATTCATTGCTTTCTATGCATGTATTTTCTCAGAGGTCCGGATCAATGAACATCAAACTGTTATTCTTTTAGCAACAAGATGATAGTTCTAATCCAGTGGATTACAGCAATACTGTGCAGAGAAAAGATCATTGTAAAGTCGGATGCAGTTGGCCTGCCTGTGGCTCAGTTACATAATACTTTAATGGTGCACTTCTTGTATCAGTTCGTAACTTTTTCATTAATTTCAGTCAAGACTTTTGTTTTATTTGTGGTTGGTGTTGTTGTAAAACACAACAAAGGTCAAACATTTATTGACAATCAAATCTGTTCAATTGTCCATGTGACCTATTCAAAGTGTGCTCACTTGTAAGTACTGTATTTTCTGCTTCTCTCACATCCAATGGTTTGGTTGTGAACATGATAGCATTTTGTACTAATTCTGTGTAAACTGATGCCTTATATAAGAAATATTTTAATTACTGTTTCTTTTATAATGGACATGTTATTGGTGCTTGCTGAATAAATATTCTGAAATCATTTATTAAACAGATTTATTGTGCGTCTTTGACATTTTATCAATCCAGCATACATTTCAGAGCAATTCATTCAGTAAGCAATCCAGCAGAAATACAGTACCGTAATTAATTTAAGAACACTACTTATGCGGAAATAATATGAGTGTATGTGTTATTAAATGTATTAGAGCGTTTCTCTGCAAAATTTCAGACTGTCCACTTCTCCCCCCAAAAAACAACAAACAGCGTCATCTCGACAATCTTTGAAACTCGGGATCTGAATCATCCGTCCGTTACCCGAACCACTTATTTCATTAGTTCTCAAAAAAAATCTAAAATTGCCCATTTGCCCCTTCCAATTGTTGTGTATTAACTTGTTGACTTCCACGTAAATACAAAAACACATAGCTCTATTTTATTCAGATTTTTTTCTCTATGGCGAAAAATTACAGCTTCCAGCAACGTTCAAAATAAGAACTACAAGTACCAGAAATCCACCGCAGAGTGTACTGTTGCTACGGGCGACTGTGAGAGACTACGTGCGCCATGCTACATGTTGCGTAAAACGCCAAAAATGTGTTGAGTTTGAACTGTTCTCTAAGACATTAGAAGTAACGTCGTTAGTGTAATTATTGAAACAGGTCGTCTTATGTGTTTTGTGTTACGTAAACGCTCATTTTCTTGACAGCAAATTGTGTCGTGCTAGCTTAGCTAGCAAATATTTGCTAAGATTCCACGCCTGCGGATTTGAAAAGAAAGGCATAAATGAGCACTTCGGACTCATTGTAGCTATTTTTTACAAATGTGCGGTTGTGTATATTCCGCAATTTTCTGTGGTCGTCTTTCCGAGTGATTGGCGAACTGTAAAAGGTCAGTACCGCCTTGCTCTTTTACTAAATAAGTTAATTTTGGTTGCGATTTGCACCGACTAGCCGCGCTATTAATGAATACTATATCACTTGTACATGCAATGATATTACATATTCTGCGTTTCCCAATTAAATAAAATCCCAATTAAATACACGTCAGACAACACAAATATTAAAAAACAATCAGTGCGGTGTAGTACAGTTCATCCACAGTACTAACCATGTTGTTCAATAAATACTGGTCTGAAATTCTTAATCATAATTGAATATTATTCCCTACACCGTGCATCTCTTGCATTGGATGTCATTGCATTGTGCAAGGGGCTATAAAGTTGTGGCTACTCGGTGTAGAGTAACGCATACTATTTTTCACACTAGGTATAAAGAGACCTTAAGGATAACATGTTCATCTACCTCAGCAAGAAGGTGAGCACCCTGAACCTCACACTGACACTTTAACGACTAAAACCACAGGTTTATGTAACTGCTCTCTTGTCTTCTAGATTGCTATCCCCAACAGTATTCACTTGAAATGTGTCTCTTGGAACAAAGATCAGGGCTTCATTGCCTGTGGAGGAGATGACGGCCTTTTAAAAGTGCTCAAACTTGAAACTCAGACAGGTATGTTTGTGATTTGTAGACAACAGCCTGCAATATAATGTGCTGGGTTTAATGTGACACAGCTATGATGTTCACATTTTATTATACTACATCATCCCCAATGCACGAGACCTCGCAGGAACAGAGATAAGTGCTGTTTTGTGGCCACTGCTGTCATACTTCACAGTAGCGGATTATGCACCTCCCTTTGATTGCATTGGTTTTCTCCTATTTCTCTAGCACCCGCCCACATTCCAAAAACATAATTAAGACTCCAAATTGTCTATAAGTGTGAATGTGACTGTGAATGGTTGCTTGTTTATTGTATGTGCCCTGTGACTGGCTGGCAACCAATTCTGGATATCCTTCGCCTCTCGCCCAAAGTCACCTTGGACAGGCTCCAGTTCGACCACAACCCTAAGGGAGTGAAGTGATGATCAATAAAGGAAGGGTTGTGTGGTCCAAGCTTAATGTATCAAATGAGTGTTACAAGGACAACTTTCATTCGCAGCAGCCAGATCGCAAAGTCACCGTGTTGAGTTTGTTGTTCACTTGCATACAGCAAATCAACATTTAACATGTGTTTAAGTTGGTGTGTGAGACTGTTACATAAGATCCATGTGATTGAGATTTTAGATTTTGCGAAACAATAGTTCACTCAGTGTGTAAGAAATCTTTTAAAACTCACCAAAAGCCTTTCGGTGCTTTGCGGGTACCTCTGTATTAGTCCCTGTAAGTCGAACTGGTACCACCTCGTCCACTCCAACCAGACAAACAATAGTGAGACTCAATTCAAATTTGTTTTTTTCCCAAGTATTGATGCTGAATGGGCTCCCTTTTACTATTTCTTTTTTTATCTTGACAGATGACACCAAACTTAAAGGACTTGCTGCACCCAGTAATTTGTCAATGAACCAGACATTGGGGGGGCACAGCGGTGAGTCAACATTTGAGCCTTTTCTCAACCAAGAAAAGATAGAATCAGGGAGTGGGATTTGAGTGGGAAACAATAACACCATATCAATCATTTTTAGGTGCCGTACAAGTAGTTACATGGAACGAACAGTATGAAAAACTAACAACCAGCGACCAGAATGGACTCATCATTGTATGGATGCTCTACAAAGGTGCTCGCACCCTTTTATTATGAACTGATGATTGCGTCGTAATCAATCATCAATCATGTCCTAATATTGTAATTTCTTTTTTTTCTAAGGTGCATGGTATGAAGAAATGATCAATAATCGGAATAAGTCGGTGGTGAGGAGCATGAGTTGGAATGCCGATGGTCAAAAGATCTGCATTGTGTATGAAGATGGGGCAGTCATTGTTGGATCTGTAGATGGTAAATAGTAGAACTAGACAGCATTATTCATGAGTTCAATTTTGGCTTCTCACGTTCATCAAAACATTATAATAGAATAAAAACTATTCATGAGCCCAGTGGCGCGGTGTGCTTTTATGCACGTTCCTGCATTGTGAAAGCACCCTGAATGCTCCTGTGTGCCTTGCAGAAAGTGTGTATCGTATGTTTTATGCCCTCTCTGTGCATGGTTTAAGATGTGGTGTTTTTTTTTTCCCCCTTTTTTTTGACACCCTTGTTGGTTTTTAACCCTTTCAGGCACACTGGATACTCCAGTAGACACCTTATCATGTTATTAGGATACAGGTTATCATTATTGGTGCATGAAAGGGTTAAATTAAAACTAAAATCACCACACAACAAGAATTGCACACATTGTACATTTAAATACAACACATACTTCGTATTGGAAAAAAATCACTGGAGCATAAACTCCCAATTTGTCACTTGACAGGGATTGTTTTGTTCACATACTAAGTGTGTTAGTGAATGTGTGTATGTGTGTGCACGCACGTGTGAATACTAGTTTGGATAAAGACCTTTCTTTTGTAGGAAACCGGATTTGGGGAAAGGAGCTGAAGGGAAATCAGCTTGCACATGTGGCATGGTCTCCAGACAGCAAGGTCCTGCTCTTCGGCATGGCCAACGGGGAGGTGCAAATCTTTGATAACCATGGCAATTTCATAGTGAGTACATAAACACAGCACACGACTGGAATGATCAAAAGTAAGAGAAGCAAAACATGAAGAAATTCACCCATGTAGCTGACAGAAGAATTTCAGATTGCACGCCTTCGGGGTTTTACGGTTGTGAGTGTAAAAGCAGATTCAATGCAGTGCATCCACACATCTTGGCTGTGGCAAACTGTCATCTCGCATGGCCTTGTGAATCCAGCTCACCCGTTGACACAGGAAGAGTCAACATTAAGGGCAAACAACATATTGCACCGGAGTTGATTTTTGGTCATATTATTCGTCTAAAAAGTTCGACAAAAGCCACAATGAAAAAGTCTTCATCACACACTTGTCTGATTGGACTGAAAAACAAGAATTCAAGTCACAGTCTCCATTTGTTGAGTATAAATGAGGTTGGTTGCTTTACAAAATAATGCTGCTATACCTGCAAGATGAAATTTGGGTAAAATTGTGTTATATTTATCTTCCGAATTAGGACCAGGAATACTTACATAACCGCAGTATATCTCGTATTTTAGTTCAGCAAATGTTTAGTGAGTCTTATATTGAGAATGGAGCTATTTCCATGTTGATCGATTGCACAAATTATGATTTTAGAGTCGATCAGTGATTTTGCATAAATCCACTCAATCAGATCGGTGTAAAGTCTACTTTATATGCTTCTATAGTGCCAGTCAAAGTTTCTCGTGCTATTGAAAGAGAAGCTGTGTCTCAACTTTTGACTGGTATTGTACACAATACACTGACTTTTTGGATACTGTTATTGTGGTTACCAAAATTATGCTCCTATAATGGAGCTCCAAAGATCTATGGAGCCTGTGTGTTTTTACGAAGAGCTAATCTTCAATATCACACGGATTGTTTTTCAGATGAAATTGGCCATCAGCTGCCTGACTAACGTAACAGGAGCCGTCAGGATAGCAGGTATCCACTGGTACACAGGAACAGGCGGCTACGTCGAACCCGACTGCCCGTGTCTCGCTATCT
Organism: Hippocampus comes; assembly: GCF_001891065.2. Lineage (NCBI taxonomy): Eukaryota > Metazoa > Chordata > Actinopteri > Syngnathiformes > Syngnathidae > Hippocampus > Hippocampus comes. The sequence continues at coordinate 234,395 of NW_017804904.1, forward strand.
GTTTTCAAAATGGACGATGTCAGATTATGCGTTATGAGACCGATGAAAGTAAGGCGCTCAAATGCAAAGAATGCAGAGCTTTTCCCTGTTTACTATCAGTTGTGACAATCAACTACTCAACAGTATAATTTTTTTTTCTGCAGACCCAGTATGTATTGACACCATGATGAATGTGGTCAGTATTCAGTGGAACCATTGTGGGAGTGTGCTGGCAGTGGCTGGTTCCCTCAGAGCTTTGAACTCAGACGTAGAAATCAACGTGGTGCAGTTTTATACACCTTTTGGAGAGGTGAGGGCAACATGTTATTTCCTGTATCTTTTTTTTTTTTTTTAACATAATCAATGTCAGTGCCTTTCATTCGAAACAATGCTGCAGCTACCCACAAGTGGCTTACTGTGACAGAGGATGAGGGTCGGCGGAAGGTGGATTTGTACATATAGACACTGTATATCGGGTTTCTGTTGTCTGCATTGCCAATTCTGATTCTCATAAGATCAGATGCCCCCTACAAATTAATTTTCAAGTATTAGAGGCTCGAAATGGAAGCTATGATCTCTGTTGTAGTTTGGGCACACATTAGTTTTACATCACTTTGAGGTTGTTTTTTTTTTGTTTTGTTTTGTTTATTTTTTAAACCGTTAATGGTTAATGTTGTCGGGTTATAGTAACTCTTACATAAAATTGCGTTTCGTGCCTTTACTGATTTAAGGAGCATAATGTGCAGCCTCATCACTGAAAAGTATCATTTAAAACTGTATTCGATTCAACGTTGTTCACACTTAACCGTTCAGTCTTTTCAAAGTTGTTTATAAGTCATAATAATGTCCGGTATAACAATGAGTAAGGTTTACATGTGACATGACTGTATAGCTGTATTTCAGGTGGTCAATTTCATTTTCCCATTTTCCACCTTTCTTTTTGTGTATTACAGTATTATCTCAGTGTTGAAATAAAAATCCCATTGCGCCTTGATTTCTACCTCATTTTACACAGCACCTGCGAACCTTGAAAGTGCCGGGGAAAGAAATGACAGGAGTCGCCTGGGAAGGAGGAGGCCTGCGGATCAGCCTGGCTGTCGATTCCTACATCTATTTTGCTAATATCAGACCAGATTACAAGGTAAATGACAGCACTTTAAACTTAATGATGTGAAATGTTCCTCCTTTGCTTGAACTAGCGTGTAAACATTTGCCAGAAGAGCAAAGTTATATCTCCAAATGGTTATTTGCTCGTTTCTGACAAAATCCTTTCAAAAAAACAATACTCGATCACCGATTCAATCAGAAGCTGGAGCAATACATAAAAAAAAACAAAAAAAAAAAACGCTGATAAATACTAAATATAAGATGTAATTTTTACATGTTTACATTCCCTTCCCTGAGACTAATGGAAAAAAAGTAGGCATGAACATCTTCACTCATTCAGGTGGCTGGGGCAAAAAACCAAAAACAAAAACATGGAAAAGAGTGTCGTGCTTTGGCCACAATGATCATGATTTACTCAGATCACAATCTTCTCTTCAGTTTATCAGAAAGAGAATGAGGCTGCAACGACATATACCTGTGTTTTAAATGATTGGCGATGGCCAATGAGATGTACAGCAGGGGTCCCCAACCTTTTTTGCCGCACGGACCGGTTTATGTCAGACAATATTTTCAGGGACTGGCATTTAAGGTGTGGCGGATTAATACAACAAAATAATATGGTATGAGCTGCATGAAAACTGTGGTGTTTTCGAAATATAATAATAAACACAAGGAGCGTCTAATCTGGCCGCAACACTCTGATCGCTATGATAATTTTTAATGCCTTCAAAATACGATACAACGCAAATTCAAAGTGCATGAAAATGACGACTCACCACAGCTTGATTTTCTGCAACCAGACGGTCCCATCTCGGGGTAATAGGAGACAATGACACCTCAAGTGTGTGGTTTATGTCCAGTCTACTTCGTAATTTTGCTTTAGTCGCCGTTGCTGCAGAAAACCCCCACCTCACACAGGTAGGATGTTGGAAATACAGTAATCCCTCGTTTATCGCCGTTAATGGGGACCAAAACCACCCGCAATAAACGAAAATCCGCGAGGTAGCGACCAATTAACATACAGGTAAAAAAAAAGAAAAAAAAGTTTTTTTTTTTTTTTTTTAAGTCCGCAAACAGTCCTTGAAAAGCTGCAAAACAACAGCGAGTCACATAAAGCAACATATACAGCACTGTACTCTGTATATGATTTTTTTTTTTTTTATGAATATGTTTGAAAAAATCCGCGATGCACCGAATCCGCAATAAACGAACCGCGAAATAGCGAGGGATCACTGTAGCAACAGTGCTTTTGTGGCGATCTCAGAGTATTCAGCCATAACTTTAATCCAGTTGTCTCGAACGTACTTTGAAGGCCGCCATCATTTGCGATCTCCAGCAGTTTTTTGGCTCATTTTGCGAGCTCCAGCGTTTTGTTTGTAGCGTAATCGGTCACGTGACGGAGAAGCGTGGGTTGACGTGAGTCAAGCGTGACACAGACGGATGTAACGGAGAATCCGGTAATTTTTCAAAATAAAACATCTTTCGTATTCCGAAATAAATAAAACGGAATTAAGGCAAGTTCTTTCTGTGCGGCCCGGTACCAAATGCCCTGCGGACCGGTACCGGTCCGCGGACCAGCGGTTGGGGACCCCTGATGTATAGCACCGAGTGATTGACTGTGTTCTTAGGGTGGAGGCAGAAGTCACAATAATACTCAACTCAACTCAAGTGTATTTATAGAGCATTTGAAAACAACAACTGTTGTATACAAAGTGCGGGACATGGAGCAGATATATATACAACAATAAAACAATCAATTAATAACAAAGACAGTAGAAAGCACAAAAACAGTAAAACTAACAAATCAAGTCAGAGTCATGCTGAGTCAAAAGCCACAGAATAAAAATAAGTTTTGAAACAAATTTCAAAGATGGGCAGCGAGGGGCCTTGCCGAATGTTCAGTGGGAGGTCATTCCAAAGGGAGGGACCAGCAACGGAAAAGGCTCGATCCCCTCTGAGCCTTCGCTTAGTTCTTGGTACCTCTAGTAATGTCTGTATAGAATAACAAAAGTAGCAATCATTTCATACAAGACTAGAAACAACACCACTAACTGTGTTACGCGCTGCATTGAAAATAATTCCACATGTATGGGATCAATAAGCAATCGCAAGTGTTAATTTGAACTGCAGCAAAGCATTGTGGGAAAGCCATATCTTAATGGCCGTTGTGAAGCCCTGATAACACAAACACCTAGTAATCCTGTCGAAAATACCACAAAGATAAATATGCTAATCTTTATTAGTAACTAATTTCCATGTCCTTGCGTGAGAAGTTTGCCACGTAGTTAGCGCAAGCGCACCTGAGGCAGTTGGACACAGAAGAAGTGTTGGCGGTGATCCAGTCGATCAGATCGGTGTAAAGTCTAATTATGAGTTTGGATTTTATGATTCAATGCAATCGTGTGAAGGCTGGCATTTGGTTTGTTTCTACATTTGATTTCCATTTTCAACACTGCTTATCCTGAACAGGGGAGTCGCAGGAGCCTATCTCAGCTGACTTTAGGCGGAAGGCAGACTACATACACCCTGAACTGGTCGCGAGTCAGTCGCAGGGCACACATAGACACAAACAAACATTCACATCCACATTCACACCGTCACTGAGTGGGAACCGATCCCACACTGCCCGCACACAAGTCCGGCATGTGTACCACTACACCATCAACGACATTCTATTAAAAAGTAAAAATAGAGAAAAAGCAGCTGCACTGCACCTACAATGTGTTTATTTAGTTCTATACATTTGACAAACTTTGTCTTTGGCTTCCCAGCGTTCAGCAATCTCAAACAAAAGTTGAACTTTGGTGTCTTTTTGTTTTTTCTTACCAGTGGGGATACTGTTGCAGCACAGTTGTGTATGCCTTCACAAAGCCAGAGCGCCAAGATTACTGCGTCATCTTCTGGGACACCAAAAACAATGAAAAGTTTGTTAAGTATGTCAAGAGCCTAATGTCCATCACCACATCAGGGGACTTCTGCACCCTGGCGAGCAAGGCCGATGACACCCAGCCACAGGTACAGCTTCATTCACCTTCCGTCTTCCAAAATGACCAAATGGTATTGATTCATGAAGCAGTTTTGACAGCTCTATCGTTAGGTAACTCAAAAAGTTCACTTGTCGTTTCTCATTGAACACAGCAATTCTCTTCAGGATTTCCATGATGATTGCACTCGCCTGTTGTTGAATTCATGTGATTAAGATTTTTGAAATTCATCTTTTCTAATCTTTGCAATGTCAATGAATTGATCAGATAAATGACATTTTTGCATGTGTACATATGCCGTTGAAAATGTTGATTCTGAAAGGAATGGTTGTCGAGCTAATCTGTTTGGGTGCACTCATTTATGTTGAGCACTGTATATTCTTAAGCGGCTTTGACTTATTCTTTGGCACGCAGGGAAATGCTGAGTCAGAGGCTGGGAGTCATGCGAAGGTTAATGTCATGTTCATTAAAAGCGTAGTTTCTGAAATAAAGAATACATGTGCAGAATAAGAATCCACAATCTAATCTGTAAAAAACATTTCTGTTTTTCAGTACGTCCTGATTCTGTGCAACTCAATCGGGACTCCACTGGACTCCAAGTACATCGACATATGTGCGTTCTAATTTTAAAATGAAATTTAACTGCATAGTCGTACGTAATATTTGATCACAGTGTGTTTTATAACTTCGAATAGCTAAAAGACCAGGATTTTGATTAATCACCTCAAGTCAATGTTAGAGCTCACACCTTCACATGGAAAAATAGTGGCCGGCAGTCCGTCTCCTGCCGCCCACAGTCTCAACTCTCACAGGCTCACAGCAAGTCTGTGGCCAATAAACAGTGAGTAGTGGGCGTCTTCAGACATCCCAAATACTCAACATTCCGTTCCTGCGTGGCATAGCTGACTGTTTGCTGATGAACCCATTCCAAAATATTTCAAACTTTGAAAGGCCGTCATCTAAAATAGGCTTCATGTATCCAAGTTTAACAGGGGAATCTGGTCAACCGTCTGTGAGGCATCTTCCTTTTCCAGTTGTTTTTTTTTTTTTTTTTTTTGTCAGCTAAATATTTAGCACCAGCTCAGCAAAATATTTCCACATCTATTTCACCAAACCAAACTGCCTGCTTATCCAAATTATTTCCTCGGTTAGGTCCATTGTTTGTCACCATGACCAGGACACATGTGATAGCTGCATCCAAAGAGGCTTTGTACTTGTGGCAGTACAGAGTGGCGAATAAATTGACTGCCTTGGAGATCAACCAAGTAACCAGAACTAAGAAAGAGGGAAGGGAAAGGTGAGTTTTATTTATTGACTATTCTTATTTTATTTTTTTTGCGGGGGGTTACAGCACAGTCAAGGTGTATCTTGACAGGATGGCCTCAAGTTTACCCAGTGCACTCATGCCAAGACTGACAGTACACACCAAGCCAGTCACGGAAAGTTACAGGGAGGCAAGATAACCACACATCTCGAGTCTGGGAGTCACTGTCTGAAATCTGAATAGAATTCATTCATCTGCATGCACTGCCACGGAGACTCCAGACAGCCTGGGCTAAAAGTCACCCCAGTGCAACCGTCTGCTTTGCTCTCGCTTCCTGTCTTTGTAGGGTATATCACATTGACAGCAGTCCCACTGGCGTCAATGACAATGGAGAGGACTTTGCCAAAGCCTTCACAGTAAGTGACATTGGGCCCCATTCATCAACAAACTATTGTACTTAACCGAAAGTCTCCATTTTCAATCTTTGTGCACGGGATGTAAACGTTTTGTAAATATATGCAAAAAAAAAAAAAAGTTGAAAGCACATCAATGCTAACTTGTCTGTTTGTTTTAAGGCAACAAGAGATCCTATCTGTTCTATCACAGCAACAGATAATACACTGATTGTGGTAGGTGCATCTCTGCTTTTGCTAAAATTCATGCAATAACAATGAATACCAAATCCATGACTTGGGAAAAGTTCGTGATGTAATTTCAGGACAAACCGAAAATGCGCTAGACACTTTACAAGTGAACTTACTGTAATTTGACCTTCTCTAAACCTTCTGAATGCACATATTCAATTGTTCAGAGTTTCAGTACTTGTTGAAAAACTTACCGTTATCTAACAAAGAGTGGAACAGCAAAGTTTGATTCACCAATACATTTCCTGGTTCCACTAGAATTGCTGTTCAAACAGTACTCATCAACATGCTGTTCACATTTTAATATCATACAACCAAGATGGGGCGGGCCAGTGGTCGACCTTTTAGCACGTCAGCCTCACAGTGCAGAGGTGCAGGGTTCGATTGTGGCTCCGGTCTTCCTGTGTGGAATTTATATGTTTTCCCCATGCCTGCGTGGGTTTTCTCCGGGTACTCCGGTTTCCTCCCACATTCCAAAAACATGCATGGCAGGTTAATGGAACTCTCTAAATTGTCCCTCAGTGTGAATTTGAATGTGAATGGTTGTTTGTCTCTGTATGCCCTGCAATTGGCTGGCAACCAGTTCAGGGTGTACCCCGCCTACTCCCCGAAGACGGCTGGGATAGGCTCCAGCACACCCGCGTCCCTCGAGAGGATGCGCGGATTACAAAATGGATGGATGCATAATGGATGGATGGATGGATGGATGGATGGATGGATGGATGGATGGATGGATGGACAACCAAGATGACACCTCACATTTGATTAACATTACCTTGTCACTGTGAGGCGTCAAACAGGATGTTCTCAAAGGGAAGTGGCCACTGAACTCAAGAGTGTCCTCAGCAAGTTGCAGCAGACATGCAGAGGCACTGGAAGAGTCACAGAAAGGCATAGAGGAATGGATGTCCGTCACATTTTCAAACCCGTTAGGAATTTTGCTGTTCAACTCCTAGCTAGTAACCAGCAAGTTATGCAAAAAGCATTGAAACATTGAACTGCTGGACATTCAAAAGTTTAATTAATGTGCAATTATCCATCCATCCATCCATCCATTTTCCGATCCGCTTATCCTCATAAGGGTCGCGGGGGGTGCTGGAGCCTATCCCAGCCGTCTTCGGGCAGTAGACACCCTTTAAACCGGTTTCCGGACAATCGCAGGGCACACAGAGACGAACAACCATCCATGCTCACACTCACACCCTGGGACAATTTAGAGTGTTCAATCAGCCTGACATGCATGTTTTTGGAATGTGGGAGGAAACCGGAGTACCCGGAGAAAACCCACGCAGAACATGCAAACTACACACAGGGAGGCCGGAGCTGGAATTGAACCCGGTACCTCTGCACTGTGAGGTTGACATGCTAACCACTGGACCACCGGGCCACCCTTAAGGTGCAATTAGGTTCACCTAAACATAAATGTCGCAGTGCATTTTAAGTTGTCCTGACATTTCAGCCGAAAGCCAAATAGCCCTAATTCTGTGAGGAGTATAAATGTAAGTAATGTTTGCATGTCTGTTCCAGGGCCGCGAGTCGGGTATTATCCACAGATATAGCCTGCCAAATGTCATTCTCATCCAGAAATACCAGATGAACCGAGCCCATCATCTCTCTTTAAACTGCAACTCCAGGCAAGCTCTGATTGTAGTTGTTACGCATCAGTATAAATATGTCGACTCTGCATTAGCGCACCTGTTTCGTCGGGACTGGCGGCTGAATGTTTGATTGACTCTTTCTTTCCTTCAGTCGGCTGGCCGTTATCGACATCTCAGGCGTGCTAACTTTGCTGGACGTGGAGGCTCACGCGCCGTCAGGTGATGCCGCTGGCAGTCAGGTGCCAATAGGCGGTCCATCTAAACTTGAGCGCAAGGATGTTTGGGACATGAAGTGGGCAAAGGACAATCCTGATCTGTTTGCCATGATGGAAAAGACCAGGATGTACGTCTTCAGGAACCTAGACCCGGAGGTGAGTGAATCATGTTTTCTGCGTCACCTTACCACTACTAATGTTAAGTGAAGTTAAATATGTCACATGCCATTTAACATGTTTAGATGTTCATACATCTCAGTCTGTGAGTGTTGCATCTGTTCCTTTGTTCCTTTTTCATCATTGTCATTATTCTCTTGATTGACTCAGATAATGTTCTTGGTTCTCGCACGTGGTTCTACTTTGTAGTGCCTCATAGTGAGATGTGCGACATCCATTTTGAATTGGATTTCTGTTCAAAATATGGTTCGCTGTCCTTTAAATGTCGACTGTGTTTTGTGGTTAAGCCAGATATCTGTATTTTTTGTCATTTGGGAGCATAGGAACCTATCCAAACATCAGGATATATCTGCAGCTTTGAGGACCTTGAAATCAAATCTGTCCTACTGGATGAAATCATGAAGGTAAAAACAATCCAAGCTATTGTATTGCTCATTAAATATCCTAAATCACAAGTACAGTAATGATAGAATCTATGTTCACGTCTCAATTTAAATCGTAAGAGGTTAGAATATCGCGACTTAAAAACAACCGGTTCTATACAGGACCCAGAGAAGCCGAATAAAGACAACCTCATCAACTTCGAAATCCGTTCTTTGAGAGACAGCCGTGCTCTCATTGAAAAGGTGGGAATTGCAGATGCTTCACAGTTCATTGAGGATAATCCACACCCAAGACTCTGGTAAATATAATTCTAAAAAATGTCCATTAAATATACATTTACATATGTATATTTTTTAGCCGTGTCATTTGTCTTTGATCGACATGCCAGGCGTCTGCTCGCCGAGGCCGCCCTCCAACAGTTGGATTTGAAGACCGCTGAGCAGGCATTTGTCCGCTGCAAAGACAACCAGGGCATCGAGTTTGTCAAGCGTCTGGGGAACCTGCAGAGTGAGCCCATGAAACAGGCAGAGGTGGCAGCTTACTTCAGTAGGTTTGAGGAAGCTGAACGCATGTATTTGGACATGGACCGCAGGTACTGTAAGCTTGGGCTACTATTTGTTGGAGTAAGATGGGCTTTTTTCCCTTCTTTGATCATATTGAGTGATGTGATCTTATAATATTCCAGGGACCTCGCCATTAGCCTTCGAATGAAATTGGGAGACTGGTTCCGGGTGCTCCAGCTGCTGAAAACTGGCTCTGGGGACTGTGATGATGCTCTCCTGGAGCAAGCCTACAATGCAATCGGAGACTACTTTGCTGACAGACAGAAGTGGTAGTGGCAATTTTATAAGAATTTCTTGTTTTATTTGCTTCATTACATTCCGACAGTGTGCACATCTTTCTCTGCGATTTTACTGCCCAATTCCAATGACGTCGGGAGGTGACAAAATTAGTCACACACTGTACTTTATGTACTTTTTTGACCATGTAGATTTAGTTACTTGTGTAAAAATAAGACTTTGGTGTAAATAGATGCACTAATTCAACTCCTGCAACAAAGTTAAGGTAATATAAACCGTACTTAAATTGTTGTCTCATCTGGGGTTGCCACAACAAGTCTCTCGTATAATTTATTTGATGCACTTTTTACAACAGATACCCGTCCTGATGCAACCCACCCATTTTTTTTTCATATCCGGGCTTGGGACCGACCAGGCTGTAATCAGAAAACTTTCTCCGAAAAATACAGACTCACGCAAAATACTGATATCTTAAGTCGGGTAAGACAGTACCGGTACAGTGTTTGTAATTTGTCACTTCCCACCACTGGGAAAACATAAATTAAAACCGAATAAGAATAAGAAAACCTTTATTCGTCTCACAATGGAAAAATTCCCAATTTACAGCAGCAAATATTATGAAAGGAAGAAAGTAGAAGAACAAAAACTATAGGAGCTGCTGTAAAGGCAGCCACTCTCGCGGCGCCATCTTGAAGTCATAAAAACAAAATAATAAAACACAACACATAAGACACAGACTGTCATTCAATCATAACCACTTTTCTGTGGTTTTTGATTAATTGAACTGTGTACATTGAAACTGAAACATTTATTTTGTGAATGCAAACACTTTGTTTTTCTTCTTTCTTCTTTCTACCCCCAATTTTGCTGCTGTAGACTGTAAATTTCTCCATTGTGGGACAAATAAAGGATATCTTATCTTATCTTTTCTGCATCCTCTTTGTTGTTTGAAGAGTCCAATGCATACTTCGTTTTTACTTTTGTTTTTTTAATTTCAGTTAGTTTTAATTCGTTTTTAGAGGTTTGTCACTTTTTATTAGTTTTATTATTCGTTTTATTGTTATTTTTGTTATTTTTTTCTGTTTCGAGTATGTGTTGAGTGCAAGATACCCCAATAAATATATTTAGAATGAACCCTGAAAGCTCATGTGAGATATTAACTGACAAACAAAGACCCTTTTCGCTGTGATTGTAATCAGTTTCAGTTCCTTTCGTTTCATCAATGTAAGATGTAGGTGAGTTAGTTTTCGATTCTTTCAAAGCATTTTCATTTTTATTTTACTTTGTCACCTGAAATGTTTTTTTCCATTTTAGTTTTAGTAAGTTGTCATTCACGATAATAACCTCGGTTGAAGTTCTAAGCCTTGCTTTTTCCTGTTCGTAGGGTCAACGCAGTGCAGTACTACCTTCAAGGCCGCCACCAAGAGAAGTTGGCAGAATGCTACTACATGTTGGAGGACTACGATAACCTTGAGAAACTGACCAATTCACTCCCAGAAAATCACAAACTTCTGCCGGTAAGACGAACGTGAAGGGCAAACTTCCAACTCAAAGCGAATTCCAGACTGCATGGCCTCTACATAACTGTAGTCATAGCGACATAACGACGGACATTTCTCACCCCTGTGCTGTAGGATATTGGCCAGATGTTTACAACCGTGGGCATGTGCGAACAGGCCGTGAACGCCTACCTTAAATGCAACCAGGCCAAAGCTGCCGTTGACTCCTGTGTCCATCTGAACCAGGTGAGAGACGCCCACTGCGGCACCTCCCTGTCCTCCCACATATGTCCGCTTCATGAGTGATGCTTAGCTTGGCCGTGTGAATGCTGCCCTCGCACGTTGCTGTTACAATGCAAGTGTAACATTTGATCGATGAAGTGTGGATAGAGATCGAGTAGCATAATAATGAATTTCAATAGGAAGTGCTGCAAACCTAAACATGTGTTGGCTCTGTTAAATGACATCAAATTTGCACTGTAATTTATTAACTTTGAAGTTAGATCCCGCTTCCCATCCCTTTCCATTACACTATCACGTGTGTTATTCTGATAGCCTGACTTTGCTCTTTGGTTTCTCCTACATCAGTGGAACAAAGCAGTGGAACTCGCCAGAACCCACAACATGAAGGAGATTAAACCTCTTCTGTCCAAATATGCTTCACATCTCCTTGAGAAGAACAAAATACTCGAGGCGGTGGAATTGTATCAGAAGGCTCATCATTTTCTGGATGCAGCCAAACTCATGTTTAAGGTTTGTCGCTTGCACCGTATGTCAGAATCATAATCATCTGTATTGGCCAAGTATGTAGAAAATAACCAAGGAATTTGTCTCCGGTAGTACAGGCTACACTAGTATCATCAATAACAAGGAACTACTATGAACAAGGACTTGACAAATAAGTATGGAAAGGCATTCCAAAATGTAAGGGAAAAAAGTCAGAGTGTAGACTCCCTAATGCTAAGCAACTCTTCTCTCGTGTAAGTAAGCGGCGTAGGGTCGCCAAAAGCGAGCGAAAATTACAGAAAAAAAAGACAATACTAGGCGGCACATAACCGAGGCTGCCACACGTGCCGGCGCCGTCTTTGATCCTGTTTGCTTGTTCGATTGTTGTGAAAAAGTATTGGCCCTCCTTGATTTCTGATCGCATCAAAGTGCGTACTTCAATCCAGTTGAGAATCTGTGGCATTACCTTAAGCCCAGTTCATGCTTGAAAACCCTCCAATGTGCCTGAGTTAAATCAGTTCTGTGTAGAAGAAAGGATTAAAAGTTATTGCTGCCAAGGGTGGTCCAATCAGTTATTTAGTTTCGGGGGCAATTACTAACCAAGAGGTAGGTTACTTTAGGTTTTGAGATTGAGGTTCTCATCATACAAAATATCATCATTTAGAAGCTGCATGTTGTAATTACTTGGGGGCTCTTTGTGAGACATTAAAGCAAGGCTTAATGATCCGAAATATTTAAACTTGATAACTATGCAAAAACCAGGGCAACTATGCCCCCCACAGAAACAAAAATTCAAACCCCGATCTGCAAAACTGTGTGGCAAACTTGCTGAACACGAGGCACCATGCAGTCACATTTTCTCATGAAAAAAATTAATCCATTTTGCATGTGTGTCCATCTCGCTGTTAATATTATGCCTAATGGTGATAATCAGCTTCCTGATTGAAGTTTGGAGTGCAGGAGAATAGAAAAATGCTGAATTGTAATGTAACCAAAAATCCTGAAGATGCCCAATGGGATTTATCGTGGCCGTCTTCTCAATGATGCATTTGTGGCGTTTACTCCCAGATAGCAGATGAGGAAGCCAAGAAAAGGACTCGGCCGCTGCGGGTGAAGAAGCTGTATGTGTTGGCTGCTCGGCTGGTAGAAAACCATCACGAGCAGAAGAAGACGTTGCAACAGACTAAAGCGAAAGGGAAGAAGTCAGAGGTGGATGATAAAAACACTTTCACTCTTTATTTTTTAACCCTTTCATGCACCCTGTAACCTGATAACATGATCAGCTGTCCACTGTAGTAACCACTGTCCTTGAAATGGTGAATATTATGCAACCCCCCGCCTCCCCATCCCCAATAATTAGGCAACATTTGCACTGGCTGGACTCCTCGAGGAAGACACGACCTCTTCGGGCAATCGCGTTTTGGAGAACGCATGGCGAGGAGCGGAGGCGTATCACTTCTTCCTGCTCGCTCAAAGGCATCTGTATGAAGGCTACACGGAGAATGCCATGCACACAGGTAAACAACCCCTACTATAGTGCGCCAAAATACCGGTACTATATCCCGAGTGTCCCCAGACTTTCCACTCAAATTACTCACACACAAAAATGGAAGAAAAACGTTGGCCCAATATACCTTGTGTTTTGGAAAAGGCTAAAGCCAATTCAACGTGCTGTCGGTAAAACTATGCAAACCAGTTTTATTTTCCCAGAGAAACTATATCCCAATTTAGTGTTATCGGTGACAGAGCAATCAATCTATCAATTAAACATTTGTTTATATAACACCATACTTTAAAAGCAACACAAAGTCCTTCACAAGAAACAATTACAGTACATCCCATCCACATGCATGTTTTCACCGTGCCTGCGTGGGTTTTCTCTGGGTACTCCAGTTTCCTTCCACATTTCAAAAACATGTGTGGCAGGTTAATGAACACTCTAAATTGCCCTCTCTGAAGTTCCTCAGGTAACACCATGAATTTGTCACTTTCAAGTCTTGACACAAAATACAACATGGAGCTATGTCTTTTTGGGTCAAGCTTCGAAACTGTAATAAAGTTACTCATTAGCACAAAGCGGCATACCGATACTTACCGGTAATATTTGCACCATGTTTAAAGCCCTCCATCTCCGTGAATATGAAGACATCATCCCTGCGGTGGAGATCTACTCTCTCCTTGCCGTCTGCTCGTCGGCCAGTCGGGCCTTCGGCACGTGCTCGCAGGCCTTCATCAAGCTGGAGGCCCTGGAGAGCGTTGACCCCGAGCAGCGGTTGCTCTATGAGGACTTGGCCTTGGAGATCTTCACCAAGCACGCGCCAAAAGACAGCCGTGCGCTGCAGCTCGATGCTGCATCTGAAGGGTGAGGAAATTAAAGGTTTAAATCCAGCTACGAACATGTATCTGATTCCTGTCGATAAAAAACACTTGTAGAACTCATCCTACTCTTGGCATTTTCATTTTTTACTTTCCTGTTTTTGGTATTTACATGACAATCCTCTTTCATTTTAGGACGGCAGAAAAGTTACCCACCTGCATAGTGAGCGGTCTGCCTATCCACGACTACCACTTGTGGATGTGCAATGTTTGCAAGCACTGCGCTCAAAGCAATGAGATCAGCAAATATAACTACTGCCCACTTTGTCACAGTAGTGTGGGCTGAAGCCCATCTCATATAGTGTACCAAATATTCACCCCAAAGAGTAAATTATATTTTTGTATTGCATGCATTCACATATACAGTGTGCAGGCAAAACAGCAAAGAACTGTGTCACTCAGCAAAGAATGAGATGTAACATATTTTACAAGTCATTGACATCTATATTTCCTAATGAGTGTGTTTGCAGGTATAGTGTGTAATAGGTATTAAAAGGAAAAATATGATGCAAGAGATTTATATGTACAGTGTTCATCCATCCCTCCATTTTCTACCGCTTATCCAGGGTCGCGTCGCGGGGGCAACACCTTTAGCGAGGAAGCTCAAACTTCCCTCTCCCCAGCTACTTCTTCCAGCTCTTCCTGGGGGATTCTGAGGCATTCCCAGGCCAGCTGGGAGACATCGTCTCTCCAGCGTGTCCTGGGTCATCCCATAGGAACACTACTTCATGTCTTATAAAATATTTTTTTCTTAATACTGTATACACGTAATTGATATGTTTATACTGCATTACATGTTCATATTTTGACATTTAGAAATTTTCATACTGTATTATACATTCTACTTGGCGGCCATCTTGTTAGAAGTGGTTACAATGAGCTACGGTTATAACGTACAGATTCGTAATGTCCGTCGAGGTACGTAGTAACGAGGTTCAACAGTAGCTTCTTTTTTTCATTCGCATAGCACTACTTTTTAATCGATTTTTCCCACATTAAGCCTTTCAGGACCAGTGGCTTCAAACTGTTCTGTTGTTTTGTTCAACTACATTATCACACACACATGGAATGAAAAATGGATTATGCTTTGCTGCCTCTGTTGATATCTATTTAAAAAAATACAGAAGAGGAAAAACAGCTGATTTCAGTAAGTCTTCATGATGCTTGCTGAAAGACTGTATTGTGCCATTTCCAGTGGAGCTGACGTCTCATACTCCCCATTGCTGCTATCTGCTGGCATGAGATGGTAAGTACTGTACATTCACTACAAAACGTCACTGCTCAAGCTTTGTTGACAGAATTGTACTTACCGGCCATAACATTAGGTAAACTTGCAACGTAGTGTTGCAAAAATGTCTTCACATGACGGATTGACACTGACTGGTATTCAACAAAAATGCAGCAGCGTCATTGGAGACGTTCCTTCGGCCGCTTTACTGCGGTCAGGCCAGCCTCCACTCTCAAAATTGATCTCAAGCCAGCCGCCACTGGGATTGTTAATACTCTGCGTTAAGGTAATGTGGCTCCAGCGAGCGGCGTTGGCCACCTTCAAAATAAAGGCGCCACAACTAATGTATGCACGTCAGTGGTTCAGATTTTTTAAAATGTTACAAAATAATTTCTTGGCTGTGGGGCAACGATGAGTTCGCCCAGGGAGAATGAAAACTCAGAATAGCGCCAAGAAGAGTTCTGACTTGCCATAGAAAATAAAGTCAATGGTAACTCGACATCAATGACTAAAATTTCACCTGATATTTAAAAAAAAATCAAATGAATCGTAGTTATCCCGCAACCACACCAGGTTTTCGACACACGAGGGCACCCCTGTTCCACCCACAGTCTTGGCATTCAGATCTGATGTTCCATTTCAAAATAAAAGCTTTCTAAAATATGACATTTTTGCCAGATTTTTAAAAAAATCATTAAAAAATTAATTGTAGGTACCCCTCAACCAGGCCAGGTCAAGGTGACACTAAAGTACCCCAGGTATCCAACTAGACTACTCCCATTCAGATCTGCTGTCCCATTTCAAAATAAACCCCTCTGAAATATGGCACGTTGACATTTGCGTCCAATTAAAAAAAAATCTTTCAAAAAAATGTATTTTTCCCTCAACTAGACCAGGTCTATGACATTCTAGGGTACCCCAGGTATCCAACCAGTCTACTCTCATTCAGATCTGATGTCCCATGTACACATAGGGTGGCCTGGTGGTCATCTGGTTAGCACGTCAGTCTCACAGTGCAGATCTGGAGGGTTCGATTCCGGCTCCGGCCTTGTCTGGAGTTTGCATGTTCTCTCCGTGCCTGCGTGGGTTTTCTCCGGGTACGCCAGTTTCCTCCCACATTCCAAATTGTCCCTAGGTGTGAGTGTGAGCGCGGATGGTTGTTTGTGTCTGTGTGCCCTGCTATTGGCTGGCAACCGGTTCAGGATGTTTCCTGCCTACTGCCCAAAGACGGCTGGGATATGCTCCAGCACCCCGCGCGACCCTTATGAGGACAAGCAGATCAGAAAATGGATGGATGGATGGATATGATAATTATGCGGCCTGACAATCAAAAAAGTAGTGAGACAAAAGTCCCCATTTCTACACCCATGGCCTGTATCATTTGTTCACACCTCTCAGTGGAGAGATAGTCTAATAGTCTTGTCATTTCATAGAAAGAAATGGAACCCTCTCTGAAGTTCATCAGGTAACACCATACATTTGTCACTTTCAAGTCTTGACACAACATGGAGCTGTATCTTTTTGGGTAAAGCTTAGAAACTGTAATAAAGTTACTCATAAGCACAATGTGGCATACCGGTACAGACTATGTGTGCCCTGCAATTGGCTGGCAACCAGTGCTGCCCGAAGACAGCTGGGATAGGCTCCAGCGTGCCCCGCGACCATACCTGTCAACTCATACGGTTTAGCCATAGTTCATACGGATTTTGTGGTGAATCTTATGTATATGGCCATTGTTGAGGAGGGGATCTGCCCAATTCCTTAAGGCCCTCCATGAACACAGGTTCTTTTATTTCTCTATAAGGTGGAAGCAGACCCAATACCACGTCGTCTTTTCTTCAGTTCATCATAACGCAACACGAATTGATTCGGGCTCCTGTGAGTCTCAGATTTCATCAGGAAGCGTAGAAAAAATGCAGTCATGAGGATATATAGGGACAATGTGATAATGAGAGGCGGGCAGTTATGCCTCCATGCAAATCCTGGAAACAAAGAAATGTACATGTCATCTGAACCGGTGTAGCTGGAAAAAGTTGGGAGTGGCGAGGTGAGACCAGACCACCACGACCCACGATTGTCTTCGGTCTGATCTTTGACGTAATGGCAGGAACACAGATGCTTGAGATAACAGTTACTCTTTTGATGTCAAACATGTCCTCTGGAGGGGGCCCTAAAAGTGGTGGGGGTCGAGGGGCACTAAAGGTGATTGTAATCACAGTGAGCAGTAAATACCTCCAACAGCATTCTACATTCTTTGGTTTCGTGTTTGAACAGAACCAACAACAGAGAGGGGCTAAATAAAATCACAGTAAGGAACAAATTCCTGAACACCATATCGCACAAATCATACGGATTCTGAAAATTTACGTTTTTTTTTTTTTTTTTTTCCCCCTAACAGGTAGTTCCGTTTGCTTTTGCCCAGAATGGTGCTAGTCTACTCGAATGCTTTCATTTCCGGTAACTTTCCCGTAAATCACATGGTTCCTACTTGAAAACAGCAGAGTATTCATTGCATACTTCGGTAGTGTACAAGCAAGTTCTACAAGGAAACAAATATATCATTCATATTTCGTGGTTTTTTTTCTGCCGTTATTTTGACATATAAAATGCTTTGGTATGTTATAAGGATTTTTTTGCTCTTTATAAGGATTTTTTTGGTAGTCTATACAGGTTGGCGCTCCGAAAAGTTGACAGGTATGCGTGACCCTTGTGAGGATGAAGCGGATTAGAAAATGGATGGATGGATCGATGTTAGGATCATATCAAAATTTCAAGTATTGAAAGAAAATTATGATCGTGTCCGTGTATGTGCAGTATGTGTTATTGTGTGTGAGGTTAAAGCTAACTGCAAAAGTTTCCTCCGTAAAATTAATTTGTCTTCTATATTTCCATTTAAATAGTTAAAACAAACTTTGTTTCCATCTATCTATCTATTTATCTATCTATCAAGTGGTATTTAGGAAAATTCATCAGCAGGAAAAAAGTATACATATACATCAGTTGGTTTTTCTTTTTCTTTTAGCATATTTAGTATTGGAGAAAACACAAATATAATTAAAATTAATCAATTTGCTTTCATATTATGGTACTTGGATTACACAACATTTTTTTAACAGGTTACTGTAGTAACTGTATCAGAGTACAGTTTAAAGTACTGTATTATAAGTCATAACACAGCAGTAATCATGCTTATGTAAAATACCTGCCAAAGTAACACAATCGTGTGGCACCAAGAAAAACTGATTTAAACTTGCACTCATTCAATCAAAGTTTGAACTTTGCACTCTCCTCCCAGACTTTGTTACTGTATTGATTGTAAAGCGGTACTGAACTTTATAAAAGTGCCACACAGAAATGCGGGTGAAACAAAAACAAGACTGAGATAACTGGGATTACAGGAAAAAGTGATTTTTTTTTTTTAACCCCACAATGGGATACCACAAACTCTATCTGCTCATGTTACTGAGTAGTTACTCACTGGCTCGTAAGTAATCCGATTTTCATTTGGCAAAGGCATAATGGGACGGGTGTTCACTGAGATATAGCAATTGGACAGCACTTGCCGAAAGATCTTTGTCACATGCCTGTTCAATTAAAACTTCAAATAGGAATCAGTGCCATCATGATGTACATCAATAGCAGACTAGTAACAATATGCTCTCATTTGTGCTTTAAAATATATTATTGTTCCTTTTATGATGGTCTTGTGTTTCCAATCTCTTTTAAAGCAAAACTGTGTTACATATTTAACATACTATCCATGCAGTATGCTACGTTTTTTCCCCCTTTCCCAGAGCAAGACAATGGCAGTAAAGAGAACCCATCAACCTGCCTCTGTAAGTTGATTTTAACACATATAGTACAGTATGTTTCATTTACTACCCTAATTCACGATTCTTTTAATTACCAATCGTGCATTGTTAATGAAGTTGTTTTAATTGTGACTTTTTTATTCATTTATACAAAGATGTGAATGTGTTTCCATACAGGTCAGGGGTGGTAAAACGTCCCAAATAATCACAATCAACGACAGCTCTACTAAACTAATAGGCATCTGACCTATTTTCAAGAGATATAAGCAGCAGCAGAACTTTGTGCTGGTCATGATTAATTTGGACAATAGACATATTGTAGCAAACTTAGTGAGAAGATGGAAAGCTGAATCTACTGAAGAACAGGGTTCTCCAATTGGATCTCACTGAGTGCGAAATTAAGTCACAGTTGTCAAGTTGCAGGCAAAATTGTCTGGGAATTCATTTATTTATTTATTTATTTCAATTGGCCCAGGAAGTATTGTGCAGATGTTGATTGCTGCTGTGATTACTGTAGTGGAAAATAATCACAGGTGACACATGGGCTGTGAGAGTGGGAAGTCCATTCTTTTACTGATGTGGAAAGGTTTGAAAAACTATGAAGTTAGTAAATGTAATTTCCCCTCATTGGATGAAGTCTATCTATCTATCTATCTATCTCGCTATCTATCTATCTATCTACCTACCTACCTAGCTCGGGCGTTGGCAACCCGCGGCTCTTGAGCCTCATGCGACTCTTTAGCGCCGCCCTAGTGGCTCCCTGGAGCTTTTTTTAAAAATGTTTGAAAATGGAAAAAGATGGGGCAGGGAAATATATTTTTTGTCTTAATATGGTTTCTGTAGGAGGACAAACATGACACAAACATTCTTAACGTTTTTCAATGTTGTAAAAATGTGTAGATTAAATATTAAATTTCAACATTTTTGTCAATGAGGATTTGCGTCATAGCCTGCGACACACGTTTCTATTAGCAGGGCGAGATGCCAGAGAGTTGGCTGTTGTCAAAAAAAAAAAAAAACAGCGTTTCATGTACAATTCACCGAGGGCACTGGCAAAGAATGGGAATCTGGAGGGCTGAGAGAAGCATTTTTCAACAGTGCACGTGAGCTACGATAGTTAACACGCTGCAAAAGTGCGTCCCATGCCTCGTTCATCTTAGGCTGTTGCTCCTTATGGCATGCGTGTGTAAGTGCGTGCATATGCGCGCGTGTGCGGTAACGGGTCGTGTTGATCGAAAAGTAGATCTTCGGTCAAAATAGGTTGGGCACCCCTGCTCTACAGGATGCACTGCAGGGAAAAAAAAATAATTATGAAGACTCATTGTGTATTTGTAGCCTTCGTAGTCATTTCGAAAGTAGCCGACCCCTGACCTATCTAGCTAGCTAGGTCGTTAGGTATTAGCTATTAGTGGTTAGCATGCCTGCCTCACAGTTCTTATGCTTTGGCTTTGATTTGGGGGTGCTCAGCATTTCTCAAGCATTACATAACCATGCATATTTAACATCCATCAGAGAGAGACAAGTATACAGTATGTAAATATATATTTTAATGAAATATTTTTTGTCTTTTTTTCGTATTTTTGGTATTGAATTAATCCAAAAATAATTCAACATGATCAAGTTCATTACTTTTATATGATGGTACTTGGATTGAATGACTATACCTACAGACACCCATTTTACTGACGACTGACAGAAACACGCCTAGCTTGTCTCACGTGTGTAATCCGCCAATACGCTACTTCAGATCAAATGTGATGCGCCACTTGTCTCACGTGTGTTCACCGCGTTTGTATGTAGGAGGGAGTGACTTCACTTTGCTTCAAGTAGACAAGAGGAGGAGAGCTCGTCCTCCATCCAAAAAGGTTTATATTTCGCCAGTCAGTCTGGTGACCAATGGTGGTTGTTTTGGCAGCTAAATGCTATTTTGGTTGACACTTAAACTGTTGTAAACAATTCAATCCAGTCGGTTAAGAAAGCTGGCTGTGTTGTATGCCCACCAAGATGCTTATGCCCTCCGATTTGAGGCATGGATTTCTAGTAAAATAGTTATTCCAGTATTATCATTTCATTTTCGCGATTTTTGTTTGGTGAAATACTAATAGTGAGTTGCTTATTACTAAGACATTAAAAATATATAGAAATATTGATGTCATTTTTGTTTGATTGATGGCTACTCTTATCTGCAACAGCCAATCATGGCAAGACTGAAAATAAGGTTTGGTACGCCGGCGTATACGTGATGAATACATCAATGCTTGTGTGCGACCGTTCTGCACATTTTTCAAAGTGTGCCATTGTGTAATGTGGAAAGACATGTTGCTTCTTTTGTATTTTATGGACGACGTGTTTCTCTCGTGAAGTGACTTATCATGAAGTGACATTCACTATGGATCCGGAGAGTATGGAATTTGGGGCAACAGCCAACAACGTACAGCCACTTGAAATTCCAAGATTTTTATTTTTTTTTTTGACTTTAGTTAAAAATGACTTACTTTAAGCAGGATTAAAATCAGCATTGTTTTTCTCTGCAAGATGGTGAATATTTTTACTATAGTGGGTTTGTCAAATTTTTCCGGGTTACAGTTTTAGGAATACAGAAAATACAGCCTTACCACTATTGCCACATTGATTTGATCTACTGAGAAATGTGGAAACCTCCAGATGTCATTGTTATCTGCAGAGTAGTTCTCTGGTTGTGTATATTTTACATACAATTTCCAGCAGTGTTAACATCATTGATTGGATCAGCATGAAAGAATTGGAAATGATCTTGAAGACACGGCAGAATTGATATAACCATGTAATAATGTGTTACTGCAGTTACATCCAGGTTTGAGGTCAATAAGAAATACATCTACCAGTACGTCACAGAGAGCAGGAATGGTGCGGTGGGCACTGCCAACTTGAAGAATGGACTTAAAGTTACTTGTCAGGTAAAACTTTTTGTTGTGTGGCTCTCATTTGGTTCACTTTTCTGATCTCACCTTTCTCTGAGTTTTTTCTACTGACTCATTCTCCACACATACATACATAAATCTCCCCACCCCCCGACTCCCGCCCCGTAAGCCCCATGTATCACGCAATGGATCAATAATATAATGACAGGAGCTTGGTGTAGGTCAGTGCTGAAAGAGATTCGCGTCGGTTCTTATGCCCAATTCCCTTAAGCAAGGAAATCTAGACTTCCCTCTCCTAGAGAGCTTCCCAAGGTTTTTAACCAGCTCACCGATCTCAACCCCAGATAGAGGAAAATACACCTGAGGGTCCCGAGACTCTCTTTTCTCACAGAAAAGCATGTCAGTGGAATTGAGGTGGTCTTCAAAGTGTTCTTTCCACCAACTCACAATGTTCTGTGTCAAGGTCGGCACTGCCTCATCCCCATTTTTCAAGTATTGATGTTGCACCGCTTCCTCCTCACAAGACTTTGACTCGTGCCTTGGAATTTCTTTGAAGCTGTCCCGAATACGCTCTTCATTCTCTCACCAAACTCAGACAAGACCAAAGATGCATTCTACTTGGCCTCTTGGTACCTAACACATTCCTCCGGAGGCCTTCAGCCCAGGTTGGACTCCTCCAACTGCATCCACCAACTAGTTCAGAAATTGCAGCGATGACAGGCACTGACCATCTGAAAGCACCAACTCTGGTCGGTCGCCGCAACAATGGAGGCACAGAACATGGTTCACTTGGAGTCAATGTTCCCTTCCCCACCCTGGGACGTGCTCAAAGTTGCCAGAGGTGGTTGTTGATGCTTCTCTTAGAGAGGACTCCACCAGTCATTACCAGCACATGATAGGATCTACCTGGTCAGACCGAGATATTCCCCTCACTATCAGAGCCAACACATCACCAGGTCGTGAATGGTTCACGCCTCTCTTCATGTCCAAGACATGTCACAGGTCTCAGCGCAACATTATTTATAGCGCACTTTCACAGCAGCTGTTGTTGTACCAAAGTATGGTGCAGAAAACATATTATAGCAATAGTACAATCCTAAATTGTCAAACAAAATCTCCATTTAACTCATTCACTCCCAAAGACGTTTTTAGACGTCTTTTCAGACTTGGTCTAGAATTGGCTGGTACTGAATGAGTTTTAAATTACACCATTCACAGTGATACTATGCATAAAAAAGGTGCGCCATTCGAATTTCACCCCTCATTCCCTCCAATTGCATGTTTTTGAAGCAGAGCTGCCAAGCTACAGAACTCCACATCTTTTTTCCCCCCAATTTCCTTCATAGCAATTTGAACAAATTTCCATCTTATTTTTTACAATTTGTCAAGAACTCGGCTCTGCTCGAAGCAATCCCGGTGTATTAACTTCCGCGAACACCCACAAGACACGCAGCGTGTTATCGTCAGTCATCAGTGAAATGGGAGTTTGTCAGTACGGACCTGGTTGGAGACGATTCCGATGACGGACGAGAACCCACTTACACGGGTGCTGAGTCCGTCAGTTTTTCGTTTGCCATCATTGCGGCAACATGGGCGGATTGATGGCCCCTCCATCTGTTGTGAGAGAACGCCCACCTCTGGTAATAGGAGAAAAAGAATCACTCATACTGTTCATTTGGACAATACGATTGATCATTACTCTATCATAATAATTGTTGAAAAAATGTGGCTTTAATATTTGTTATTGGAATGTATTTATTGCGCCAACCTTGATATGGTGCATGCAGTTGCAGTCTGAGTTAAAGTCAGTGTGCCATTGTCAAAAATATCTGTGACTATAGATGAATCTATATTAAAGTTCATTCCAAGACAGTTCATTCCGAGCCCCGTCTCCAGGCCTGACTCCAGATAGGATCCCCAGTGAAGCATGTCTAAGTGAAAAAAAATTAGTTCCAAAAATTTACTCTTAAAAGAGAGATCAGAGCTGTACTTGGTCTGATAAGTCATCGAGGACTTACATTCTCTGAGTAACACTTCCGGGTGCAAAAATCCCCCAAACAAACAAACAAACAAACAAGCAAACAAACAAACAAACAAACAAACAAACAAACAAACAAACAAACAAAAGAAACCCTGACCCCATAGGTCCTAGGCTTATTGGGACAAACTAAAAACCTCCAGCACAATACCGCTCAGGCAGGAGTGACTCATTCGCTGCTCTGTATATTTAGGTAGAGATTGAAGTCCCTCAGATTTGTGGATTCGTCATGCGCACTATGGACTGCACTATCACTGAGGTGGCTGCCATTGATCCTCATGGCCAACCGGTGTACAAACAGTCCACTGGCTCAGGGGCCTTCAAGGCAGCCATGGAAAGGTGAGAATCATTTTTTTCACGTTGACTTTCAAGGTGACTTTGAATTCAGCCTGCTGTAGATTGAGTTTTCAGTTCCGTGAAATGATGTGGCATCTTTTCGTTCCTAAAATATTACCCAGTCTATATGAGTAGCGATATACAGCATTTTTTTCACCATTGAGCTCTTCTGTCTTTTCAAAGTGTTAATTTAATTTATATCCAGTAGATTGGCATGACACTACTCTTACTTCAAAATGCACAAACGAATCCTTAATTATTATTCAATTCAATAACGGAACACCAGTATGCTTTCAATAGTATCCAATTATACCCTCTAAGTCACCAGTGTCAAAGTCAAGGCCCGGGGGCCAGATCTGTCCCGCCACATCATTTTATGTGGCCCGCGAAAGCAAATCAAGCATGTCAAGTTCCATGATGCTTGCTAAAGTCTGAAACAAAATTTCAAACTGTCATATGTAATCCATATTAACATATGATGTTGCAAGTATTTTCTCATTACCAAACCCCACATTACATTAATGTAAACTGATGGAACAAGTCATTATTCATGACTTCTGATTTAGTCATCCATCAATTTGTTGTGCTATGTGTATGTAATATGTGGAGGTGATTAAACATTTATATGGTATCAGAAAATTGACCATCATAACAGCCCTCCAAGGGAAAACTTCACTACAATGTGGCCCGCGACAAAAATGAGTTTGACTCCCCTGCTCTTAGTAATATAAGTGAATGGTAGGATTCGTAAAAGTGTCAAAGAATTGTCAGAAGATGAATACCAAAAAAATGTTTTACCGCAATATAATGTCTCACTCTTGCCACTCCAGAAACCCCCTCAAGTTCTCAGTGCAGCAGATCTCCAGTGTTCAGCTGTACCCTGAGCCAAATGAACCTGTGTATATCATCAATGTAAAGAGAGGAATCATCTCTGCTCTCATAGTTCCAGCCACGGATGAAGAGGAGAGCAGCTTCCAGGTTTCTATCCTGTCACAAAATGCCCCATCATTTGAGAAATGCTGAATTTTTTTTCTTCTTTCAGAGCACATTGCATGGCCAGTGTTTAACTGAATGGTTGGTGAACACAAAGAAGGATTTTGCAGTAGACGTGACCTTATCGAGAGATCTGTCACAGTGCGACCAGTTCTACGGCCGGGAACTAATAAACAGTCCTCTTGCGTTTCTGCAAAAGCTGGTGAGTCAACAATAGCTGTCCACTGAGACTGAACTGAGACCAACTGCTACCTATATCACTGTAGGATTAGTCATTCAGTGCACAAAAGACCACCCTCAACCCCTGCCATCCCAAAACAAAGAAATAAACAAAAACACAAACTTTCATACTATTCATAATAAAACCCTCTGCAATATGAGCACACAACATCTTTCCTTTTATTTGCTTCGGGTTTTGTCCAACATGTGTGACATGGGTGTGTGGTACTTAGTTTCATAATTTTAGTAAAAAGTGGGACATGTCCAGCAACAAATGAGTCACAAGCAATGCAGTTAACTTCATATTCCATTTAGCGAGCAGTTATCATTCAAGCCCAGACAAAAAGCCTTGAGGATTCGAAAGCGATTTGGGGCCAGGTGATGAAATTCCGGGTAATCCAAAGATGGGTAAACACACACTTTGTTGTAGCAAAACACCAAACAGCCATGGGGACAGGCAAACATGCTAACGCAGAACTCGGGGTTGAGCACAGAAGATTGAGAGGATACCTCAGCATCCAATGATAATATTGTCCTAGTTTTGAACCCAGATGAAATACAACAATATTCTATGTTCTAAAGGTGCAACATACAATGAAATTTCTCCATTGCGAGACTAATAAAGGATTCCTTATCTTATCTTTACAATGTTGAAACTGCTAGGACATTTTGAATCAAGCCTTACTTTATCCAGCCCCCCTTTGCGTCCATGACCAAAGCAGTACACCTTACAAATGCGCATGCGCTCAACGTGTATGGTGCACAAGCCGACGTTATTTATTGGGAGGTTGCCAAACATGAACTTTTTCCAGTTTGACGTTGTATTATTTGGAATGTACAATCAATTAAAAATAGAAGCTTACCAAAAGACATATTGAGAATGATGATTTTGGTGGTGACTTCCCAGGTGCAATAATGTAGCCGTCCACAAAGTCATCATTGCATATGTTTACCCTTTATTTGTCTTGAGGGCTGTCCAATTCCTTCTTAGATTTTTTTCAACATTAAAATCAATATTCCAGTCAAAAAAACTCAGCGAGACGGGGATGTGACCGGCAGTACCTGGCAGACAACTTGCGCATGAGCATGCGTGACTGTGCTTGCCCAGACTATTGGGTTGCGCTTTCTCTCGCTACAGTCTGATTGGCTTGATTTGTCGCACCATGACAAGTTATACCAGTCGGTCTTAAATTGCACACATTGTCATGGGACGTATGGAGGGAAGCAGGGAGGAAAGTAGGTGTGCTCTTACAAAAATATTGAATTAGAAAAACAAAAAGGTAAAACAAGGCATTCCTGAACAATTAAAACAAAAATAAATGAACAATGCCCCAAAACAAGGTACAAAGTAACAAACCAAAAGTGAGAAAAAACTTAGCCCAGGTGGACGCAAAAACCTAACAAGAGACACACGGCCCACAAAGAAATAAGACAAACATGAGAAAAATTGAAAACTAACCAAACCAAAATCACCAAAAACACGGAGTGCATGGCTTTGATTTGTATGTTGTTGTGAATTGTGGTTTCTAGCACAGACCCTTGTCCAAGCTCATTACAAGCAAGCAAGACTGCAACTACCAGTTTCATGAGAAAGAAAGGCACATTATAACTGCTATGTGCAAAGAAAAACACATCTACCTTCCCTTCTTCGCTAAGTAAGCCATCCTATATCATAGTTTACTTTTGTATACTCTTTTATGCAATATTGTTCGAGCAATAATTTGCCTTGCAGGGACAATGGAATATCGTCCATGGTAACCCAGAAGCTCAGCTTTCACAGTTACAAAAGGATCAACAACAGAGTATTTGGTATGTTTAAATGTCAAGTACCGTATTTTCCGCATTATTTTAAAACTGTTTTCATGTATAGGGCGCACTGCATTATAAGGCGCATTGAATAGAAGCTACAATAGTGGCTGTGGTTGCACAATGCATCCACTAGATAAAGCTACGCTAAGGGAATTCAACGCAATGCAATACAGCTTTATTTATCTCGAGCAGTGGTTCTTAACCTGGGTTTGATCGAACCCTTGGGGTTTGGTGAATCAGTCTCGGGTTCAACAGAGCCTCTGCCATGGAAGTTAAGACACACCCAACTCAACATGTCAATTAGTTATGATACGCCCGCTTGGCCATCACTGGCTGGTTCATTTTGTGCACAATGAAAAAAATTATACTTCATACTAATTGTGTTTACGTTTTTCCGTTTTTTAATAAATGCATTTTTTATATCTTGAATTTGGAAAAAAAATCACATTTTAATTTTTCACTACTGAAGGGTTCGGTGAAGGCGCATATGAACTGGTTGGATCCGGTACCTCAAACAAGGTTAAGAACCACTGATCTAGAGCCTTCACAACCGCTGCAGCTGTCACAATGAGAAGTGTGCTTTTGGTATTATCTTCATTTCATTATGGCTGCACAGATGCTCACAAAGGCCTTGTCTGTTGGAGTGTGTGTTGGCAAATGCACATGTCAATTAGTGTCGGGCAGAACCCTTTTAGGTTACAATTGGTTCCTGCTACTAATCACCACTAGATGGCATAGGAACACCAACAGGGAAAGAACTCAATGGGGGAAGAGAGTTACAGTCTGTTTATATTAGGCGCGTCGGATGTTAGGGCGCACTGTCGGCTTTTGAGAAAATTGAATGCTTTTAGGTGCGCCTTATAGTGCAGTAAATACGATACCTTCTTTTCTATTATTATGATTATATTTTCAAGGAAAATGCAAAATTTGTGAAATAATAATAATCCGAATAAACATGTATTGGTGCAGATGTTGACCCGAGCCACAAAAAGCCACTCTACTTTGAAAATCCAGAAGACAAATCCCCATTCCAGACAAAAGATGCTGCTCTGAGGACCCTGAGTGATCTCCAGTCTTTGACAGGCTCCGACCATGGTGAAAAGAGGATGAGCCTTTTCTATAAACTAGTGTCTACCCTACGTAACCTGAAGAATGAGACGATGAACAAGATGGTCACTGAGATGCTGCGTTCATCTTC
The DNA here is from genome assembly GCF_001891065.2 of Hippocampus comes. Taxonomy (NCBI): domain Eukaryota; kingdom Metazoa; phylum Chordata; class Actinopteri; order Syngnathiformes; family Syngnathidae; genus Hippocampus; species Hippocampus comes. Next base: position 262,681 of record NW_017804904.1, read on the forward strand.
GTGGCTTACTTGGCAGGCCTTGCTTCAGTGTGGAACCCCTGAGTGCACCAGTGGTATCTTTCAGGCCATCAGAAGCGTGGATGGTTTGGCACTCGAGGCTGATGCCCTATTCTATGTGCTGAGTCTTCAGGAAAACCCCAATGCAGCACGAGTCAGAGATATGCTCAGCATGACTCAGTACAAACAGAGCAAAGCCATCATGTACGCTCTTGGCAACACAGTAAAGAAGTAAGCTCAACAATCATCCATTCATTTTCTATTCCCTGTTCAAGATGATGGCAATGGTTGGAGCCTATCCCAGGACAAATGGTGGATGACTTTATTTGACACCTTCTCAGTGCAATTTGATTGTGAACGTGACATTAACTGGGTCAACGATACATTAATATATGTCGTCCATATAAAATTAAATTACATGAATCACAACACTACCAATACCCATGCCACTGCCTTGCTGACTGTACTACCGCAAAACCACCAGTTTTAATGTCAATTTTTTGACACCACAAAAACAATACGACACTGTATTGTTTTTGTGGTGTAAAAAAAAAATGTTACTATATAATGTCCACAGGTTCCATCGAGGGAATATAACCCCTGAGGTGAAGGCTGTGTCAGAGTTCATGCGATCACTTTTAAATGATTGCACAGGAGAAATGAGGGACCATGAGGCAATGACCTTCCTTGTATTGAGGGTATGGATGATCAAACTTGTCCAATGGAGTTTATATTGGGGCCTGAGTGATACAGATTTTTAAAATTTATTTGTAAATCCGTCTTTCCATCCATTATCCAAGCTGCTTAGCCTCATGAAGGGTCGCAGGTGTGCTGGAGCCTATCCCAGCTGTCTTTGGGCAGTATGCGAGGTACACTCTGAACTGGGTACCAGCTAATCACAGTATTTGTAAAACCGAGCCCCAATATGTCAAATTCTGGAGTGCTCCGGAACCAAGTGGATCTCACAAACGTAGACACGGATAAAGATAAACGAACAAAAACAAAAAGTTTTACTACAGAAAACGCAATACCGACAAAGAACAACAAAGGTCGCTGATAACAAAAGTGCCAGGATAACTCGAGAAAACACAAACCGCTTGTCATGAAAAGACAAGGAGATCCAATTTCGAGAAATGAAGACAACTAAGCAAGAACAATACCTACACCAAGAATACAAAATGTGAACAAGACCGCTGTGAAACAAAGTCAAGAACGACTCGATAATCGAACACTTGGGACATGAGTCGTGAGCATGGCGAGCGAATTATCTGACACCAGGTTGTCAGCAATGCAGAGCTTATAAAGGTAGATGATTGTAACGTGTGACATTTGCGGCTCAGGAGGGAACGCCTCCCGATCACCCCGGATGCTGAAACACGAACAGAGCATAACAAATATATACTGTGTATATATATATATATATATATGTGTGTGTGTGTGTGTATTACTCACACACAGACACACACACACACACACACACATATTTACAGGCATTGTGGGCATATGAGAGGATTAATTCAAATCATTCTGTCAGCCACAGCACGTACGGTTTCATGAGAAAGTAAAATTATATCGCCGTTTACTTAGCAAACTCTGGCCAATTATTATTATTTTGAAAAGGCCTATATGATATATTCAGCCAGCCGATTAATCGTTCAGGCCCTATTTTATAGGTTTGGTTTCTGTGCAAGTATTTCATGTGTCCTGTTTTGATGTTTGTTGCTTTTTGATCACCAGGTTGTTGGAGTCATGGGTCGAGCTATGCAAACTGTCAGCCCTGATCTAATTTCCACCATTATGAATTGTTTCAAAAGAAGTGACATTGCATTATCAAACAAAAAAGCAGCTATTCAGGCTTTTAGGCAGATGGACATTAATGATCAGGTATAGTGATTTTATGTGGTATTAAAAGGTGGTTATATGAAATATTTATTTTTCTACATATCAGCTATATGAAGCAGATTTATATGTTCATAAATAAATATCTGTTTCTATTTACTGGCATAATAACAGCAAATTCATCAGGTATCATTTGTTTGCCAACAGATAAAAGACTTCCTCAAGGAGGTGTATCAGGATCCTCAAGGTCACATTGAGATACGTATTGCAGCCTACCTGACCCTGATGAAGAACCCAGACCAAGAATTTGTGATAGACATTGTGAACAACATGGAAGTCATGGAGGATGATCAACTCAAGAACTTTGTGTTTTCCCACCTAAAAAATATCCAAAGCTCTAATGAGCCACAAATGCACCAGTGAGTATTTTCAAGTGTATTCATCTAATTTCGCAGACCTGTGTCAGAGTTTGGGGTTGGGATACTGGCCTAACAGGAGGAGTTTGGGTGTCTACGGTCTTGTTCATGAGTGAAGGATGGTCAGTTGACAGATCGGGACAACGTCTGCAGTGATGTGGACTCTGCATCAGTCTGTCGTGGTCGAGAAGGAGTTGAGCCAAAAGGGAAATGTCTTGATTTATTCTTACACCGATGGTACCACCCACAACTATGGTCAGGAGCTGCGGGTAGTGGCCAAAATAACGCAATCACGAATATAAGCGGTCGAAGTGAGTCCTCTGCAGGATGTGTGTCCCTCGGTCATCCAGAAATGGCTCAGAGTAGTGCCACCTATCGTTCACATTGAGATGGAGCCAGATGAGGTGGCTCAGGCATCTGCCTCTGAGTGCAGTATTTCAGATATGAACTGCTCGTAGGAGGACCCGGTAAAGACCCAGGTCACTGGGGCGGACTACGTCTTCCAGCTGTCCACAAAATGCCTCGGGATTTCCCTGCAATAGCTGAAGCTGAAGTGGCTGGGAAAAAAACAAAAGTCAGGGCCTCTCACTGCAAAAGAGACATCCTGGTTCTGGTCTTCTGTTCTGGCATCACTGCAACAATGAATGGCTTCTTTTAAAACTGTGTTCATATACAGTGTAGGGTGCGCTGCATTATAAGACGCATAGAAGCTACAATAGTGGCTCTGGTTGCATTATGCATCCACGAGATGGTGCTATGCTAAAGATAATTCAATACAATTCAGTTTTATTTCTGAAGAACATTCACAACCGCCACAGCTGTAACAAAGCCATTAGAACTGGTCACAAACACGGACATGAAACAAATACAAATGGCATGACAAAACAATAAATGAAAGACAAAAGTTATGAAGACAATTGATTCAACACAAAAGGCATACAAACCTTGTGGGCTCACATCCACAAGGAGCTAAATATCCTGCAAAGTCTTGATTGTCTCCTTCCTGCTTTGTTTCATCAGTAGTTAGCGATGCTTTTGGTTTTATCTTCGTTTCATAATGGCTGCGCAGATGCTCACAAAGTCGTAGTCTGTTGAAGTGTGTGTTGGCGAATGCACATGTCAATTAGTGTCGGGCAGAACCCTTTTACGTTACAATTGTTTCCTGCTAATAATCACCACTAGATGGCATAGGAACACTAACAGGGAAACAACTCAATGGGGAATACAGAGAGATTGTAACTCCATACATAAAGTGCATCGGATTATAGGGTGCTGTGTCGGCTTTTGAGAAAATCGAATGCTTTTAGGTGCACCCTATAGTGCAGAAAATATGGTACATATAAGGTGGCAGAGCAATAGGAAGCCTTACTGCACATTATGCAGCAATAGCACAACAAAGTGGAACAGATTCCTAATGTATAACCCTTTAAGATGTGATCAGTTTTAAAAAAGCAAATAAGAAAGCAAAAAATTGAGCTCTGCTAAAAACCCTTCCTCCAATGGCACATGTATTGACAGCAGAAACAAGTGATGACTGGTGGCGGTACACTGTAATGGTTCAGTTGTACATGAGATAAAATTAAAAAGGTACATTTCATATTTACGGCCTGTACCGGTTTATTCGATTGTTCTCTCACTCCTCTACCTGAAGTGAACAAAAACAAAAAAGCAATTGTGACTCTCAAGTCAATACAGGCGGCTGTGCACAATTTAAAAATACTACATTGTGAATGTAAAACAGAAAAATGCATGGAATGTAAGTTCCTGATATTTTCCTCATTTATTTTGCTAAAGGTACAAGGAATATATTGAACTGGCTTTGCAAAATCGACTGTTAAACCCTAACGAGGTCATCGATGGCAAGTCACGCAACTACAAGATTGAATCTCCCGTGGGGTCACTCAGTGTAAACATCATCTTTGATGCCACAAATACTTTACCCAAGGAGGTTATGTTGGAGACAACTCTAAACGTTTTCAACTACAGCTATGACATCTTTGAGGTATTTTTATGAGTATTTTTATGGTGTGGTGAAATCCCAATGTTAAAACACTGCCTTAAAAAAAATTCCCTTCTTTAAGTTTTGTGTTGAGGGAACAGGATTACAACCAACAATTGAGGCTCTTTTTGGAGAAGATGGCTTCTTTCCGGATTCCATCTCCAGAGTTCTGTATTGGGCAGGTGATCAATCTCAGATGATCAAAGAGGTTTTGCACAAAATGGCACTTGACAAAGTTGCAAATAGGAGACAGGTGATTTGTTTTTCATGCATTATTTTTTTATGCAACTTCATCAATAGGACATTTTACATGAAGGGCAAAGAGCTAATGTATACACTGGGACTTTCTTCAGATTTCAGAGACACTACTGAATGACATCGCAAAGAGTGTCCAGAAGCTCATGAAGGACATATATTCTTCGCCGATCCCTGAAGCCACTGCCTATCTTAAGCTTTTGGGAAATGAGATGTATGTGAAGATGAGTGAAATACGACAGATGGCAGAAACTCTGTTCGTGTACTTCAATGTGTTCTTCCGAGTTCTACCTCCTCAGGTAAGATCATTTACTAACTTGATTATTGAAAAGTGGCACTCTGATGACGAAATCAAATAAAATGACAAAAACATGTCTCTCCGAATCATTATTGATTTACACCTGGAATAATTGCATTTTAAAAATCCCAAGTATGTTATGTTGATATTAGCTACACGGTTTCATGTCAAGTAAGTTAGGCTTTGGTGAGTCAGGTAGCATGCACAAATCCATTCCTCCCATGTGCTAGTAACATAAATGCAACTATTTTTAAATAATGAATTAATATGGTCACTGCTCCTTAAATCATATCATCGGAACGATGACTCCAACTGCTGGAAAATACATAGAAAGGTACAAGTCGCGAGTAACTGCTCTGTTCAATCGCAGTGTAAGAAGCTGTTCTTAGGCTCCCATATGTGTGTATACCGTAATGATGTGATCCTCATAGCAGGATTAACAAATACATTGTATGTTGCAAAAGCAATCTGGGACTTCTGGGGTCAGCTGTAATTGTATGCAATGTTGCATTTATTGAGGACTTTTTGTACTGTACTTTTTGTGAAATCAAATGACAACCTGGCGGCCTGGTGCTCCAGTGGTTAGCGCATCGACCTCACAGTGCAGAGATGCAGGGTTCGATTCCAGCTCCGGCCTCCCTGTGTGGAGTTTGCATGTTCTCCATGTGCCTGCGTGGGTTTTCTCCGGGTACTCCGGTTTCCTCCCACATTTCAAAAACATGCATGGCAGGCTGATTGAACACTCAAAATTGTCCCTAGGTGTGAGTGTGAGCGCGGATGGTTGCTCGTCTCTGTGTGCCCTGCGATTGGCTGGTAACCCGTTGACAGCTGGGCCTGCCTACTGCCCGAAGACAGCTGGGATAGGCTCCGGCACGCCCTGTGACCATTGTGAGGATGAAGTGGATCAGAAAATGGATGGATGGAAATAGCAACCTTTCATTTTTATAGCAGTAAAGTTATATCCCTCCATTCTCTGCCCTGATGATCCTCCCAAGGGTCTCAGGTTTGCCTTTCGAGGCGAGCCATAAATTGAAGTAAAGTAATTTTGCCCCACTGGCCAGAAAGTTGTAATTCCTTATATAATGTCAAACCTTTTATACAATGTCCAATGTAAATATGATTGATGTATACAATTTCTACCTGTAGAATTTCTGAGAAATAACGACACCTCCCAATCTCTGTTTTGTCGCACTGTAGTTGTAAATTGCTGGAGTTGCATCTCTTGTCTGCACGTTTAACTTGTCCAGTGGTGCTACTGAAATGACTGACGTGAGATTGCACACTGATTTTCGATCATCTGTAGTACCTGAAAAGTTGCATAATCATGAGACCTGGAGATATTCAGAAAAAGGGGACAAGAAGTTAAATGGAATATGCACATACATTTGCGCTTCATTATATGGTGCGACTTGAAAATTGAAATTCCGGATGATTCTCCTATCCTGTTTATTAATTTCAAGATTGCATACACAGCGGGCGGATATCTTATCACCCTTTCGCTTAGGTTTCAGTAAAGATTGCTAAAAGATTCTAATGTTAAAGTCAGTGATGTGTTTGATCAGTTCATGCCTGGCTCATAATCCTCCTGAATGTTCTTTTTTTTAATCAACAGATATTTTTTGAATTGACCCAGAGAACTGACAATGAAGTCTTCATTCACTTCATCTTCATGGAAAATTCCTTTTCATTTTCCACCGCCCTGGGGTTCCCAATGAAGTTTTCATTGGCTGGTGTGTTTGCCCCCGGAGCCAAAGGAGGCATGACCGTCACTTCAAGCAAAGTAATTCATATCATGCTATTTCACATGTAGACAATGTTTCCATTTCCAATCTGTGTGCTTCATCCCATGTTATAGGGTTAAGGGCCATATCCTCCCATATGTCATGGATAAAGTGACTTTTTAGGCATATTCTGCTTTCCAGACTTCTGACACACCAACGGCACATAACCGGGAAATACCAAAGAGACTTGATTCACTGACAGTTGAAGAGAGCTTCAAATCATTGAACAAATGTTTTCTGAAACTTGTGAATGTCATTGAAATCCATGAAAAAGATAAAGTCCACGTTAAATTTGTAACTGAGAGTTGCGCACTGTTCCAGCTACACTTATACTTTGAAGGAGAGCATGGTTCCTTCCCAGAAAACAGGAAACAGACAAAATTAATTGAATCTGAACTGTGCTTACAACTGAATACAGGGCCGACGTTAGCCATAAATATTTGGTGGTGCCCCCAACATGTCCCGCACCACCCCTGACAGAAATTATCAATATTATATATAACATAGTATTTGTCAGTTTTGCTTTATTGTACAAAATAACTTGTCAATATGAATGTTTCAAAAACCTTTCCAAAAATAAGAGATAAATAAGAATAATTTAGTCTTTATAAAACACGAAGAATGGCACCAAATTTTTTAAATTAAAAAAAATGCCTCAACTACCGTATTGGCCCGAATATAAGACGGCGTTTTTTGCATTGAAATAAGACTGAAAAAGTGGGGGTCGTCTTATATTCTGTGTCGACACATTATACCCATTCACGACGCTAGATGGCGCCACATATCAATGAAGCGAATGCTGAACTTGACTCCCCAGGCCAAAGTGAACCCCTGCCACGAAGGATAAAAATAAAAACAGCAGTAGCACGAAGAAGAAAAATAAAAAAATAGCGATAAGAAGGTAAAGAGAAGAAAATAATAGAAAAGACAACAGAAAATGGAGAAATGTAGTGACAATCTGGAGAAAAGTGGGTTGAAGATCGGCCAGGTTAACCGGCAGCTAAGGACAAGTTATGTAATTTACATTTAAAAAACCAGAAGCCATTCATTTACGAATGTGATTGCACTTGAAAAAGAGAGGGTCGTCTTATAATCAGGGCTGTCTTGTAGTCGGGCCAATACGGTATTACCAAATAAACCTGGTTGATCATCTGAAACTTTCCCTTGGCCTGGCTGAGTCTTCATGCCAACAAATGTATGCCAACGATGGTATACTGCATGAGACTGTGGTGGGAAAAAAAGAAATTAAAAAGAAATAAATTGGTGTTGTTAGAATGGCACATATTGGACCTGCATCCAGACTCCCAAGTGTAATATGATGATCTTACCGGGATGCTTGACTTACTACAGCCTCTGAAGCACGTAAGAGGAAATATGCTGAAGATGAGGGCAAAATATGGGGAAGGCCAGATTTGACACGGAACCCAGAGTGAATAAGTGGCTCGAAGGTGCATCAATGACAGATTTAAATCGCCAGCAGAATATGTGCAGCCAGAAAAGCGCACAACGATGCACCTTTTCCTGTTTATACACATGGGGGGGAATATGGCCGTCAATGAATCATTGTTCAGTGCATTTGTTTTGCTTGACTTTTTTATGTCCAGGGTGACCTGGCATTTATGCCTTCTATTGGATTAGAATTCATCACCCAAATGACTGTTCATGCGGCAGATTATGTGGAGGCAGGTCTTGAGATGCACACGAACATGTATCACGAGCACTCCCTCAATGCAAAGGTTACCATCAACAGAAACAAAATTAGACTGTCCATTCCTGCACCAAAATCAAACACGCAGCTTTTTTCTTTTAGGTTAGTGGAATTTACTTCACGTGTAACAATGTCACCTAGATTCGAAAATATGACATGATGCTAGGAGTGTTACCCTCACTGATCATTTCATCCCTTCCTTCTTTCTAATATAGCAACAAGTTGGTGTCAGTCACCTCTGGTCAAGTCATGACAGTGCCATCTTTTGTGGTGGACCAGACTAACTCAACTGACTGTCAGCCTCTATTCAGAGGTCTCAAAATCTGCACCGTTGTTCATTATTCAAATACATCCTCCAAAAGCCAGGCCCCCTATTATCCTCTGACTGCTGAAACCATGTAAGTGACACATCTTGATCAGTAATATTGCTCACTTGTGTGGCCCTCTGTATTAAAATGTCTGCTGAGTAAATTGCAAATGGACTTGATGAATCTGTGCATGTGGCAGTTCTGTGTTTGGGGTAAGGTATGACACCTTACTTCCGATCAGCAGGTTAATGCGTAGTGATGTCAATGAGAACATCAAACGTGTCAAAGTTCGTTCGTTGTCTGCTGGAATTACTTAATGTTATTGTTACTGTCATATAAGATGTAGACCCGCCACAGTTATTTTAGTAAAGGCAAAGCTATCAAATTATGTATATCTGATTTAATGAGTGATTCACAATTACACCGTACAGGTCTGTGTGTATTGAAACTTGCATTTATAAAGCACTTCCAAAAAATAATTTTTTTTAAAAAAGAACAGCCGTAGCAAACTGCTGTACAAAGAGATTGAATATAAAGAGAATGGAGTACAAGGCCTTTACTGGCACTGCAGATATGACAAAATACTGGTAGTGGTTTTGAAATTATAAAACACAATCGGTGCGGCCCGGTGGTCCAGTGGTTAGCGCGTCAACCTCACAGTGCTGAGGTACTGTGTTCAATTCCAGCTCCGGGCCTCCCTGTGTGGAGTTTGCATGTTCTCCCTGGGCCTACATGGGTTTTCTCCGGGTACTCCGGTTTTCTCCCACATTCCAAAAACATGCATGGCAGGTTAATGGAACACTCTAAATCAGTGGTTCTTAACCTGGATTCGATTGGTGAATCAGTCTCAGGGGTTTGACGGAACCTCTCCCATGGAGGTTAAGACACACCCGACTCAACATGTCAATTAGTTATGACACGCCCGCTTGGCCATCTTTGGCTGCAGATGATCACATCACATTGCTTGTTCAATTAGTGCTGTGGGAAATTCAGTTTGCTCAGTAGTCAACGTGTGACTGTCGTAATAGTACGTCATGCATGGTTCATTTTGTGCACAATTAAAAACAATTACACTTATGTCTGGACTTTTTTTAACTTCTTTTCGGTTTTTAATAAATGTGTTTTTTACTTGTTGAATTGATTTAAAAAGTCCTATTTTTATTTTTCACAAATGAAGGGTTCGACGAATGTGCAGATGAACTGGTTGGGTTCAGTACCTCTAACAAGGTTAAGAACCACTGCTCTAAATTGTCCCGAGGTGTGAGTGTGAGCGCGGATGGTTGTTCATCTATGTGTGCCATGCGATTGGCTGGCAACCGCTTCAGGGTGTCCCCCGTCTACTGCCCGAAGACAGCTGGGATAGGCTCCAGCACGCCATGTGAAGACAAAGCGGATCAGAAAATGGATGGATGGATAGTTCATAAGAGGTTTTTTCCCCAGTAAAGTCGCAGATTTACCTTCCAACTATTGTATGGTATTATCAGATTCTAAATCATACAGATTGAGTGAAAATGAGATTTCATTTTTGACAATCTTCACGTTTTTATGCAAAACCTAAAAAAGAAAAAAAAAATATTTTTTAGTTTTTTGGGGGATTATTATGTTGTACCCTAACATAAAGTTATTTTTGACATTCTCTTAGGGCTGCAGTGCTAATTCAACCCACAGACAATGTTACCGAGTACACTGCCACCATAAAGCGTGAAATCCTAAAAGAAGGAAAAAAGGGTCGGCATGAAATTGATTCCCTGAGGATAACCTTAAAGGCCGAAGGTAGGATTATAATACACTGACTGTGTTCATAAGCACCAGTTTCATGGCATCTCATGACGCAATACGGTCAAGAAGACGAATATAACTAATTAATAACAGTGTTTTATTTATTCCATTGGTAGGTGATGATTCAACAGAAGCCACTGCATCTGTGAAATACAACCGCAATAAGAACATTCTGACCGGCGAAGTTGTCATTCCTAACTACGATGTGCAGCTTGGCATCAGGGTGGCTGGAGTTGATAGTGAAGTCAAGCAAAACAACTTGCGTGGCATTTCCATGGAGGTCACCAACAAGGACATTCCACAGTTGACGCTGGTGGGGAGTACGAGGTACAATCCGTAGTTTTATAAATAAACAGTTAAAACCAAATATGGGATGTTGTGCATCAAGCAAGATTTTTCTTTTACAGAAGGGTATTTATTGTCGTACTCGTTTGTAGGGAGATGAGCTGGAAACAATAGCAAACTTTGTCACAATAAATAAGAAAACAGTGACAGCAAATGGATTTGGAAATGATTCCAAATGGGATGACCAGACCAGAAACGAAAATGTTTTGTGTATGATAGTATCTCTAGAGAAATGAATATTTTGACAAAGAACTGAAAACTAAGGACTGCACAATGGGATGGTTTTTTTTTTTTTTTTTTTTTTGTCTTTGCATTCGCAATTATTTATCATCTATAAGATAATTAAAATGTCTTTTGTCTACAGCTATATTTCAATCATGACCCTTTAGTCCAAATGCTTAATAGTGTATCTATGAATGTGCTGCTGCTTCCCAATAATTATTATTATGGCTATTATGATTTATGAATAAACAAAGTTATAAAAGATACCCTATAATCAGACATAATTCAACATGTTATTTTGTGCCTGTGAATTATGTCGTTCACCCAGGTACATTCCATTCTCAGGGCATTGAATCAGTGCAAAACAGTCCAGTTGCGATCAATTCAGTGCCACGAGAACATAATCAGTCTTGTCGGCAATAAAAGGATACCAAGGATGCAGACAAATTCAATTTCATTCATTGTTCAACTTCTGTGCTCTTTAATGTAGACTCGAATTGATGAAAAATGCAATCCTGCAACTCCAGATGCTCATTCCAGCCCTAAAAACAAATGCTTCGTTCACTGCAACCCTGAAGAAGCATCTGGATATCATCATGAACATCGAAACTACGATCAAGCTGCCTGAGACCAGCTACCGACAGACAGCTTCCCTTAAATATGGTAACCAATGATCACCTTCCAACGTATCACATTTGACAATCAACAATTATTTATGGCTGCATTTGTATGTAGATGAAGAGAAGTTTGAGGTGCAATTGACATCGGACTTGAATTCAAAGATTCGGCAAATTTTGCCAAGCCTAGAAGATCATCAAAGAAAACTGAAAAAACTCACTGAAAATATCCTGGACCGGAAGGTTGCAAAAACAGACATGAAACTGCGACATATTGTCACCAAAGGAATTGAGGTAACAAACAGCGAGTTGTCATTTTGTGTTTTCTCTCCCCCCCCCCCATATTTGTGTAAAAAAACAAAAACAAAACAAACCAAAAAAAAAAAAAAAAAAAAAAAAACGGTACCCATTTGAATCACATTCACACTGTTTCGCTGGCTTGTACTTACAAGACAGGAAGTTGTCTTATTTAATTGTCGTGTGGCACACAAAGACATTTGCAATGCTGACGGCTGTCCTTTTTGGAGTTCACACGTGCTTGGAATGTTTGCATCTCACATTGGGGGTTGGTCAGAAAACTGTAAAAAGGAGAGAGTTCCTTGTATTAATGAAGTGGTGAATCTGGAAAACTGTTAATAATCATTCCAGTACTTGGCACATGCGCTAATATATTGCAGACGCGTGGGGGGGTTCATTGTTCATCAGTTGCACAGATGTATTTTTTTAGAACAGTTTCCCAGCATCACCCTTAAGTGTCGACAAAGTATCAACAGCTGTAGAAATGAAGCACGCCAGCACCACTCATTTCTATGGAGCCCCTAAGGCAGGGGTAGGGAACTCCGGTTGCTCCAGAGCCACAGCCTGCCTGTTTTAGATCCTTCCCGACTCCATTACACCTGATTCAATTGCTCATGAGCTTTTCAGGCCTCGACAGCGCTTGCTGATGAGCTGATCATTGAATCAGGTGTGTTGGAATAGAGGGGAAATGGAAGGGAAAAAAAAACCCTTTGTGTTCCCTTGCAAAGATTGCATTCCCTCGCAAAGATTGCGAGACAATGTCAACTTTTTTTTTTTTTTTGGGGCAAAGGGCCGTTTTTTGTTTTTTTTTAAATGCGCGTTGACGTACCTCCGGGTCATCTTCCGGGTAACTGAAAACAACAAACATGGATGACGAGTTTGATGGAATTTTACTTTGAAATTGGCTTGAAATACAAAGCCATTAAATCTGTTCTTGAGCTTAAATACAATTTCCAAGTCCTCCTCCATAATTCTCTACTTCCCCGAAGTCATCTCTCGCATGAGCATCTACATTAGCCAAGATGACCCGGAAGTACATAAATACATTAAAAAAAAAAAAAAAAAAAAAAAAAAAAGTCCCTTTGCAGCAAAAAAAAAAAAAGTTTGCCTTATCTCGCAATCTTTGCGAGGGAATGCAAAGTTTTGTGTTCCCTCGCAAAGATTGCACGGGAATGCAAAACTTTGCGAGGGAAGGCAACGGTTTGTTTTAGGTTTTTTTTTTACTTTCATGTCACCTTGGGGGCTTCATACATTTCTGCCTTGAAAAGAACTTACGCCACATTTTATGTGTACTAGGCTTTCTTTGTACATAAGGCCTCTTAGCTTTGGAATTGGAGGGTAAAGAAAAAGTCAGGATAATTTGTTGTTGTTGTTACAATGACCTGGTTTACTGACAACACAATACATTATCACATTAAATTTCTCCGACAAATTAGCAATTGCAGGGAAGTTGCTGCAAAATTAACTTCACTTTCACAGATATTTGAGAGAATTGCACTTGAACCAAGATAATAAATCTCAATTTTATCAGACAATTTTGGTTGTTTTATTGTACTTGTAATTCGACAAATGATAGAAAAAAAAATTCATGTACAATTATTGACTGGCAAATGCAATGGATGCCTGACCTTCTTTTTCCATGCAGGCTACAAACATTTGGCTGGACAAGTTCACAGTAAGCATTCCCATTCTTAAGCTCATGCAAAATAAGAGGAGACTCTCAGAAGTCATTGTCCCATCTCTACCTGAGAGAATCTTCCTGCAATTGTAAGTTGCTCGTTTGACTACCTATTCCATATTTTAAATATATTTTCAGGTGATAAGTGACATGATAACTAATGTGGCTTTTATTTTAACAGTGACAATTCTTTCCGCTACAAGTTTAACAAGGACAAAATGGCATTCTCGCTTCCTCTTCCACTGGGAGGCAAAAAATCAGAGCAACTGAATTTTCCCAAATCCCTGTCAGCTCCTGCTCTAGATTTGCCATCAATAGGTTTACATGTCCCGTCCCAAATCTATCGACTCCCGTCATTCACTGTACCTCCCGTTATCGATTTCCCTGTGCCCCTTATTGGTGTGGCTGAAGCATCTGTCAAGATCAACAGCAACTTCTACAGTTTGGAAGGCTCAATTTCTGGTGGCAACCACACTGTTGACATCCCCAGCTACATTGTGCAATACAAGGCCATAACCAACTCACCTTTCAACCTGCTTGTATACAATCTTGAAGGTAAACCATTTCAAATTCACTTTGTTGCAGAATGACTACCTTGCAGAATGAACTCCAACATTTACCCGAAAACAAAGAATGAATGTGTAGAGCAGGGGTGCGAAACCCATTTTCGTCTCGGGCCACATTTTAGTTACCGTTTGCCGTTTCGAGGGCCATTATGACTGAAATCATATTAAGAAGTCAAGAATAATAGTTTATTCAACTATTGTTTAAGTTACTCAATTTAGGTGTTTGGCAACAAGAAAATGCTTACGATGTCTCTCTTATTTATTACATACCGGTATGAGAATTTGAAATTTTGATACATATTTTTGCAAGCATCACAGAAGTTGACATGTTCGATTTGCTTTCACGGGCCACATAAAATGATGTGGCGGGCCAGATCTGGTCCCCGGGCCTTGACTTTGATCGCTGTGGTGTCGAGTGTCATGCCTCAGAGTGTGTATTATGACTGGATGCTAATCTATACGTGGATAATTATTATATTATTATATTGTTCATACCCCTCTGCCCTTGAAAGAAAAGTCCACGATGGTCACAGAAATAACTTGAATCTGACACAAGTAATAATTAATTAAATAAATAAATAAATAAAAATAGTGGAATGAAATTGTGGTTTAGCAGAATCTATTTTTTATTTTATTTTTTTGCTATTGAACTTTTTCTTGATTCTTTCGGCAGAAAGAGAAAATAAAATAAAACAAAACATGGTCACATGTTTAAATACATGGAGCATCATCAATTCAGGGCATCAAAATAGAACATATATCAAATAAACGTCCTGGTAAACGGGTTACAATTCCTGCACTTTCACCTATACAATGTCCTAAACACTGTACCATATGGAAAAAAAAATACATTAGGGACCATATCACTGAAAAAAATAAGCATGTTTCATTGATTGATTAAGTTTCCAATTTCAAGTGACACTACTCCATGGCTCTAACACCCATTAAATAGCAACGCTTTATCTGTACTTTGACAAGTGATGTCGCCTTGTAATTGTAATGATTTTAGTTTGATTTAAAGTTTATATATAATACACTACAAATAGTACAGTATGTGGTTTTAGTTGTTTTGTTTGTATTTATTGAAGTGCGGTGTTTTTAGGAAATCATGAGTCATCTTTATTTCGTTTTAATTTACGACGCCAATTCCAATTAAGTTGGATGGAATTTTACTTTGGAAATCATGTTCAACCGATCTTTAATTGAATACACAACAAAGGCAAGATTTCAGTATTTAATATTCAAACTGATAAAATATATTGTTTTTTGCAAATAATCACACAGAATTTTATGGCTGCAACACATTCCCAAAAAGTTGGAACAGGGTCATGCTTACCACTGTGTTACATCACCTTTTCTTTTAACAACATTCACTACATGTTTGGGAAAGGACACAAACTGTTGAAGCTTTGTCGGTACGATTCTTTCCCATTCTTGCATGATGTACACCTTCAGCTGTTCAACAGTGCTGGGTATCTGTTGTGGTATTTTGGACTTCATAATACGCCACACATTTTCAATGGACTGCAGGCAGGCCAGTCTAGTACCCGCAATCTATTACGTCAAAGCCATGTTGTTATGTGCAGAATGTGGTTTGACATTGTCTTGCTGAAATAAGGAGGGGCGTCCACGTTGCTTTGGATGGCAGCACGTTTCTCCAAAACCTGGATGCACCTTTCAGCATTAATGGTTCATTCACAGATGTGTAAGTTACTCATGTCATTGGCACTAACACAGCCCGATATCATCACAGCTGCTGGCTTTTGATCTTTGCATTCATAACAGTCCAGATCGTTCTTTTCCTCTTTGGCCCGGACGACACGACATTCATAATTTCCAAAAATCAATTTGAAATGTGGACTTGTCAGACCACAGAACTTTGCATTAGTCCATCTTAGATGAGCTCAGGCCAAGAGAAACCGGCGGCTTTTTTGGGTGTTGTCGATAAATGGCTTTTACTTTGCATGGTACAGTTTTAAGTTGGAGTTAAAGATGAAGCACCAAACTGTGACTACTGACAATGATTTTCCGAATTATTCCTGAGCCCATGTGGGGATATCCTTGACACACTGATGTCGGTTTTTGATGCAGTGCCGCATGAGGGATCGAAGGCCATGGGCCTTGTCCCTTACATGCAGTGATTTCTCCAGAGTCTTTGCAGCTTTTGATGATGGACCTTGCGATTAATTGTCCATTCAGGAATGTTGTCCTTAAACTGTTCGACTATTTCCTCACGCAGTTGTTCACAAAGACGTGAACCCCGCCTCATCCTTGCTCGTGAATGACTGAGCAATTCAGGGATCTCCTTTTATCCTCATTCAGGGCACTGAACCTGTTCCCATTTAGTCTGTTCACCTGTGGGATGTTCCAAACAGGTGTTTGATGAGCATTCCTCAACTTTCTGTCTTTTTTGTCACCTGTCCCAAGTTAATCGATAAATTTCAACATTAAATATATTGTCTTTGTCGTGGATTCAATGAAATATAGGTTGAACATGATTTGCAAATCATTGTGTTCAGTTTTTTTTTTTTTTGTTTTGTATTGTTTGACACAACATTCCAATTTCATTGGAAGTGGGTTTTGTAAGATATGTTATTGTTCAACATTACAATGCAAATTTTCCATATTTGTTTTGAAAATATAAAGATAATTGCTGTTAAAAAGTACGTACTTAATTGACTTTGTTGTTGTTGTTTTGCACAAATCACTCCATCAATGGCTCTTTTTCTGATATTGTCAATAATGTAATTTCTGTCTGTTTCAAGGAACTTGGATGATGTCAGGAAGAGGGGATGATCATCTGGAGTATCTGGTGAATAATAATCACACAGAATTTTATGGCTGCAACACCTTCCCAAAAAGTTGGAACAGGGTCATGCTTACCACTGTGTTACATCACCTTTTCTTTTAACAACATTCACTACATGTTTGGGAAAGGACACAAACTGTTGAAGCTTTGTCGGTACGATTCTTTCCCATTCTTGCATGATGTACACCTTCAGCTGTTCAACAGTGCTGGGTATCTGTTGTGGTATTTTGGACTTCATAATACGCCACACATTTTCAATGGGAGACAGGCCTGGACTGCAGGCAGGCCAGTCTAGTACCCGCAATCTATTACGTCAAAGCCATGTTGTTATGTGCAGAATGTGGTTTGACATTGTCTTGCTGAAATAAGGAGGGGCGTCCACGTTGCTTTGGATGGCAGCACGTTTCTCCAAAACCTGGATGCACCTTTCAGCATTAATGGTTCATTCACAGATGTGTAAGTTACTCATGTCATTGGCACTAACACAGCCCGATATCATCACAGCTGCTGGCTTTTGATCTTTGCATTCATAACAGTCCAGATCGTTCTTTTCCTCTTTGGCCCGGACGACACGACATTCATAATTTCCAAAAATCAATTTGAAATGTGGACTTGTCAGACCACAGAACTTTGCATTAGTCCATCTTAGATGAGCTCAGGCCAAGAGAAACCGGCGGCTTTTTTGGGTGTTGTCGATAAATGGCTTTTACTTTGCATGGTACAGTTTTAAGTTGGAGTTAAAGATGAAGCACCAAACTGTGACTACTGACAATGATTTTCCGAATTATTCCTGAGCCCATGTGGGGATATCCTTGACACACTGATGTCGGTTTTTGATGCAGTGCCGCATGAGGGATCGAAGGCCATGGGCCTTGTCCCTTACATGCAGTGATTTCTCCAGAGTCTTTGCAGCTTTTGATGATGGACCTTGCGATTAATTGTCCATTCAGGAATGTTGTCCTTAAACTGTTCGACTATTTCCTCACGCAGTTGTTCACAAAGACGTGAACCCCGCCTCATCCTTGCTCGTGAATGACTGAGCAATTCAGGGATCTCCTTTTATCCTCATTCAGGGCACTGAACCTGTTCCCATTTAGTCTGTTCACCTGTGGGATGTTCCAAACAGGTGTTTGATGAGCATTCCTCAACTTTCTGTCTTTTTTGTCACCTGTCCCAAGTTAATCGATAAATTTCAACATTAAATATATTGTCTTTGTCGTGGATTCAATGAAATATAGGTTGAACATGATTTGCAAATCATTGTGTTCAGTTTTTTTTTTGTTTTGTATTGTTTGACACAACATTCCAATTTCATTGGAAGTGGGTTTTGTAAGATATGTTATTGTTCAACATTACAATGCAAATTTTCCATATTTGTTTTGAAAATATAAAGATAATTGCTGTTAAAAAGTACGTACTTAATTGACTTTGTTGTTGTTGTTTTGCACAAATCACTCCATCAATGGCTCTTTTTCTGATATTGTCAATAATGTAATTTCTGTCTGTTTCAAGGAACTTGGATGATGTCAGGAAGAGGGGATGATCATCTGGAGTATCTGGTGAATAATTCCTTGAGCCACAATCTCATTCAGACAAGAGTGAGTTTCTCAGACACTTTGGATGTTACCAACAAACTACACGCAAAGGCCAATTACAAGATTGAAGCATCAAGTCCACTGGGCCTCCACACTTCTTTCCACTACGTTGCCCAGTCAACTTCCATTACAGACTCAGGTGAAGTCACAGGAGATGGCACCTGGGATGGAACCCTTCAAATTGGTTCTTTCTCTACCAATAGCTCCTATAGCAACAGTTACAAGCTGCACCCGCAAGAAAGAAAAGGAAGAGGAGAGTCCATCTTACGCTTTGACTCACCATTTCTGAAAATTCACAATACAATCCATGGAATCTATACGAACTCTGGATTGAATATTGTCTTCGAAACAAACGCCCAGAAAGACATCTTCAATCATGTGGCAGAACTCAACTACAAAGATTCACAACTAATCCTGAAGTGTACCGGTGTTGCTAAAAGCGGGAGAAAAATGCTGAGAAATGAATTTAAGTTTGGTGTGTCCAACCATAATGTCATCATCTTAGCTGAATCAAAGGCAGATGATGAAACCAACCAGGCATATCACCTCATAAACGGCTCACTGAACTCAAGAAGGCTTGAAGTAAACACAGATGGCTCTCTCACCTTTGCCGAAGGTCGAGGAATACACAAAGCATCCATTGTGTTTGATAGAAATGGTTTGACCACAAGTGGAGCGAATAGCATTCAATACAGCCCCGTCACATTTGAAAATATCTTCAGTGGATCCATGGACAGCAACGGGGCATCGTTGTCCTCCACGAGTAAAACAATGGCAGAGGAAGGCGAAGGTGAGCTGAATATTGGGGCTAAAATGACTGCAAAGAAAGCCTCTTTTTGGGGTGCCTTGAATGGGAATGTGTTCAGTGCACACACAAGAAATAATGTCAACGTCGAACTGGACAGAAGGGCTTTCACTTTTATTAGTACCAGCATGGGAAAAATGGGGCAGATGAAAACCGAAAATAGCCAAACACTGACCCTCACGCTATGGGCCCTCGCCCTTCGCTCTTCTAGCAACGCCCTGTGTGAAGATTTTTACTATAAGCAGGATACCAAGATTTATCTGAAGCCGTTTGTCATGACATTGGATGCGACAAATGGACTGAAATGGTTTAATCTCACTTTGAGCAGAAAAGACTCCATCAAGTTGAAGCCGGTTAAGGCGGAACTGAGTGGATTCACACATGGATCTTATGGAGAAGAACACATCATTAAACACACCTATGAGTTAAACTACGAAGCCATGGCGGGTCAAATACAATCGAACACTTCCGGAAACATATCAGGTGTCCATTTGGGTCAAACCTGTGAACTGGAGTTTGCTGGACTTTCCTCCACATATTTTTGTGAATCACACGTCGAATCTAAGCTCCTCCATTTTGACAGCATGATACGCACCCAAGCTCTGCCGTTCGTCCTCTCGATTGATGCCTTTTTCAACGGTGATGGAGAAATCGATTTGTATGGAAAGCATACTGGGCAACTGTACAGTAAGCTGCTCGTGAAGGCTGAGCCTTCGCTTCTCGTCTGCTCACATGACAGCAGAGTGTCGACCGTGCATGCACTTTCAAATTGGGAGACGTCCACCCAATTAGATCACAAATTTGATGGTTTCCTATTGCCAAGTGGTCAAGCTGTCATGTGGAAAATTAAATCTCAACTAAACAATCATTCTTTCCAACAGAATATCAGCGCCTATAACAACCGACAGA
Source organism: Hippocampus comes (assembly GCF_001891065.2). Classification (NCBI taxonomy): domain Eukaryota; kingdom Metazoa; phylum Chordata; class Actinopteri; order Syngnathiformes; family Syngnathidae; genus Hippocampus; species Hippocampus comes. The sequence continues at coordinate 282,904 of NW_017804904.1, forward strand.
AAGGTAGATTTGAATTTTCGGAAGTCATGCTCACAGATGCTCTCCATGGATGGAACGAAAATATCGGATCGAAAGTCGAAAAGCAAGAATTCAGTCTGACTGGTTTTCTCCAATATGACAAGAGCAGCAACTGTCATAGCATTCTGACGACGCCATTTCCTTTTCTCGCTGCTTGTCAACAACTGAAGAATGCATGTATACGTGCGTTGGAAACACTTCAAAGATACATCAACAATCAGAATATTAAACAGATGATATCTGATTTCAGAGTCAAGTTAGAGCAGTTCCCATCGCAAGTCAGTGACTTCATGAAAGAAATGGAGTTGGAAAACAAAGTGGATCAAATTAAAGAGAAACTTGATTACTTTATGAACGGGGTTGACGTAACGATGGATGATCTGGATGTCATAATGAACAACATGAAAAAGGATTTGGAAAATAAAGTGTTTGATGTTGCTGCTAAAATTCGAAACCTAATTCTTTCAATCAATGACTACGTCAAGACGAGGCACATCCCTGAAAAATTAGCACGCGTGCTTAATGCAACCGAAAATGAACTGCATGCATTTACTGGGAAGTACAATATCAGGGGATGGCTACTTGAAGCCCTGAAGGCCATCGATAACATTGTGGAACAGTTTGATTTGGAGAAACTCGCAGGCAGTAGCATTGCTTGGCTGCAAGAATTAGATTCAAAATCTGGAATACGAGAGAAAATAAGAAAAACCCTGGCAGACATATATGATAAAATTGAGAGTTTCGATGTGAGGATATTGTTCCAACAAATGAACGACTTTCTTCTTTCAACCAATTTGGGCATTGAGAAACTTTTGTATGAAATTCCTTATACAGAAATTGCAAATGTGATGGAATCAGCGAAGGATGTTTTCGTCAACTGGATTGATGAATATGATGTGCCCTCCAAACTCAATGCAATATATTCCTACATCAGAGATCACGTTTCAAAATACGACCTCAGTGATACGTTTAAAGAAATAAGTGAGCAGGTGGCGATTCTCATCAGGAAAATGAAAATTGAGGAGGGCGTGCGTTCATTCGCCAATGCTCTAAAGGTTGTCGATTTGGAATTTCTTCATGATCAAATTGCGCAACTTCTCCAGAGTGTCAAAAACCATCTAAGTACAATCGATGTGAACAAAATAATGGAAGAACTTGGTGGTGTTTCTTCAGCTCTTGAGTCACTGACGGACTTTGACTATTATTCATTTGTGAATGAAGCCAACAAGAATATTGCGCAATTGACAAATTACATAAACGAGAGGATAAAAACATATGAGATTGTGTCAAAAGTTGAAGCTGTCAGGGAATTTATCCGCACAATTCAACGTACAATTTTCAGTTACATAGAAAAACTCCGAAACACAAAAGTGGCGGAGTCGCTGAAGAAGCTAAAACATGTGATGGACAGTACATTTTACGTCGACGTCAAAATGAAAGTTCAGGATGTCATTGAAGACATCAGGCAGAGAATTCTTGACATGGATATCAGAGACGAAGTGTACTTTCACCTCCATAGAGCAAGTGAATCCTACAATAATATTGTAGCCTTCGTTTCAGCGAAGATCAACCAATTGATCGAGGAGATCGGCAAATTGGTGAATGACAACGAGATCCTCTGTCGAATAAAGCAAACCATCAACGGCGGTTTGAATGAATTCAAGAAAGTTAAAATTCAGGTTGACAATTTCACGATACTTTTTACGGACCTTGTCGTTCCTGGATTTACAATCAACATGAACCAATTGCATGAAATCTCCGTTCCAGCAGAAATTTCAGTCCCGGAGTTTACCATTCTTGGCTCAATCACAATTCCTGCCTTTACAATATCTTTCGATGAGCTCAAAGCCAAAATCCTTGCAATGATCGATTCTATCAAACGATTTGAAATGCCAGCCATTGACCCTGACCGGATTTTCGGTGATCTGAAAGTTCTTTACATATTTGCCCTACCAGACGTCACCTTTCCAGAAATAACACTTTCGGATATCAAAGTTCCATCCATCATCATCCCCGTATTACATACAAAGGATTTTGAAGTCACATCACTCCCAATGCCAGGGATCAAACTAACTGATGCGAATTGTGTCCACGTTTTGGGAACATTTCAAGGTGAATTTAAAGTGAGCTCCCCCGTGTACACTCTGGCTACTACGGGAAAGGTTGAAAATTCAACATCTACTCCGGAAAACCCCAAGTTTACAGCCACTGTTCAATCTCAGGCCAAATCAACTCTCCGGATTATGGAATATACTTTTGATGCAATGGCTCAATTAGACGCGCCTGGATCGAAACAGTTGACGTTTACAGAAATGTTGAAAGCTTCCCATTTGGCTTTTTCCTTTGCTCATGACGCATCCTTGGTACTCGTGGGTTCTTCGGCTGAGGTCTGTGCACAGACCGTCTCAAAGGTCGCGACTTCAATGTACACAGCGGACTTGGTCAACAGCATGACACTCTCACTGAGGAGTGGAATCTTCGTGAATACAAGCATGTCTTACAACCACAACTTTGACATGCCGTCAATGGAAATTTCAAGTCAGACGTCGGTGAAACACGACATGGCGTCGACGGTGGCCAGAGGAATCGCTTGGAGTGGAAAAACAACGGCTTGTGGGACGTGGTCCTGGGGAAACTACTCGGATGAAGGGACACATGAAAGCACTTTAGAATTGAATATCAATTTCAACACTACTAAGTTACATTTTGTCGCCGACACAACTTGGACCGCATTAAGGACAAAGCAAATGCTGACATTGGAATCGGTCATCTTTAGCCATATCGTTACGCATGCTCAATGTGAATCTGAAGCGCCATTTGTGAAGAGTGTCATCGGTGCCAATGGTGAGATCCATATCTGGGACTTGAAAGTTTCATTGGCAGCCTATCATCAATCACAACTCAGCGGACCTGTGACTGGTTCCATTTCCAACACTCTGGAATTCATGTCCCATTCATTTGAGACTGTGTATGACGTTAAGAATAAAGCAACCATAAAGATGGTCTTCCCCTTGAAACTTAGTGGGAAGGTAGAGCTCCAGCATGACTACGGTGCCCAATTCAACTCTGAGAAGCAACGGGCTTACTGGACTGGTTCAGCCAGATTCAACCAATACAAGTACAACTACAACATTGGAGCAGAACATAATTACATGAATGTTACCTTCAACGTCCGGGCTTATGGAGAAGCAAATGTGGACTTTTTGACGGTTCCTTTCTCAATACCTGTGATGAATGTACCTTTCCTGGGAATCAGGACTCCTGAAGTTCAAGACGTTTCTCTTTGGGAACATGCTGGATTAAAAAGGTTGCTTACCACTCCTCAACAGTCATTTGCGGCACACCTGAAACTTACTTACAATAAAAACCCAAACACACAATGGTTTGAGTTGCACTTAGAGCCAGTTTATATCAGTGACAGTGCCCGCATAATACTGGCTAAATTCCAATAGAGGAGTCTTCCAAGCAGGCCAAATCGCACATTCTATAAAATACAAACTTGAAACATCAAGCCTTCCGCCAAGAATCTTTACTGTCCCTGGATACAAAATATCTGGACTAAATATAGAGTTTTCTACCTTCTGAGATAAAATGTTCATGCAATGACATTCATGTTGTCTTTTAATTAGTGAAAACAGGTTTGAGGATTTTTGTTTGTTTGTTTGTTTGTTTGTTTTTTGGGGGGGGGGCATTTTTTCTCTTCACTAGTTTAAAAAAAAAAAAAAAAACGTCTGGAAAAAAGGAAACCTTTAACCAATTTTGTTTGAAATGTCTGCCTTTATTCATTCTGTTCCCAAAAGGGTCATGACACCAAGATTCAGAATTCCAGCTTTGAGATTTTCTTTGCCTACACCCTAAGTCCACGGGTGTCAAACTCATTTTTGTCGCGGGCCACTTAGTAGCTATGTTTTGCCTCGGCGGGCCGTTACGACAGTGAAACCGAATAAATGTTTAATTATCTCTTCTCATAACTTATACACAACCAATTGATGGATTACTAGTTTTGAAACCACTCAAGTCAACTGTTTGTTATATTAGGTTTAAAGGTTCTTTTTTTTTCCAGACACTGGTCTTTTTTGGTGACGTATTTCTTCAACTCTTACCTGGCTGACAGTTTCGGCTGTCACTTCCGCCTTCATTGGAGCTGTCACTGCTTCCTTGTGACGTGACTTCAAAAAGGCTATTGGATTGTTGTTCCATTATTGTTGAAGTGAGTGTAATCAGGGTAACAAAATTATTGCAAAATCTCAAAGTCATTTATTACACATGACAATTTGACAAACTTAGCTGATAAAGACTCAGTTTACGTTTTCTAAGGAAAATCCCAGAAAAAAATGGACAATCTAAAATATGAAAACATTGTGAAAAAAAATCAAATCAGCGGATATGTGAATCCGTATGTAACGAGCTGCAAATACGCAGGGGTCAACCATAGTTTTAAGTTGTAACATCACCAATTACCACTAAATGGCAGATATGTCTTAGTTGGGCTGACACTGGGTCTCCTACTCAAGTGGAATAACAAACATTTTGAATTAATTGATGTTTTTGGGGGAAAATGGTGTCCAAAATAGGTTCTTGCACTTAATGTTTTGTTGTTCATCAGTTTTGTGCCATCCTTGATTTGTAATTTTTTTATCCAAGAGAGCCCTTTGCAGTTGAAAAAAAGTACAGTATGTGGTTATTTTGTTGTTTGCTTCAAACCCATTGTACCCTTTGTTGTTGTGTTATGAAACTGGAATTTAAACATGCATTGAAAAAAATGTCCTCCCAAAAATGAAATATATTAAGGGCACATATTTTGCGGGTGTATTCATGTTTTTTTCACATATTTTGTCCTTATTTAAAATACCGGTAGTATTGTTGTCATTCATCTCTTTCGGGAGTGTGTGTTCCTATGTGCTTCCCCAGTGGCACTGATGACAAATTTTGGCCCCTCCAGCCTTTAAGTTGCCCATCGCCAACACCATCATATTAAGGAGCATCTCAGGTGTCTCAAATGTGCATCAAGTCGTCTGTATCAAACATCAAGGTGCTTCCATTGAGGAGTTGTAGTTGAGGAGACTCCCAGAAGTCTCCCAGCTAGATTGTAACCAAAACAGGACTTCAAATGAATAGCCAATATTTTGTTTTTAATCATTGCTTGATTGATTTAGTTTAAATATACAAATATCGCTGAGTACCTGTTTTAGTCTGGGCAGTACTGTATTGAATTTGCACATTACTTTTTACATAATACAACCTTTTCTACTAAATGAAATCTAAATTTGTTCTCTGCATTTAAGATCATCAAAAAAAGAAAAAAAGTTGTAATGGATCCATATTGTTTTTGCAGTCCATGTAATGCATATGCATCATATCAACACTGTATTTCATCAATAGAGGACGTGAGAGCCTCCCCCTCCCGCCCAGCTGATTCAACTTGAAAAGCACAAAAATTAATACGAATATGAAAAAAAAAAAAAAAACATTAGAAATTTTTTTAAAATAAATATAGATAGAGATAAAGAGAGAGAGTGAGAGCAAGAGAGAGAGAGAGAGAAACAGATAGCACGGTTAAAATCCAGAATAATCCGGATTGGAGTGGACAAACCCCCCCCCGCCCCCCAAAAATGTCAAATAAGGACGCTTGATACACAGAGCCAGGATAAAGCGTAATGTACACAAAACGCTTGCAAAAAGCAAGAATGAGTGACGTAAATCACTTGACCTCAACATACAATGAAATCCAATTAATAAAAAAAAAAAAAAAAAAAAAACAAGCACCATAAACAAAGTAACTTAAATACTACTTACATGATGAAAAAAACATGGCATGAACAAGAGCAGAAACATCGTAGAAAGGGTTCTGTCAGTCATCATCTGTACCTGTGGGTAAAAAACAAAAAACAAAAAAGGACGTTTCGCTTCTCTCACAGAAGCTTCGTCAGCGGTAGAC
>NW_017804904.1:289167-289595 GCF_001891065.2 Hippocampus comes
TGATAAAGTCTTTTCTTGAGTGTTTGTTTGGTTTCTCCGATGTAATGTTCCTTGCACTCACTTTCTTGGCAACGGATGGAATAAATCAGATTGCATTTTTGGGTGTTGGGAACCCGGTCTTTGGGGTGTACTAGTTTTTGTCTCAATGTGTTTATCGGTTTAAAATAAACAGGAATATCATGTTGTAGAAATATTCTTTGTATTTTCTCTGAGAGGCCGGCAATATAAGATACACAGACACCCCTTCTCTTCTTTTCTCGCTGTTGGTTGGTTTCCTCTCTGTTTGTTTTAATTTTCCTAACTTTGCCAAAGGCGATAAACACATTGAGACAAAAACTAGTACACCCCAAAGACCGGGTTCCCAACACCCAAAAATGCAATCTGATTTATTCCATCCGTTGCCAAGAAAGTGAGTGCAAGGAACATTA
>NW_017804904.1:290222-298691 GCF_001891065.2 Hippocampus comes
TCTGAACCGTGAAGGAGGTATCAGATTTAATCTGTCTCCTATTTACAATAACTTGTTGACCACCAAGGGACATAGACATGCTGATCAGGCTAACTGAAAGTAGCTATTCAGCCCGAGCCCAAACAATAGGCCTAATCAAGACCCAACGATAGGGAATTTAGAAATCAATGGGCCTCTTCACCATAGGGGCGTGACTAACCATCCCCACCCAGTCCTCAAATAGGCCACGCTCAGCTTTTTAGCGCAGAGCAATTTCCCGGAGTCTTCACGGAGACTTCAGGGTTGTCTACCGCTGACGAAGCTTCTGTGAGAGAAGCGAAACGTCATTTTTTGTTTTTTGTTTTTTACCCACAGGTACAGATGACGACTGACAGAACCCTTTCTACGATGGAACTTTCCTGTACGACTGAGAGCCTCCACAAGCAAAGAGCAGAAACAACAAAGTCATGAGTGTCGAGAGATTTAGCACTTGGTACAAGAGTCGTGAGTTAGGCGAATAATCTGACAGCGTTGGAGTAGGAGTCGTGATTCAGCCCTTTGATTGTAATTCATCACAGGTGCGCTGCTGGAAGGAACGCCCTCCACTCCAGCAAGAACTGCAACTAAAACAGACATAACATCAAAATAATTGCAGAACCATCCCCACGCCCCTCCCTCAACGGTTGCCCGCTGGCGGACCACGTGGTTTTGACGGGTGCATTGAGGGGAAGTTGAGAATGACCGATTTACCTTGTGAGGTGGGAAGATCGGTCATGAGGTTAAGGGATATACTGTATGTGACCATGGGGAAGACGGTGCCGGTAGTGCCCGAAGCAGACCTGCAGGGGGCTGACGAGATGCTTTTCTACAAGCACAGGCCTCACAGTGCAGAGGTATAGGGTTTGATTCCGGTTTCGACCTAGCTGTGTGGAGTTTACAAGTTCTCCACGTCCCTTTGTTGATTTTTTCCGGGTACTCAGGTTTACTCCCACATTCCAAGAAAATGCATGGGAGGTTAATTGGACACTCTAAATTGTCCGTAGGTGTGAGCGCGGATGGTTGTATGTCTATGTAGGACCTGCGATTGGCTGGCAACCACTTCAGGGTGTCTCCCGCCTACTGCCGGAAGACAGCTGGGATTGGCTCCCGCACGCCCTAACGCAACCCTTGTCGTAATACAGTATTTTCATTATCTTTAAAAATTAAGTTATATTAACACACGAAAGCAATTAGTTTGAATTCGGACGAAAAACCTAACAACGCATATTACCAAAGAAGATAATTTTTGTAAGGCCTTTTTTTGATACAGTTCTATGAATGTTGCTTGTGTGCTCAGTTTGTAATTCTCATGCTTTATGGTAAATGAGTGCATGCTGGTTTTGTCTAATAAAAATTTGAAAGATATCAATCCTTATTTTGATTTTCTGAGATAAAATTTTTTTATAGTTGTCAAATTACGAAAAACAAACATAGTTTGCTTGAAACCTTGTCTCTACTTTATTAATATGGGTAGAGTTGGGTATTTCGTCCTAATTTCAACTCTACATTCTTTTGTGCACTCTTTTAGAATAACCTAATAATAAGGTCATGAAAATATATTAGCGGTGCAGGCCCACATTGCATTCTATGAGTACGTTTATTCGACATTATTGTATGAACCCGCACCCCAAACTTAATTGAGGATTCCGTACACATTTTGAACAGTGTACTGTACTTGCCGTAGTTTGCAGCAATCATGGCCGACCTTCTACGCATGCGCGCTATCAGAACGCGCAAGCGTCATAGAACGTGTATTGATTGAACTACCAATCACAGTCCAGGAAAATATGAAGGCGGAAGTTATTTCGCAGTGTAAATCCATTGGTACTGCACCGGTAAGAAGAAGGAATCAGTGTCTTTCTTTATGTTGTGTTTTTAATTTATATTACACTCTCAATCTAACAACTATCAATCGAACTATGTCCAATAAAATAGGAATCTCGTAAATAACAACAAACTCCAGCCGCGAATTAGCATTTCAAAATTATGCTGTTTGAAATTCACTCATTTAGTTTGCGCTGATTTTTTTTTGCCTCATCTCCTAATGTTCAACTTTCATCACCACTTTTTTGGGGTACTATTTTGTATCCAAACTACAATTTCAATACGACGATGTAGGCGAATGAGAAAATGATTTTTTTTGTTGGATCAGCATTAAAGCTGCTCGTGCATTTTCTTATCACCTGTCCTTTGACGTGGAGTGAACCTTTTGTACCCTGCTGCCAATCTGCACGAGTAATTTGAAGACACGGTGAAATGCCTGATTTAGATATTGGTATGTGTGCTTTTGTTTACGATGTTAACGTGGTTTACAGTGTGTAGCGATACATTTTTTTTCTTTTTCTAAGATGAGATGGAAAACGCGGAGAGTGGTGGTGCAGCACAAACGGATTTCATCTATTGCTATGGAGCCATCACAGAGGTTCTAAGATGTGGCCCTCCTTACTTACACACTGGACATAAAGTTCTTGTTTTAGTTATTCCTGGTGAGTTGGCATCATCATCATCATTGTGTTTTCTTGTGGCCATCTTTACTTTCTGTGCTAATTATTAAACGTCAATCCTCCTGTTACGATCAAAGGTAAACAAACTATAGTCTTGCATTTTTATTCGCATATTACTCAGTCTTCACCAGTGATTGTACTAAAACTACTGTCCATTTAATACCAGGTTGAGACAGGACTTTTCAGTTCCAAGCCTGATGAAAGACTGCACATTATTAAGAATTATTTACCTATCCATCCATCATCCATCTGTAGTACTCACGAGGGTTGCGGGCATGCTGAAGCCTAACCCAACTGACTTATATATTTGTGTATGTTTTTTTTTTTTTTTTTTTTTACTCTATACAGGTAACCCTGGTGTAGTGGGATTTTACAGAACATTCATACAAACACTTTATGCTCTGTTTGGCTGCCACCACCCAGTGTGGGCTGTGAGCCATGCTGGACACTGTACGCCTCCTGCATCCATGGACATGGTGGAAGGTAAAATCTCTGTAATAATTCATTCATAATGAAGCACTGAAACTGTCATCAGTTCATTCTAAGATGAAACTTCCATGTCAAAGATTTATCATGTTGACAATCCAACTAGCTGTCATCCATCCATCCATCCATCCATCCATCCATTTTCTATATCGCTTGACCCCATCCGAGTTGCAATTGAGCCGGGGGTCTATTGCAGCTGATTGGGCAAGGGGCAGGATACATCCTGGAAACAATTACAGGGCATACAGTATATACAGTACACTAGACAAACTAAACTACCATTCATACTCACTTTTATGCTTTACACGATTAGGACCTTCGTGGCCAATCAGTGAGAGTTAAAAAAAAAAAAAACAGCTACCTGCCCACCAACCACATACTTGTTTATTTACTGTATATTCACTTTTAAAAAACTAGTTCCTAATTTATTTGATATCAAATGGCACAGTGTATATATTAATGAACATATGCATGTAAATATACCAGAATATAGCCATTGGGTAGTTTCCATTTTTAGTCTCATAGCAGTTTAGACATTTTAAGTATACTTGCTTAGTGTTTACTGACCATCAACAGAAGTATTCTCAAGTACCTTTGTAATGCTCCAATGTAGTGCTGGGCGATATGGAAAAAAAAAAAAAAATTGTCACGATAAAGGTCGTTTTATATCATGGTAACTTACCACTATATATTTTTAGTTATTGTACAAAAAATTATACAGCACATTTTGACTGCTTACCTTTTCTCACTTTATTTTGAAGTGACATTAAACAGTAAAAAGTATCAAATTAAAGTCCAGTGAGCTGTTTCTCGTCCCCACTGTCATGTCACTTGTTAGTGTTACAATTTGTTTGTTATCGTTCTCACACGGCGTTTGCATGGGTGTTGCTACACGGCACTATGTAGCGACTGGTATATTTAATGTTTCCCACTCAGAAATTTGACCATAGGGCAGTATTCCAACATTATAACAATGCCAAACAGACACACACTTCCAAGACAACCAGAGTTTTGTTAAAGAAGCTGGAGTTAAAAGTGAGAGACTGGACAAGCATGTCTTCGGAGGTGAACCCTTTTGAGCATCCATGAGCTTTCCTCAATTGGAATGTGGAGGAGCTTGAGGTCTCTAACGTTCATCAGTTCTGTGATCTCATGGTTGTCCGTTTTGTTGTGGACAAGGATTCCAGTGGCAATCTGTGTGGTCCCGGGGAACTCTGGTGAAAGGGTTCACGGTGGTCACTTAATTTTACTGAACTTTTAGCGGCCACTGAATTTACACTTTGATACAAGCAGTACACTGACTACATTGGAGCAACGTGTTATTTCTTCAGTGTTTTCCCTTTGAAAAGGTATCAGAAATTATTGACAAAATGTGAGGGGTGGTTTCACTTTCGTGAGCTACTGTAATTATTTGTTCATTGACACAGATGCCGACTCAACGACTGATCTGGACACGTTTGGTCTGAACGGTCAGATAGAACACAAGCTGACATTCATCAGGAAGCATGTCCCAAAGGAGACAAACCTCATCCTGGTGGGACACTCCATTGGCTGCTACATAATTTTGGAAATAATGAGGAGAGATCCCAGTCTTAAGGTTGGTCATGTTTCAAGATTTCCATGTGTCGATAGCATACTGCACACCACATATTGATTGCCATGAAGAAAAACGGCAATGTTTTTATGACGAGCTCTGCCAACCACAGGTTCATGTGACACATTATGTATTTTGTTTCTGCAATATAGTGGTTATCAGGTTTGCGTGACATGCGAAATATCTCTCAATAGACAGGAGAGAATATTTTTGTGGATCTGGCAAATTCATTTGATTCTGTCAATCATTTCATCGCAAAGACCACGCTTACTTTTGGCCAATCTTTTTAATATTCTGCCCCGAATGAGTGGAACACATTACAACAAATTAGAAAACGTGTCATTCATCCCAAGATCATGGTTTCAAGGTTTGTGAGGGATATTGTACAAAGTGTACATATCACTGCACCTGTCTTTAGCCCATTTTGAAAACATTTATTTGTTAATAAATTAGTGGATTTTGATTTTTAGTCACAATGTAGCTGCTTTCAAAATATGCCATAGGAAAAAAATTACAACTAAATACTCTACATCAGTGGTCCTTAACCTTGTTAGAGGTACCGAACCCAACCAGTTCATATGCACATTCACCAAACCCTTCATTAGTGAAAAACAAAAATATGACTTTTTACAAAGTCAAGTCATAAACACATTTATTAAAAACAGAAGAAAAGTGAATACAATTTCAAGAAATAAGTATAATTTTTTAAAAATTTTACAACGTACAATCACGACAGTCCCACGTTGACTACGGAGCGAACTAAATCTCCCGCAGCACTGATTGGACAAGCAATGTCATGTGATCATCTGCAGCCAGCCAATCAATGTCCACTTCAGGCTGTGACTGACAGTTGTTTCCCCACCCTCAACTACTCAAACACAGGAAGCCAACACATGAAAAGGGATATTATAATAAGGCAACCCACCTACAGAAACAATAAAGTTAGAGATTAAAATTTAGATTAACGCGATTAAAAAACATAACGCGCTAAATATGATTGTAATTAATTATTCACAATTAACGCGATAAATTGACACCTCTATTAAGTGACATTTGCATATCGCTGGCGTCATCATTTTAGATTGGTCATTAAGTTGTAAAAATAGCACACAGATGTGGAATCACCAATAGTATAGATTTGTGAAAAAATATGAAATTTACCAAATTTTGACTTTGGAGGTACTTATGCAAAGCGTCACTAAAGTATGTAAAACGATCTGCAGGTAAGAGTTGACAGTATTAAAAAAAACATTGTCCTCATGAAACTCATGCAAATGATAAGCGAATACTAATGTACTGTCTCTAATATCTAAATTAAAATCACCAATAACAAACACATTACAAAACGTATGGCCTGAAAAATACAAATTGTTAAAAGCAAGCCTATTAAGATACTATGTTTTATCAGGAAGGCATTCATATGGAGTGTACACATTTAGGAGAACACATTCCTTGCCATTTTGCGTGAGGTGACTTCCAACACACCAGTCCATTTCCAGTTATATTAATAAAATAGTCCATTTCATTATTACAAAGGAGGCCACCAGGAATGCTTCGGAGTATAAGGTGCACCTTTAATGAATGGCTTATTCTATAACTGTTTTCATATACAGGGCACACCGCATTATAAGGCGCAAAGAATAGAAGTGACAATTGTGGCTGCGGTTCCGTTATGCATCCACTAGATGGAGCTACGCTTCTGCCAAAAGACATGCAGATTGGTAACAGTGCTGAGCAGAGCAGCAGCTCCCAGGTGCAGGTCATCTCCTGAAGTAGCAGGCCCTTCAGGGAGGAGCCAAAGCAGTTGGTAAGCAAGTGTAGCAAAGCGGAAGCACGCTGATCTCTGGAGGTAACGACAGAGGAGGCAAACTACCTCCTTGCCCGCCCTCGGGCAGGTGCCGTCACACAGCACTCCTCAGCTTGCGTTCTTGAACCCTGCTGGAAGAGGCTCGAAAGAATGGTTGTGTTGTCACCACTCGGCCTTGAAAAAAAAGTAATGAATGCAATGAAAATGAGAAAAATGACCACACAGGGTGGAACAAGGCTGTTTCGGGGTAGAACTGATAGTGGAAAAGGTGCATAGAATTACTAATTATTAGAAATTATGATATTGTTGGGTGGGCGGCCCGGTGTCCAGTGGTTAGGGCGTTGACCTCACAATACAGGAGTTGTGGGTTCGATCCCGGCTCCAGCCTTCCTGTGTAGAGTTTGCATGTTCTCCCGGGCCTGCGTGGGTTTTCTCCGGGTACTCCGGTTTCCTCCCACATTCCAAAAACATGCATGGCAGGCTGATTGAACACTCTCAATTGTCCCTAGGTGTGAGTGTGAGCGCGGATGGCTCTTCGTCTCTGTGTGCCTTGCGATTGGCTGGCGACCGGTACAGGGTGTCCCCCGCCTACTGCCCGAAGACAGCTGGAATAGGCTCCAGCACCAACCGCGATCCTTGTGGGGATAAGCGGATCAGAAAATGGATGGATGGAAAAATATTGTTTTTCTTTCTTGAGAAATTTCTGTCTTCTGAGGTTACTTTTTTTTTTTTTTAACAGATTCTGAAGGCCGTCATGCTGTTCCCAACTATTGAACGCATGGCACAGACTCCCCAGGGGAAGACTATGACCCCTGTGCTGTGTCACATGCGGTACATTGCCTACCTGTCAATCTTCCTGCTCTCCCTCCTGCCTGAGACATTCAAACGCAGTCTGGTCAAACTGGTTTTTGCTGGCATTGGTTCTCTGGACAGCTCAGTTGTCCAGCCGACTGTCGGCCTCCTCAGTGGCGATTCTGCAGGTTTGTTGATTCTTCATTGATTTCATGCTGATGTCTTTCAACACCTGAAGTTTGCAGAATATTTAATTTGGTTATTTGTAATTTCCCTGGTATGTCCAAACAATAATCCCTTAGAATGTAACCAACATTTAATTATGGGGGTCCTTTTATGACAATTCCATTCCCATGACACTTAAAACTATTTTTCACATAAACCTGAATCAGGCGGCCTGGTGGTCTTGTGGTTAGCGCAGTGCAGAGGTACCGGGTTCGATTCCAGCTCCGGCCTCCCTGTGTGAAGTTTGCATGTTCTCCCCGTGCCTGCGTGGGTTTTCTCTGGGTACTCCGATTTACTCCCACATTCCAAAAACATGCATGACAGGCTGATTGAACACTGTAAATTGTCCCTAGGTGTGAGTGTGAGCGCGGATGTTTGTTCGTTTCTGTGTGTCCTGCGATTGGCTGGCAACCGGATCAGGGTGTCCTGCGCCTACTGCCCGAAGACGGCTGGGATACGCTCCAGCATCCGCCGCGACTCTTGTGAGGATTAAGCGGATCAGAAAATGGATGGATGGATAAACCTGAATACACTGACATGACTAACCAAGGCCAACGCAGTATTAAAGTCAGAATTACAGTCAATAGTTGGAGCAAAACACTTTTCAGTCATAAATATCATCAAATGCTAAACAGTCAGAAAACCAATTCCTTTGGTTGTTGCACAGTGGAAATGGCACTAACTAGTTCAATGTGCTGCATTTGTAACCAAGAAATATTGTCAGTCAAGACTTTTGCAACTGAGGACCCTCAGTTATCTGTTATAGTAACTATCACAGTCATAAAAATGGCAAATGGACACTTACAATATATTTTCTACCTATTTACAGTAATCCCTCATTTATTGCGGTTAATGGGGACCAAAACCACCCGTGATAAACGAAAATCCGCGAAGTAGCGTCCAATTAACATAAACAGGTAAAAATTGTTTTTTTTTTAAAGTCCGCAAACGGTCGCGAGAAGCTGCAAAACAACAGCGAGTCACATAGAGCAACATATACAGTACTGTACTCCATGTATATGTAAAAAAAATAATAAAATAAT
>NW_017804904.1:299108-335116 GCF_001891065.2 Hippocampus comes
AGAATGCGCTGTAATTTAATTGCTATTTAACTGCTAAGCAGGAGCGCGGCCGGCCAGACCAGTGCGCACGTATGTTAATTTCGTTTAAACAATCCTGTAGAAATAATTTCAGATATCTTTACCTATTTATTTGATTTGAATTATTCTATTTAAAGCCTAGTAAGCCGCAGGATTTCTCTGCGTAATTAAGCAAATGCGCATCGAGATTTCTCTTTGTCTGGCCTCTTATTCTGTATTTCAGCGTTATTTCGTTGTGCAAATGCATTGATCATGTTCCTAAAAATATGTAGATTATTTTAAACGTAAGAAATCTTGTGTTTTTTTTTCTCCCAAAAATACTCACAAATAAAATATGAAATGTCGGGTTTGCTTCGGGCTCGGGCCTGCAAATCGGACCCCGCCGGGTCGGGCTTTAATACCCACGGGCCCGGTCGGGTCGGGCTCGATTCTCTTCTTGATCGTGAGCGCTGTCTTCACCGCTTAAATCACCGACACTTTTACCGGGAACGGGGGTGCACGGCCGGGCTTCGTCTGTGTCGCTGGCCCCCTCGTCACTGTCGACCGGGGTCGGATTCCGTGCATCTGGTAGCGAGCGTAGCGAGGCCACTCCCCCGCAAGCGAGCATTTGCTCTGGAGCAAATTATACCCAGCTGCATTCACACGTGCACATTTGTTCCGGCGTAGCGTCGCAAACGAGCATTTGCTCTGGAGCAAATTTTTAAACCACCTCCCTGAGGTGGATCAAATTTGGTCCGGTATAAGCTCTTTAGTGGAGCTACGTCGGAACAAATGTGCACGTGTGAACGCTCGACTGGCGCTGCTTCGGTGCAGCGTCGGACCACGTTGCCGTGTGAACGGGGCTTATATCTTTTTCTACCTTTTGAAACTTTTCGGGGCAGCATGGCTCAGTGGTAGAGTGTGATCCTTTCCCAACCCGAATGTTGTGGGTTCGATCGCCGGCCCTTAATCACCATGTTGATGCGTCCTTGAGCAAGATACTGAAACCCCAGTTGCTCTTGATTGTGCGTTATCAGTAGGTGTATGAGGAGTCAGTGATGAAGTGCTTTTTAGGTGGAAAAGCACAATACATGTAAAAGCCCAAAGCCGATTTATTAGCTTCGGAAACTTAAAAAAAAAAAGAAGGATGTTGAAAAAAAGTTAATCGCAGTAGAATTAAACTTGGAATAATTAATAATAAAGAATGTTAACTCAACCTGAACGTCACGGAATATGTAGTCTTAATTTCTTTTTTTCTCCCCTTTGCAGCTAATGCTGTGTACATGGCGGGGCAGGAAATGAGGAAGGTTTTGCAACGAGATAATGTGACCATTAAGAAAAACCTTGAAAAGGTAAGATGTGTTTCAGGAATATATTAGGAGCTATTTGTAGATCTTGAATCTACTTTAATTTGAATGGTTGTCAAGCTAAAAAAAATGACCCACATTCTGATGAAAAATATGCATCACGCTTTTGGAAATGAAAAGCTTAGCTGTTCAAAGTGCTGTTCGCCTTTTGGCAAATGAGGTGAAGCGCTTCATTGTTTCAACATTTTTAAGCCATTAGTTGTTAACTTCTGACACTGTGTGACAGTTAATGTAAAAAATTTGATCTGTGATGCAATCTATGAGACATGCGTTTATCTCGTCCTTTTTTTGAAAGTGAATTACCGTATGTTCTGCACTAGAAGGCGCTTCGGAGTATAAAGTGCACATAAAGTATCGGGCTCACTGCATTATAAGGCGCATAGAATAGAAGCTACAATAGTGGCTGCGGTTATGGTATACATCCACTCGATGGAGCTACGCTAAAGGAATACAATACAGTGCAATCCATCTTTATTTACATAGAGCCTTCACAACCGCTGCAGCTGCAACATAGCGCTTTACAGAACAGTGACAATACTTTGTCCAAGAAATCAGAATATTGATCCATTTGTAGCTCCCTCAGGATATAGCATGCAGCACAACACGATGTCCATAAAAATACAGGGTTTATTTCTTGGCAACATGTGAGAACTGGTCACAAATACGGACATGAAACACATCGATACAAATGGCATTTCAAAACAATAAATGAAAAGCAAAAGTTATCAAGACGATTCAACAAAAAGGTACACAAACCTCGTGGGCTCACATCCACAAGGGGCTAAATATCCTTAGAAGTCCTGCTTGTCTCCTCCTTCCTTCGTTTCATCAGTAGTTAACTATGCTTTTGGTATTATCTTCATTCCATAATGGCTGTGCAGAGCTTAAAAAATAGTTGTCTGTTTGAATGTGTGTTACCGAATGCACATGTCAATTCGTGTCGGGCAGAACAATTGGTTCATGCGAATCATCACCACTAGATAGCATAGAAGCACTAACAGGGAAACAACTCAATGGGCAATATAAAGAGACTGTAGCACCATATATAAGGTGGATCGGATTATAAAGCGCACTGTCGGCTTTTGAGAAAATTGAATGCTTTTAGGTGCGTCTTATAGTGCGGAAAATACGGGACTTTCAATTCCAAATCCAAACCAGTCTCGTGGAACAGATTGTGCTTGATCTTTGAAGTTCCACTGTATAACCTTTCTTATGCTTGTCAATATTTACCTGCTGCTCGTATTCTCGATGATGTATCTAACTACATCTCTGTTGATTTGTTTTAGCTCATATTTTATTATGGAGCAACAGACCATTGGTGTCCTGTGCAATACTATAATGAGATCCAGGAGGACTTCCCAACCGGAGATTTTAGACTTTGTGAAAATGGATTTCGTCATGCTTTTGTACTGGATGCTGGGAGAGAAGTTGCAAAAATGATAGCAGGATGGATCCAGCCTCATTTGAGGATTTGACATATTGTATCTGTCTTTCCATTCTGTGCGCTCATCGTCTGGGATGATGATGCTGATTGTCGGTGAGGTTTATTTGTTAAATGACTCTGAAAGTTAAATGTTTTTGAGAGAGAGAGAGAGAGAGAGAGAGAGAGAGAGAGAGAGAGAGAGAGACACTAACCTTTTTCACTGGTGCACCCAATCTCTTGCCTTTAGTGCGCTAGCGCAAAAGTCAGATGTACCCTAATTTCCGACTGCATTGTAACATCATTCACCACCTCAGTTTTTTAAGTTCACTGTATTTTTTTCAAACAAAATTTCTGCCTGTCTTTTAAAGGCGGTATTGACTGGTAAGTGATTAACTCACAAAATGGTCATCATCATTCTTTATTTGAACCACATTTCCACAAGACAGGTAACTCACTCAAAAGTGGTGCTTCAAGTGCTCCCTGTGAGTGTTGTTAATGAATTTTGAACAGGCCGGGCTTTAACGTGACATTCAAGAAGTCGACAATCGTTCCTATCATCCACAGCTACTTCAACTCTATTTCTGGTGGCCGTAGGTCACTCACCTAGGCCTGTCACAATAACACACTTGTGTAACGAGAGAACTCAGGATCAACTAATCCAGGGTACTTTTGTGTTTGATGAAACGGCACCATCTATTCATCCGGGCAAGTTCGACAATGGCGCTGCAACGTCCGGCGGCTTACCAAGAAAGCTGCCCATCTTCCGCTCCGACTGCAGTAAAAAGTGTTATGTTGTGGGTTACAATAAATAAAGATGATTTCTTGGAGATCTTAATCCTTCTTTTTTGTGCGGCTGTGCCGGCCTCACTTGGCTTCCATTACCGACTATTCTCTCAACCAATCTTCACATTCCGGCTTGGGCTACGGCAAGTGATGCGGGAAAAACCTACTTGGCATTTTGAAATGCAACAAAGAAAATAAGCTGGCAAAGACATCCAGGCCAGGTGCCGCTCACTTTTGACATCCCGATGAACCACACTGTAGAAAAAGGCACCAGCAATGTCGTGACACGCACAACGGGGCGCGCGAAGTCGGTTTTTACCTTTGCGCTTGGTTGCCATGGTAATGGACAGAAACGGCCAAAGTGAAGTTGCAAGCGGCGTGGGGGCGATGGCTTAATTAACACAGCTTTTCTAAGAATTTTACGATTTACACTGACATTGGTGACCAGGGTAAGCCTTTACCAGAGTTTAGAATGGTGTAAACTACAAATTACCTTCAATACATACATGCTTTCATCTCTACAGTATTCGATTATGGTAATACCGTCTGTGTCCGTGCTGCCATTTTGCGGTTGGAGTTAGTGCAGTATACTGTACCTGTACTTGTGAGAGCACCTCACGCCCATTTTGTCACAGTCATGGACATGACAAGATTTCAAGACACATCCCTCCTGGTCCTCCCCTGCTCAAGATTAAATCCTGGGGACTTTGCTGTGATGGCTCCCCAGAATTTGGACCAAAGTGCCACCTCAAATAAGATTTAGACCAATCCGTTGGCAGTTTTTAAATTCCTTCTCAAAACCCACTTACCTGACCATGCATAAGAGCTGCCAGGTTTGTGTTTTCATTTCTTACTGTTTTGTTTTTTATTGTTCTCCTGTCATGTTACAGTGTTTTATATTTTAGGAAATGTACAGCATTTTGGTCATGCTGTTTTTTCAATGTAGTGTAGAAATGAATTGTTTGGCTTGGTCATTGGCAGAGAGTTTGAGAGGACTATTGACCTGTCTGAAAGGACAGACAGAAAGCAAACAAAGTAAATGACAGGCAACACCGCCTTCTAGGCAGACAGGAAATAAACAGGACACAGCTGGTTATTTAAATGAATGAGGTTTATTTTGAAATTGATTTTACATCTGGTCAACATGTCCTTTCAAGGTTATCTAAAAAAACCCTGATGTCCTTGACCATGTTCTGGTCAACAGGAAACAACAATGAATGTGTTTGCGTATTGATTTAAACTTTCCTCAAATATGGCGGCCACCCAAAATATACAGATTTATTCCTAAATAATCATAATATTCTGGTAAACGGTTAGTAGTAACTGGAAAGATTAGTTTCTAATCTCGCTCGATCGAAAAAAAAAGTGACCTGTGGAGTCATGCGGATATGCCTTTTCTGAATGAATAATAGCGGCTCCCACCACCATGAATTAAACTCAACTGAACAATTTTGCCACTCATCCGTGCAGGCTTTATCAGTTCCTGCAATAAGGCTGAGTTAGGAAAGCACTAGCCTGACTTGGTGTGGGGACTCCAACATAGTCGAGTTGCTATTCATTATATTGAGAGTGACATACGGTAGCACAGACTGAAGCTCATGCTTTTTTTCACCAAACCTTTTGAGATGATCATTGACCACTTTGCATTCAGAACAATTAACCCAAACATCACACAATATAATATTCCAGGAACATAAAACAACATCAACACAACAACCACCGTTGTCATGTTTTTCAAAAGCTTCAACAAATGTTTGAACTCCAAAATTGTCTGGCACACTTTTAGATCCTCAAAATTGTTCCATACTTTCACACCACGTTTCTAAAAATTTGCTTGAACGTGATCGCAATATCAGTGACTGGAAAATGTTTTCTGTCTGTGGTGACCTCATCATGAATTTGCTCAATCCTCACAAACATAATTTAACAACGGAATTAATTAACTCCATGTTCAATAATAGTTTATACTCCAACATTACCCTGCCAACCAGAATTGCTGCGCACAGTGCTACACTAGGTGATATACATACTCATAAATGTCAGACATGATAAAATCATAAGTGGTAAATGGACTTGAACTTGTAACGCACTTTTATACTTTCAAGCTCCTCAAAACGCTTGATAGTCTCGCTTCATTCACCTGCTGATGACACCGCATCAGGAAAAACTGGGGTTTCAGTATCTTGCTGAAGGAGGCTTCTGTCCAATTGAAGTCCAAGATGGCGCCCGAGTAGGCAGCCATCTGCAAGTGCTCTCATGAGCCTTGCTTTTTTTGTTGTTTTTCTGTTTGTTTTGTCACTTTGTGTTTGTTGTTACGTCGTGTGGACCTGATGTGGACTGTTTTCAGCATTTTTTGGCCACGACATTCATCAAGGAGGAGACTCGGTGCTTGGTGGTTTTGCCTTCTCGGCAGCATGGGTATGCCAGCACTGTTTTTGATTGGGAGGAATGTCGGCGCCATTTGACTGTCGTTGCTGGACAGCTCCGGGGGCGCTTGTGTCTTGCGCCTGTAATGGGCAGCATTTTCACAGCCCCGCTTTGTTCAGCGGAGAGATCGGTGCTGTTGAACGGTCTGCAGCTGGATGGATGCAAGGCTTGAGGAGCCAACGATGAGAAGAAAGGAGCGTTAGTGCAGAGTGCCGATGCGGATGTGGAACCGGGAGTCGCGTCTTGGAGTTGAAGCGGATTACGTGGGACAGGCACGACTATCTGTGTCCTATGTGTTGTGTTGTGTTATTTTTGTTATTTTGACTTCAAGATGGCGCCGCGTGAGTGGGTGCCTTTCCAGCAGCTCCTATATTTTGTTGTTCTACTTCTTCCATTCATAACTTTGCTGCTGTGAATTGGGAATTTCTCCATTGCGAGACTAATAAAGGTTTTCTTATCTTATCTTGTCTTGTCATGATGCTGTTCTAATGTGTCTCCAGCAGGTGGCAGTGGAGGGCCTTTCCTCCAGCGTGCATACCTGCTGCCAATGTGTTCATTAGTAAGCCAAGTAGTGAAGGACTGCCAAGATCCCATGTCTCTTGTCGGATTATTGACCTTGTTGCTGCTATTGCTCAAGTCGTCATGTCGGTCGTTTTTTTCCAGCAAAACACGCCTGACTAAAGTACACAGTACATGGTCGTTTTTTGGGGCTAAAAATGCCTTACTATATAAACAGTCAGTTTTTTTTCGGCTAAATACACCTTACGATATATGGTCGTTTTTTTCGGCAAAAAACGCCTTACTATACATGTTCGTTTTTGGGAGGCAAAAAGCCTTACTGTACGCGGTTGTTTTCTTCGCCGTAGTAAGGCATTTTTAGCCCCCAAAAAACGACAATGTATAGTCAGGCGTTTTTTCCCCCCAAAGAAACAACCATGTACAGTAAGGTGTTTTTCAGCCCCCCATAAAACGACCATGTATACTAAGACATTTTTAGCTGAAAAAAACTACCATGTATAGTAAGGCGTTTTGTGCCAAAAAAAAACAACAATGTATAGTAAGGCGTTTTTTGCCAAAAACGACCATGTATAGTCAGGCGTTTTTAGCCCAAAAGAAAAAATGACCATGTATAGTAAGGCGTTTTTAGCTGAAAAAAAACCCCGATCATGTATAGTAAGGCGTTTTTTGCCGAAAAAATGACCTTGTATCGTAAGGCGTTTTAGCCCCCCAAAAAGGCCATGTATATGTAGTTTGTTGTTTTTTGCCGAAAAAAGCCCGACCATGCATAGTAAGGCTTTTTTTACCGAAAAAAACGACCGTGTATAGTAAAGCTTATTTAGCCCCAAAAACGACCATGTATAGTAAGGCGTTTACTGCCAAAAAACGACCAAGGGCGTTTTTAAGCACCCAAAAAATGACCATGTATTTATTGTAAGGCGTATTTAGCCGGAAAAAAAACAACCATGTATAGTAAGGCGTTTTTTGCCGAAAAAAACGACCATGTAAAGTAAGGTGGTTTTTGCCACAAAAAACGACCATGGATAGTAAGGCGTTTTGTGCTGAAAAAAAAACGACCATGTATAACACAGGTGTCAAACTCAAAGCCCGGGGGCCAGATCTGGCCCGCCACATCATTTGATGTGGGCTACGAAAGCAAATCAAACATGTTGACTCCTATGATGCTTCCTCAAATTTGTAACACAATTTCAAATTCTCATATATGATATATAAGAGAGCTATTGTGAGTTTTCTTGTTACCAAAACCCTCATTACAGTAACTTAAACTATAGTTGAATAAAACATTACTCTTGACTTCTTTGTATGGTTTCACAGTCATAATGGCCCTCGAAGGGAACCAGTAACTATAATGTGCCCCACAACAAAAATTAGTTTGACACCCTTGATGTATAGTAAGACGTTTTGTGCCGAAAAAAACGACCATGTATATAGTAAAGCCTTCTTAGCCGAAAAAACCCAAACCATGTATAATAAGGCGTTTTGTGCCGAAAAAGACGGCCATGTATAGTAAGGCGTTTTTTTGCTGAAAAAAACCCGACCTTGTATAGTAAGCCATTTTGTGCCGAAAAAGACGGCCATGTATAGTAAGGCGTTTTTTTGTTTTTGCTGAAAAATACCCGACCTTGTATAGTAAGGCGTTTTTCGCCGAAAAAAACGCCCTTGTATCGTAAGGCATTTTTAACCGGGAAAAAAAACAACCATGTGTATGTAGTAAGGCATTTTTAGCACAGAAAAATCGACCATGTATAGGAAGGGGTTTTTAGACGAAAAAATAGGCCTAACTATACATGGTCATTTCTGGGGGGCCAAAAACTACTTACTGTACATGGTCTTTTTTTGGCTAAAAACGGCTGACGGCTTACGAGACATGGCCGTTTTTTTGGGCACAAAACGCTTTACATTGTCGTTTTTTTCGGCTAAAATCGTTGTTAGTTACAAACGTAGGAGAGCAGCGCCACTAGGTAGTGAGTTGTCTTAACGACGCAGAGGTGCAGGGTTCGAACCCAGGTCTTGGTCTTCCTATGTGAAGGTTTTTTTGAATGACCATGTATATGAAGACCTTTTTGGGTTGTTACTTACAAAATCAGTTGAGAAACTCCACTGTGGTCAACTGGTTACTGTGTCGGCTTACCAGTGCAGAGGTACAGGCTTCAAATCCTGGTCTCGGCTATCGTTTGCATGTCAAGCTTTTTTGAACGACCAGGTATGTAAAGACCTTTTTGGGTTGTTACTTATGAACTTGGTACTGCAGCGCCAGCGTGGCCCACTGGTTAGGGTGACAGCCTAACAGCGCGGAGTTGCAGCGTTCGAATCCAGGTGTCGTCCTTCATCTGCAGAGTTTGCATATATAGTAAGTCTATTTCTAATGACCATATATTTTTAGCCCAAAAAAACGACCATGAATAGTAAGCCGTTTTTAGCCCCCCCCAAAAAACGACCACGCATACATAGTAAGGAATTTTTTTTTCCTAAAAAAACAACCAAACCCCCCCCCCCCCGAACATGTATAGTAAGGCGTTTTAAACCCAAAAAACGACCATGTAAGACATTTTAGCCGAAAAAAACCCGACCACGTATAATAAGGCGTTTTGTGTGGAAAAAAACAACCAAACAACCAGCACACAAAAAAGGCCTTCCTATACAGGGTCGTTTTTTGGGGGCTAAAAACTCCTTATTGTACATGGCCTTTTT
Organism: Hippocampus comes; assembly: GCF_001891065.2. NCBI lineage: Eukaryota > Metazoa > Chordata > Actinopteri > Syngnathiformes > Syngnathidae > Hippocampus > Hippocampus comes. Next base: position 308,316 of record NW_017804904.1, read on the forward strand.
TGGGGGGCTAAAAACGTCCTACTGTACATGGTCATTTTTTTGGGGGCTAAAAATGCCTTACTAGTTTTTTTCGGTTAAAAACGGCTTCCTATAAATGGTCGTTTTTTGGGGGCTAAAAACGGCTTACTATAAATGGTTGTTTTTTTGGGGGGGGCTCAACACGCCTTACTATACATGGTCGTTTTTTTTTTATGCAAAAAACGCCTAACTATACATGGCCGTTTTTTTCGGCTAAAAATGCCTTACTGTACATGTTCGTTTTTTGGGGGCTAAAAACGGCTTACTCTAAATGGTCGTTTTTTGGGGCTAAAAACGGCTGACTATACATGGTCGTTTTTTTTGGCTAAATACACCTTACATGGTAGTTTTTTGGGTTTAAAATGCCTTACTATATATGTTCGGGTTTTTTTTGTGCAAAACATCTTACTATACGGAGTCATTTTTGGGGGCAAAATCGCCTTACTATACATGGTCAATTGGCAAAATTGCCTTACGATACATGGCCTTTTTTTTCGGCTGAAAACGCCGTACTATACATGGTCGTTTTTTTTTTTGTAAAAAATGCCTTACTGTACATGGTCATTTTTTGGGGGCTAAAAACGCCTTACTGTACATGGTTGGTTCTTTGGGGGCAAAAAAAACGCCTGACTATACATTGTCATTTTTTGGGCTAAAAACGCCTCACTATACATGGTCGTTTTTTTCGGCTAAATCCGCCTTACTATAGGTTTTTTTTTCGGTTAAAAACGGCTTCTTATACATGGTCGTTTTTTGGGGCTGAAAACATCTTACTATAAATGGTTGTTTTTTGGGGGTGCTAAACACGACTTACTATACAAGGTCGTTTTTTTCAGCAAAAAACGCCTTATGATACATGGTCGTTTTTTTCAGGGGCAAAGAAATGCCTGACTATACATGGTCGTTTTTTTGGGCCAAAAATGCCTTACTATACATGGTCGTTTTTTTCAGCTAAACATGCCTGACATGATGTGTTTTTTTGGTTTAAAACGCCTTACTATACATGTTCGGGGAGGGGGGGGGGGTTGTGGCTAAAAACACCTGACTAAACTTGGTCATTTTGGGGGGCTAAAATCACCTTACTATACATGGTCGTTTTGTTCTGCTAAAAATGCCTTACTATACATAGTCATTTTTTTCGGTTAAAGATGCCTTACTATACATGGTCATTTTTTGGGGGCTAAAAACACCTTCCTATACATGGTTTCTTTTTTTTCAGCGAAAAAAGCCTCTACATCGTCGTTTTTTTCGGCTAAAAGTGTTTTACTATACATGGTCATCTTTTTAAAAAAACGCCTTACTATATTTTGTCTTTAAAAAAAAAACCTCCTTACTATACATGGTCGTCTTTTTCGAAACACCTTACTATACATGGTCGTCTTTTTTGAAACGGCTTCCTATGCATGGTGTTGTTTTTTACACCTTGTCGTCTTTTTCGAAATGTCATGGTCGTTTTTACATTCTAGTCTCCCGCTTTGTAAGTATGTGTAATTTTTTTTTTTGTAATTGATTTTGTTCATATTTTTGTTTTTGTGAAACTTGACATTAGCTATTTCGTTTGTATTCTCGGTGTTACTTACCTTGCCTTTTGCAAGCCTATCGTTTTCTTGATTCTTTTGACCAGCGATATCTGTCGATACTTTGTCGGTGCATTTTTGTATTAAAAGAAAAATAATAATAAATGTATTGTAATAAAAGTATTCAGAGAAACCATGGTTAACTAGGGGGTTATTCGTTGCTTGCAAAAAGAAAAAAATAATTCTATAAAGAAGTGCTCAAGAAAAGAAGAATATAAAGCATCTAAAAACAAACTCAACAAGACCTTGAAATGTAGCAACATTTCATATAATAGCAAGTTGTGGCTCAACAACAAAACCAATATCCAAAAGACATGGAAAATGTATCCATTCATCTGTTATTTGATCCACTTATCCTCACGAGGGTAACGGGTGTGTTGGAGCCTATCACAAATGAAATATTTTTATGTCACAAGTAAAGTAATAAAACAAGATACATTACATATCATGACAAAAATAATTTATATTTTGTAAATTCACAAGATTAATCATTTTCCCAAAGTGAGATCCTGGCGGGCCATGTACCAGGAAATGTGATGTTACTTCAAGGAGAACTATAGCAAGGCTCAATATGGAAAGTGTACAAAGCCGGTCAGAAACCAATTTGGAAAGCGATGTTTCAAACTTATTGGAGGGGATCCAGGTGTTTGAAGAGTTGGAGGAAGATGAGGTTGTTGGCAAGATGTATGTTGGACCATACATGTAACAGCCATATGCTCAAGATGCAGATCAAGTTGCGTTCCAACAGCCAGACATGGAGTTGAGAAGAGACCCATCAAGATTAGTTTGCAATTCGAGGCTGTGCCGTGCTGTAAATTGCACACTATGAGATTATCTACTTGGTCCTTGTTTTCCCAATAGCACTGAGAGCACACGTTATAGTGGGTTACTGTCCTACATTGGCATTGCTAAGGTAGTTCTTTTGCATTGTTGGCCACTCCACACAACATAGCAGCAGCATTTTTAATTGGAAACCATTTCAGAGGATTCCATCCATAGTTTGAATGTTTTCGTACAAGATTCCACCCATTTACACGTATGTTTGAATCGTAATGATTGATTTTCATACCTACCTTTTTTCAAATGGTTGAGAAAACAAGAGGTTTTTCAAAGTGCTAACGAAGAACGCTCGTCCACACGAAATTTATTCGAGAGAACGAAACGTGTCCATTTACGTGCTCTAACACTTTTCTTTTGGCCTCGCAAACAACTGTTTGCCTGGATGTGAACGGTGCATCGCCACACAGCGTTGAGGCATTTTGCTGAATGACTCATTAACAATGGCAAAGAGCAGTGACGGGATCATCAGCGAAGCAGTACAATGGCTGACGGGCGACTCGGCATTTGTTGAATGCTGTCACTCGCCAGAGCATTTTCGTTGTTCAGTGGGTGGGTGTCGTTAAAAAAAAACTAACAAAAGTATGCTTAAAATACTTTGAGCCGTAAGTATTACTCAAAGATGGTTGACCAAATTTACTTCTGTTAGGATCACGTTCTGTTAATGTCCAGCAGGTGGCAGAGCCGTTCCCGGTTTTTGTTTTCTTCGCATTATTCCTGGCTTCTTGTCATTTTTTTGTACTTTGTTGGCCTTGCGCCTATTTTTTAAAAATAAATATTTTTGTTCGATCAACTTTCCTGAGTCGACGTTTGTCGCGTCCAATTCTGTCTGGAACCTGCTGGACACCTGACAACTTCACACTTGACCTTCAAGTTTAACTGCTGTCATGAACACTGAGTAACATTACCTTTCCCTACTCAGAACAGAAATCTGGTCAGGATACTGTATTTTTAAAATATTGGCATTTTACTGCAAAATGTTTTGGTGGTACCCCCTCATGTCTTCTGGCTTGAACATCACCATAAATCAGATTTGCAATGACATTTTTCATCAAACTCTATCTGGGAAATGCACTAACTTTCCTATCTGTTTGTTTTTTTTTTTTGGTTACCCAACTAGCGCCAAGAGGAGGAAGAGAAGGAGGGGGGAGTGGTGACAAGGCAGGAGCATATGTGCAATTCTCAAATAAGATGCCTGCCAGATTTCAATACACTTTGGAGTACTGGTGAATGAAAAAAGGGAGGTGGCGGGGGTTGACGGGCGCTGCGGCAAAGAGGGCTCTTTTTTCTAATCCAGGTCAAAAGGGCAGGTGCTTGAGCAGCTACTTTCGGCTGTGTGTGCACATGCCTTGTTTCGATGACAAAACAGGTATTTAAGTTGATGAAGTCCCCATTAAAAGTCCGGCCCGGGTACTGAAAGCATGGCCGGCATCATCAAATGCAATTCACACTGATCACATAATGCCACGGTGTCACTGACACGTGATGTGAAAGCATGGCATAGTCGACATTTCTTAATGCTAAACTTTGCCCCGTGTCACTGGATGCCAGGGTATTGACCAAATACAAACTTCAAACCAATGTGTTTTTTTTTTCTTTCTTTCTTGGTTTGTTTGATTTGTTTTTTTTTTTTTGTTCCCCCACCACCCCCAGCCAGCAAAACAAACGTAGACACACACGTTGCCTGATACTGTGGCTGAAAACTACCTTTGCTTAATTGTTAGACCGAGTAGTGTTTAAGAACTCATAAAAAAAAACAACAACAACATCAACAACAACAAATTTATCTCATTTCACACTATGCGTGACCTCATTAAACATTCAAGTGCAGTCGTCTCCATTTTTGGTTACAATGCTATAATCCATATCCGCACACCATCAATGCAAGGAGAGGGAACAACGACTCGCAACTCCAGAAATGAAAGCGACAACATCTAACAGATGAGGCTGACGTACGCTGTAGTTATTTTATTATTTTTCTCTTATTCATAACGGGTGTTTTGTTTGAACAGAGATCATTGATCGTTGCATTTTGAGTGTGTCTGGCTGGTTCGCCAGGATGGGGTAAATGCGTTCCATTTGTTTGTACTGCGGTCACAGTGGCAGGGAGCTGATTCGTGTCTCTCAACAGAAAGTTGGATTGTATAAGAAAAATGAATGGGCTCACTTGGAAAATGTAGTGGCTCTGCAGCCACTGCGTTTTAAAATGAAATTTGTGAACGTGGATTTCCCTGTTCCCCGTGGCTGATGGGCAGAGGCTTCTCTGCAAGGCGTCTTAACCACCATCATTTTGCATTCCATAAGAGTGACTGACACCTTTCATGGTTTTAGGGTGTACCTCTTGGAGGATAAACAGTTGGGTTTTCCACCGACAACCTGGCTGGTGCCATCGGAAGTAGTCTGTTGAATGACAACCAGAACGGTCTAGTTGCGATGGATTCAATGCGCTGAGAATGAAATGACCTGGATGAATGCGGATATTCACAGGCGCCATTTTTGTGAATGTTGATTAAATAGTGAAACATTGTCAATATGCATGCCATTTTCATGAGTGCTTCTAACTTTGTTTCATCTTTGGATAATCGAATTATAATAATACATAACCATATCTAAATAATCCGCAGTTTATTAAAATTGAAAATGTAATACTTTATTCAACTACATTAAATTGATATGGAACACAGTTGATATTAGGATGCTGGCGTGACCTTCAAAGCTTGTTCCAGTTTCTCATGTGGTCCCTTGGTACACGCAGATTTTAAATCCACAATTGTGACAGATTTTGTAGGTCGCCAAAAAGTGGACAAGAAAAAAGTTCAAATGCATCGTAATGTATGCAACAGAGATAGCGATGGGTGTAATATCATTAACACTGTATTCCTAATGCCTTGAATTACCATACAACTACAGAAAAATGTTTTTTGTCTCATTACAGTAATTTTGTATTTAATGCATTATTCCCAACAGTGTGTGTTAGTGAGATAAATGTAAGCAATCCATTTCAAAATCGAATGACTGCCATCATAAAATCCTTATGAACCACACGGGACGTAAAAATATAATATTCATTGATAGAAGATGTAATTGTATGCAGACGTTTGCACCTTTCAGAGCAGTTTACATTTGATGAACTTTGTTTCTTCAAATACAAACACTTTTGCCAATCTGGCTTTGTCGCTGTACTACAAATCAAACACACTAACCATGTTCAATTTTGTTTATTGCTTCAAAGTCTGATAGTCAGACGGGAAGATACAACATACCGCAGACAGAGGATGAACTCTTGTCATACTAAACTCTTACGTAACATTATATAAGGTTCTGCCACTTGCAAGGCCTTATTACTTACATATTTGCCAAGTCAAGGTTTTAGGTGATGAAGTCCGGGAAAAGAGGACAGAAAACAGTGGCACGTATTTTGATCCTGTTTGTCACTTTTCAAAGTTGAGGATAAATAATACTGACTTGACCACGCCCTCTGCTGAAAAATCACATTTCATTTCTTATCACCACTAGGTGGCGCTATTGGCATAACAGAATATTAGCATATAGATGTCTTCAAGCTGTGACTATTAACATGAAGTTTGGGATTTTTTGGGAGCATGTACAGGGGAGTTATGAAATATTTCTTCTTTTGTTGCAAAGGAAATCTGAAATGCACAATTTAATGCCTCGCCCCAATCATATAATATTACAAAAGCTCAAGAAGTTTTTTCTTTGGTTGGTCTTAAGACATTAAAAGGCCAAATCTGCAGTGAGTCGGATGAACCCTCGAGGACAAGGGTGCCCAAATCCTATCTTCGAGAGCCGATATCCAGCCTGTTTTAGATGTCTCCCTCCTCCATGAGGTGTGTGACCTGATTCAAATGATCAACTCATCAGCATGCTTTTCGGGAGCCTGATACCCATCCTGATCATTTGATTTAAGTGTGTTGGAGGAGGGAGACATCTAAAAGAAGCTGGATAGGGGCTCTCAAGGACCAGGCTTGGGCACTCCTGCTCTAGGACTTCTTCTTCTTCTTCTCCTTTCGGCTCGTCCCAGACCAGGGGTCGCCACAGCGAGTCATTAATTTCCATCTGTCCCCGTAAACCGGCCCATCAACTCGCATGGTCGTCTTGGCAAAACTTTTACGCCGGATGCCATTCCTTACGCAACCCTCCCCATCTCTCCGGGCTTGGGACCGGCACTGGGGAACAGTGCACCCCCAGGGGAGGGCACTGCTCCCCAGCGGCTGGGTTACTCCTGCTCTAGGACAAGGATGCAAAAATATGACCCCTGCAAATATGCAAAAAATGGGCCAAAATTGGACATTCCATCAAAACAAAACAAAACAAAAAAATATACTGTATAGCTTACTTCCTATTCATTTTAGCATATGGCTGCAATTTACTTTTTCGTACCTCTCGGGGTGCTACATGTGCTTCCCAGTTTTTGTTGGCCTAGATCAAACATACCAGGATTAGATATCATTTTTCCACTGTAGGTGCGGCTATGGTCTTTTTTTTTTGTACTTGTGCATGATGACTTTAAAATACCAACATTTTCACCAGGCCCAATGAATGTGCAAAATGTGGTGAGTTTTCATGCATGTTAAGGCCCTGAAAAATAAATAATCATAATAATCATAAAAATAATTCCTATTAAAACAATAGAGGGCAGCGGTCGCTCCCCAGGCCCGAATGAAAACAAAGAGTCATGAGTTTCTGTGAAGGGACTACTGGTACCATATTTGGGTGTTGTAGATGAATGTCGCCCTGGTGGTCTTCTGGCTGGAAAATAGCTTGTCCTGCAGTATTGTTTCTCTTTTTTTTTTTTGATGTGCCAAAGATAAACTTGTTTGACAATAAAATAAAACAATAAAAATAATCATAAAAATAATTCCTACTAAAACAATCGAGGGTAGCGGTCGCTCCCCGAGCCCGAATGAAAAAAAGAGTCATGAGTTTCTGTGAAGGGATAACTGGTACCATATTTGGGTGTTGTAGATTAATGTCGCCCTGGTGGTCTTCTGGCTGGAAAATGGCTTGTCCTGCAGTATTGTTTCTCTTCTTTTTTTTGATGTGCCAAAGATAAACTTGTTTGACACTGTGCATCGGAAGTGTGACACAATCTTGTCATTCCTGAACATAGTGGTCTAATTCCCACGCTGGCACAGGGTGCATTTGTTAGCCATGACTCTCAACATCTTGCCAACAAGCCCAGCTTTCAGCCACGATTTGTGGGACATGGATGGATGCCATGTCTGCATTATGGCTCTTCGTAGTCCCCTTGCACAAGACTATATCAATAGGAACCCTCCACTCGCTTCAGGAAGTCTGAGATGGAATATAAATATTGAGGGTTGATATGAAGACCATATGCATCAGGCAAGGAGAGCGTTCGAATGATTCTGCATACCACACCAATGGGTGTGAAGTGTAAAGATTAAGTTTAGAAGTGCAAATTTAAAATGAACTTTTGATTTTCACAGAAAGATGGTAATTGCCCTAAGGTGTTCCGTCATCATGTTGAGTTCATCTATTTGCATGGGCTCTGACAAGTTTGAGGGAAATTTGAACACTGTCAAACGTCACTTTTTCCAGTCTTTTGCGACACAACTTTCAGGGGTTTAAAGATATAAATAAAAATAAATGCTTTCAGCATGGCAACAACCCAAAAAGTGTCTCATGTGAGGCCAAATCCAGTTAAAAATGTGACCCAAAGCGTATTGTGCCTAAGGGTAGAACCAATAAGTTGCATACTACTCTACAATATTGTTTAAACGTTGAAGGTCACTAAAAATAATAATAATAATAATAATAATAATAATAATAATAATAATAATAATAATAATAATAAGGGTGGCACGGTGGTTTACTGGTTAGCAGGTCGATTCTGGGCCTGGGCTAAAAACAAACAAACAAACAAACAAACAAAAAACCCAAGATCGCGCCCTAGTTGGCAGCATTCGGCAAGTGCTCTTCAAGAGCTTTGCTTTTTTGTTGTTGTTGTTGTTTTTGTCTTTTGTTTTGTTGCATGGGGTTTGTTGCCACTTCGTGTGGACTATTTTCAGCATTTTTGGCCACGACATTCATCAAAGGAGAAGAATCCTGTGCTTGGCGGTCGCACCTTTTCGGCAGCATGCGTGTTGCCAGCACTGATTTTGATTGGGAGGAATGTCGCTATTTGACTGTCGCCGCTGGACAGCCTCGGGGTGCTTATGTTTTTTTTGTGCCTGTAATGGGCAGCATTTTTCACAGCACCGTTTTGTTTAGCGGAGATGGCGGCGCTGTTGGACAGTCTGCGTTGGTGCGGCTGGATGGATACATAGCTTGTGGAGCCAAGTATGAGAAGACAGGAGCGTCGGCGCAGAGCATGGATGCATATTTGGAACTGAGACTCGCCGCTTGGAAATGAAACGGATTTACAAGGGACAGGAGAAGTGAAACAATCTCTTTTTTTCATCAATGGACGCGACAGCTTCTTGTTTACTTTCAAACTTAGCTTGTAGCATGACATCGCTGATCCATTTTGATTTTCTCCTCTTTCATCTAGAACTGCCTCAAACAACAAAGCGTATGCAAGAAAAATGGTTAAGATTGCATGACTGTCCGCGTTTTATGTTATGTGTTGTGTTATATTCTTTTGTTATTGTATGTTCACTGTTATGTAAAACGCTTTGTTACAGCTGCAGTTGTTGTGAAAACGCTTGTGTCTGATGGACTTCGACTAAACTTTCGTCAGTGATTCCCAACCTGTGTGTCGCGAGAAATCATGAGGTGTGCCGCAGGAAATTATCTGTCACTTATTTGGAGAAAAAAAAAAAAGTATTTATAGATATATTTCGAGAGGGATTGAATCTCTCCACAAAAGACAATTTGATATGGTTTTCGAAAAGTGGAGTGCGAAATGATTCAAGGACAGTTTGACGTGAAAGTGGAAGAATTCGATTGGGATCGACTCGAGTGAGATTATGATTCAATTCAATATGGTACGGCTCAGTTGGAGAGGGGTGTGATGCGGTGACTTTTATTGTTGTCAATTTACATACATTTAAATTAACCTGTCCGTTCTGTCTATGTGCCATTTCCTTCTAAGATTTAAGGAGATATATCTATCCAATCAAATATGATTCGATCTGTATCTGGTTGCATCGATTCAAAAAATATTTTCCTGACACAAAATTTTTTTTTTTCACCCCGCTTATTTTCTATTAAAAATACAGCTATATATACTGTATCTGAATGCCAACCACGCATCGTAACAGGCAGAACAATGAACTGCTCTTCACTAAAAACATAAGGTACATAATCAACCCGTATATCCATATCCACTTTTTGTTCGTTTTGCAGAGTGGTGTGCCGTGATATATTTTTCGATGTGAAATGTGTGCCGTGGTGCGCTAAAGGTTGGGAGACACTGGCGGAGATGACAAACTAAAAAAATCCTCAGTCATTCAGGCCCTTCTGTGCGCAGAAGATGCACTCACAATGTTACAATTTGGGCAGCATTTTAAGAGGCGGGACTGCGCAGATATTGCAAGGTCCCCGCAATCCCTTCCACCCTATTCACACTCACTCGACTGGCCTGAGGGGCGTCAGGGCAACCTTTTGATCAGGTTCTCAAACTTCTGAAAAGCTTGCAAATGATCCCGATCATTTGAATCAGATGTGTTGGAGGAGTGAGAAATCTAAAGCAGGTCGGATCGGGGTGCAGCTCCAGCCATATTCTCTACTTCACATGTGGACGACGCAACCTTTATTTACACTTCCATGAAACAACAGGACCGTTTTTGTTCAAGCTAATGCAGTAGCCTGTTGTGCTTCGCCTGTCGGCTGCCCAGCCAGCATCGCTGTGTGCTTGGAGTCCAAGTGTGTCATCATTACATTTAGTGAAGCAAAGTTCCTTGTCAATCATTGCTCTTCTGTTGATGGAGTGAATATTGTGATCACGCACTCACTACAAAATTCAAGTATGGTCTTAAAGTTGTGAAAGAAGCTACCCATAGACTTTCTGTATTTCCTGATGTCACATATGTCTTCTGTGTTCTCAGTATAATCAAGTTCACCTTCCTATCATTCTTGATTTACTGTCGTGTATGTTGAATCTTTCAAGTACAAACACAATTTCAGTGAGGTTGGGACTTTGTATTAAACAAATAAAAACTATACGAAAATGATTTGCAAATCATGTTCAAGCGATATTTGTTTGAATACACTACAAAGACAAGATATGTAATTTTTAAACTGAGAAACGTTATTATTTTTGGCAAATAATCATTAACTTCGATTTTTAGAGCTGCAACACGTTCCTGAAACTTTGGGACAGTGAGAAATTTGAGGAATGCTCAGCAAACACCCACAACATTCCAGTGGTCAACAGGTAAACAGGCTAACTGGGAACAGGTCGGTGTCATGATTGGGTGTAAAAGGAGCTTCCTTGAAATGCTCAGTCATTCAACAAGCAAAGATGGGGCAAGGTTCACCTCTTTGTGAACAAGTGCGTGAGAAAACTGTCAAAACAGTTTGCATGAAATTTGGGGATTTCATCATCTACGGGCCATAATGTCATCAAAAGGTTCAGAGAATCAGAGAAATCACGGCACGTAAGCAGCAAAGCTGACCTTGGGTCCCTCAAGCAGCAGTGCATCAAAAAAAAACGACATCAATGTGGAACCGATATCACCACATAGGCCCAGGAACATTTCAGAAAAGCAATGTCAGGAAATACAGTTCGCCGCCCCATGTGTTAGTGCAACTTAAAACTTTATTATGCAAAGCAAAAGCCATTTATCGACAACACCCGGACACGGTGCCGGATTCTCTGGGCCCGAGCTCATCTAAGATGGACTGATGCTCAATGGAAAACTGGTCTGACGAGTCTAGATTTCAAATTGTTTTTGGAAATTGTGGACATCGTGTCCTCCGGGCCAAAGAGGAAAAGAACCATCCAGACTGTTATGGATGCAAAGTTCAAAAGCCATAATCTGTGATGGGATGGGGTGCGGCGGGCCGGTTGTACAGTGGTTAGTGCGTCGACCTCACAGTACAGAGGTCGTGCGATCTATCCCGGCTCCGGCCTTCCTGTGTGGAGTTTGCATGTTATCCTCGGGCCTGCGTGGGTTTTCTCTGTGTACTCTGGTTTCCTCCCACATTCCAAAAACACGCATGGAAGGCTGATTGGACACTCAAAATTGTCCCAAGGTGTGAGCGTGAGCGCGGATGGTTGTTCGTCTCTTGTGTGTCCTGCGGTTGGCTGGCTGTCCCCCGCCTACTGCCCGAAGACGGCTGGGATGGGCTCCAGCACCCCCCGCGACCCTTGTGAGGATAAAGGGGATCAGAAAATGGATGGATGGATGGATGGATGGATGGTATGGGGCATGGCTTCGTAAGAAAAGAGTACGGATACTCTGCCTCCCATTGAAAACGTGTGGCACATTATGAAGTGCAAAATAAGCCAACGGAGACCCCGGCCTGTTGAACAGCTGAAGCTGTACATCAAGCGAGGATGGGAAAGAATTCCACCTACAGAGCTTCAACATTTCGTGTCCTCAGATCGGAAATGTTTATTGAATGTTGTTAAAAGGTGATGCAACACCGTGGTAAACATGACCCTGTCCCTGCTTTTCTGGAACACGTTGCAGCCATAAAATTCAAAGTTAATGATTATTTGCTCAAAACAATAAAGTGTATCAGTTTGAACATTGGATATCTTGCCTTTGTTGCGTTTTCAATTAACTATAGGTTGAACATGATTTGTAAATCATCATCTTCTGTTTTTATGTTTAACACAACGTCCCTACTGAATTGGAATTGGGTTTGTAGTTTTTCAATGCGCGCTACTTTCTTTGCGTCGTTTTTAACCACTTGTCAATTTGTTCAATATCAATACCTAGATCGTGTTTCAGTTCACCCAAGACTATCATCTTGAATTTTGCTTTCATCATTTCTTCCACTTCCATCAATAACTTGCAGCAAAAATGAAGTCATTCATTTTCGTTATTATGTTCACTTTCTCACCGTTGTTTATGTTTGTGTCACAAATGTGTTTTTCTTCCAATATTCATGACTCATTTTGTTCCGATTTCTGTTTCGACTGTTTTAGACTGTAAAGTGGCTTCTGTAACTTGCACGCCAATTTGTCTCCTGTGCGTGACTTGACCTTATAGCCCCTCTGGCTGTTCAATTAAAATTTCACAGTCACACTCTAGTACTGGTCCATGTCTCATCATAATGTAAATGTGCACCCACCTGCCCCCCCATTGCTTTCTTAGTCATGTGTTCTTGTCTCTTAGCGACTGCATCTCATCATGTATCGCATCGAATTGTCCACTTGCGTTGGTTGAGGTAATGGCTTCGCTGTATGTTACAGGTATGCTATACATGAACCGATAACGGTCGTCAACATTGGTGAACATGTGATCATCACTTTCTGTATTTGGTCATCATCATAATTACTAGTGACGGTTCGTATTTCCTTTAAAAAAAAGAAAAAAATTACCAGCCCGTGTTTTTGCCCCTTCCCACTCTCTGGATAGAACACCAAATAGGCAGGGCTATTTTTGTTATACTCCAAAATATTTCTTCCTCAAGCTCTTTTTGTCCTGTTTGTAAGCAAAACACTTCAGACCCGTCATGATCCTGTTTCTGTTTGTCTCCACTCGGTGGCAAAGGGCGGTTTTCCCCTCATGAGCCGCACCTGTGTGTAATCATGCCTCGTCGTTACCAGCTGCCTTGAAAGATTCTGCCACGCCAACAACTGGTTGTCGGATTATTAAGCCTTGCTCACAACTGTTTCCAAGTGCTTCAATTTTCTAGACGTTCTTGATTTCGGACTCATAGTTTTGCCACAGTTGTTCATTGTGTTTCTTTTGTAATTATTTTTTTCACGACTGTGTAGTCTCAGTTTTGTATTCTTTAGTGATGTGCCCGACTGTGCCGAGGCTCTGATGCGTGTGCCGAGTAAACCGGAAGAAAATCTGCGAAGCGCGCATCGAGGCATGTGTCGATTACGCTTGTGGCCACGCCCGATGCCTCGGAACGCGCGTTGCTCCGCCCGAAGCTTCGCGACACGGGATTCTACGTCACCGTCAACAAATAGTTTCGCGGGTGATTCGAAATAAAACGGAGCACCGGGACGACAATGAGCTGACAGGTGACACTGACTAGAGGTAAGATCGGGCTGCCCGAGCCCGCGGGTCGGGTCTTGCTTCTCTCTCGCTGACTTTTTTTTTGTTCGTTATGAGGCCGTGAATAGTTTTGGCCACGAGAGACCATTGTTCGCCAAAAAACAGAAGTGGCCTCATCACAACACGTACTGTACTAAACTCTCGCAATGACAATTCAAAGAACTCCTTCATGTCTCTATGATCCAATCGTCATTGTTCTTTGTCTCGCTGCTTCTCGCTTCTTGCCGCACTCGATTCTTAAGGACGTACTGCTGCTGTGGTGAATGGCTCAATTTTCAACCCGTCAAAATGACGGACGGCCTTAAATTTTCCCCGTCCACTCTTAAAAAAAATCCGTCAATGATGGAAAATTGTCGGTTAATGTACCCTCTGCAGAAACAGAAATACATGTTTAAAAGATGTAAATAATTATACAGACTTGTTTCACTTAGATTTCGTGACAAAAGACAGGCTTTAATTTGTTATCACAAATCACCCCTCCTCCTCCCGAGTCATCACAAATGAAATAGGAAATGTCGGGTTTGCTTCGGGCTCGGGCCTGCAAATCAAGATAATTGGTCGGACTCGGGCCGGGTTGGGCTTAAATACCAGCAGGCCGGGTCGGGCTGGATTTTTTTGGCCCGATCTTACCTCTACATCAAATCCATGGTATCATTTTAATCATTCTCTGTCATGACATTTATTTTCCACATGATGGCGCAGTAGTACAAATAAAGCCTCATGATGCTTCGGCCCAGGAACGAACCAGTTGGATGGAAAGCCTCATTGCTTCATGAGGCTTCATTTTCCCATCACTAGTATTCTTGTGTTTTGGATTCTTGTCCTTTTAGTTTTAAGCAATTTACGTTTTCTTGTTCATTACCTTTTCCAAGCGCTTTTGGTTTGTTCCGCATTTTCCTGGTTCTTTGTTACCAGCATACTGAGTTTGCGTTGTTTTTGTTAATAATCACATTTTTGTCATACGCTCTTATCCTTGTCTTCATTTGTGGGATCCACTCCTATCCCTTCCCGGAATTTAAGAGAACCAACCTTTTGCATCCTTTGGGCCGCCTCCCTGTTAGCATTTGATTTGCCGTGTCGTTCAATTGCTGAAACATCTGCTAGTGTTTGGACTGCATACGTCTGTAATGGCTTTGGTAAAACCACTCTCGATTAGCATGCACCTCGCCAATGCCAAATAGTGTGCGCCAAATGCGCTCAGCAGTGCCATTTTGATGTGGCAAATATGGTGCTGACGTCTCATGTTTGATGCGATTTTTAGCTAGCAAGCTTTGGTAGTCTTTATACAATACAATTTTTACCCCCAGAATGTTTTCTATTGTCAGATTTGACCTTCCTGTATGGGGCTGTACCTGCCAGGAATTTTTCAGTTGCTTTCACTGTGTGTTTCATGAAATACACAAACACTACAAGGGAATAATCACAGGTAAATCACAAAGCAAAGTGATTGATTCTGCATATTTTGGTCCTGCTACCTCTCACATTAGATTCTCTATTTCTAGTTTGAGTAAACTTAACTGAGCGCACACACTGTAACGTAGCTTAGTCAATTTTACCGTCACATATCACAACACCTTTTGCATTGGTCATCGTTATCACCATTCGGTTACTTCCGGGTTGAGTGAACGCTGGCGCGTCTGGCTGCCGCTGCTCACCCGCAATTATTCTTTTTGTAACTTTTTTTTACTGTTTACTGTCGTTTCTACGGTTTACTCTCGTCATGGGAGAAACCCTTACACCTGTCGCAATTCGTTGTGGTTTTGGACCGTCGGTCGTCGAACGGTTGTCCTTGGTCGAGCTGTCGCAGCGTCCTACCTGTTCGGCTGTCGGACGGGGCCCCGTGCCTTCTCCAGCCTTCTGCGCTCCGTGGTGGGGGTCGACGGGGCCTGTGTCTGGGCTATGCTGCTGTGGACCGTCCTGTCGCTCCTCCGTCTGCCCGTGGGAGGACTGCTGCGTTGCTCGGTGCCACGGCTTCTTGGGCTCCGCTTCCGGTGGTCGGGCTCCCCGCCTGCGCTGCATCGCTTCCCGGGCGTCGCTCCTCATCCTTCCCGGAGGTGGATCCGCCACAGATCTCGTCGGGGTTTCCACCTCGATCGCTCCAGGGGCATCACCTCCTTTTGGTCGTCCTCCCGCCAGCCACGCAGAGACAACGGCAGAAATGGCGGCCGATCCGCGGACCACGGCGTGTTGGCCGGGCTGGCTGGGTCGGCTTGTTCTCCTCGCGACGGCGATATCAACTATTTAAAATCGCATATTCAGTTTAAATTAATCTCTCCTTTTATTATTTATAATTTTATCTGTGGTTTTATTGTTCTCTTTTTGATTGTAAAGTGTCCTTGAGTGTTTTGAAAGGCGCTTATAAATGAAATGTATTATTATTATTATTATTATTGTTATTCACGGTGTATAAATAAAACAGCCTATTGTGTTTGTGTATGTGGAATTATGTCCCATCTCCGCTTCTTACAACATCACATCCTTTCTTCAAAATGGCTGTTGCACCACAGGACGTAAATGTTTGCACAGAGAAGATGTCCCGTGGGAAGAAGGAAATATATAAAATAACCTGTCGCAGTGTTTACTTGCCGTTGTCTGTTACTTGCGCTCTGCTACGCCTGACGGTTTGGAAGTAAGAACGTTATAATACAAAGCAACAAAGAATCAAAGGAACGGTTTTGTAACAAACATACATGCAACTCTGTAACAACACACTCCATTTGAGAGCACTCATCTTACCAAAAAAAAAATACATTTTCACATTGTGTGGAGTTTGCATGTTCACCCAGTGCCTGCGTGGGTTTACTCCAGGTACTCCGGTTTCCTCCCACATTCCAAAAACATGCATGGCAGGCTGATTGAACATTCCAAATTGTCCCTCGGTGTGAGAGTGAGCGCAGATGTTTGTCTCTGTGTGCCCTGCGATTGGCTGACAACCGGTTCAGGGTGACTCCCGCCTACTGTCCAAAGACGGCTGGGATAGGATCCAGCACGCCCCGCGACCCTTGTGAGGATAAAGCGGATCAGAAAATGGATGGATGGATGGATGGATGAATGGTTTACCTTACCTGTAAATCATCAAAAACATCTTCAGCAAGAGCGCACACAACGGGCATGCGTAAAGTATCTTCCCTTCAAATGAAAATGTTTGTGGGTCTATTGTGATTAGGCCAAACAAAAAAGTTTTCGGCATAGGGTCGGTAGATCGGACAAAGTTTTTTTTCAATCTTTTTTTTTTCCCATCAAAAATTTAAACAACATAACCATAAAACATAAAACAAGTTGACATTGAACCCCCCTAAGGCGGCGAGAGAGTTGGGTACCCGGCGGCTGGGTGTTAGGTTCCGAGGTCGGCCGGGTCGCGATGGCACCGGCGGGGGGAGGTCCCCGACGCCGGCCGCGGCCCGGCCTGGACTAGAGTTGCGTGGACTAGGCGGACGGTGCGTCGACAAGCGCGCAGACGCGCGGGTCGGCGGTCGGCCGCCACCTATTTAGTTCTCTCCCCGCTCCGGACTCGGGGGGCCGCCTGCGCCGTCCTACTCCGCCCTCGGCTTTTACTCGGCCCGTGGTGTTCATCAAATAGTTCGCTGAATTTTTTCGATACATCAATGGATGCTATTTTCTTAACATTACGGTGCAAGCATGCGACTGTAACACAGAAAACACGGTTTAAACTGTCGTTGGAGATCGCGGCCGCCGCCATGATTCAATGTTGTTGACAGACGACAGGGCAAACGACGCACACGCTCAACGTGAATATCGCGAGAGTTTGCACCGATGTAAAACCTCTACGCAAAAAATGTAGAGGGTTGTTTGAAAAAAATGCCGACCGTAAAGTTTGTTTTCGACGTAGAAATTCTCGGTTGGTCGGGTTACCGGAAACACACTACTTTTTTTTCTCCGCCTTAGCAAAAGCTGTAGAAATGTCACATCGATATTTTACATCGCAAGAGAGCTCTGCAGCTATGAATTCAAGCTGGATGTTGCTTTACGGCAGGCGTGCCCGCACTTTTTCAGTATATGAGGTATAAGTCCAAATGAGCTGCCTTATTTATTTCTTCATCCATTTATTTATTTATGTTTATGTTTTCAAATGTACTTTGAATTCTTCATGGGCATAATAAACATTGCCGTACCTTGCATGAACCATGTTGCGCAATCCAACGAGAGTACAATTTCTGTCCTTACTTTACTCTGATGACTTGCACTGCATGGAATCACCCGGGGTTGGTGTCAGGGCAGGAGCTGCTGATAGCGAGCCATGCGCACAGTCGCACACCTCCCAATGAACATCAGTCATGTTGGAACATTACTTGGACTTTGCGTTTGTATCATTGGCCCCAAAATGCTGCTCCACATTCCTACCTTCAGCCGGCCAGCAAGCGAACTGGGCTGAGCGAGCGGTGTGACTCACCGCTCAGCTGGACATCCCAGTCGCCGCCACCACACCAACCAGCAGCCAAGACACCATCGGAATGCGTCCCCCCCTTGTACAGGTGTTTCGGTGGACGGGTCTTCCATCCTGTGGGTCATTCTCCAGGGCTGTCTTTGGCTTTTCTATTGTAGATGAACACTTGAATGACTTTTCTCATATTGCCCATATCTGGCCGAGTCATTCCCAGTTACCCTTTGTAGGGCATGCCTATAAACCCTAATATACATTACATGTACAGTATGGTATATATTTGCCTACAAATAGTAATGGTCCCAATATGTATCGTTGAAAGGGTATTATTGAAGTACCCTTGAGCATACTCCCCCAGTGAAAAGCCATCGGACCCCTAAAGATGCGCATTTAGCTCTTTTTTTCTGACAGTGTTGTGCACCAGTCTGTCTTTTGGAAACCTCTGGCCCATTAACTTGAAAGCAATCGTCCTTTTCTTTGTCTTCAAAAACTGCATCAATAAAACAATGCAAAGCAATTTATTGGAGGTTTTATGTTAGCCACTGGACAATGGACCAAAATGTGTTTTTTAATGAGTTAGTGAGTTTCACGGAAATACTGAAGTGTGAATTTTCTGAAAGATATTGCCATTTTGATTTGATTCGTGATTTTTCCCCTTTTTTTTTCTTCAAAGCAAGCTTCAAGACAGTATTCACCATGTACAGTAACATTTACAGATATGGCAGGAAATTACATCTTACTGTAAACATATTGAAAGCTATTACATTAACAATGGAAAGACACAAAAGAGGGAGTGTGTGGGAGGCAGTCTTTTTTCAAGGTTTTTAAATTGGTTCAATAACGCAAGAACTACTGCTAGCCGTCATAAATATCCATATGTCATCGTGGGTAATAATGTATGTAAAAAATATTTTAAATTGTACACTAATTTGCTTCAAATGGAGAGTGAGGGCTGAGCAACATGTCCTAACATTTATATCATGGTATAAATTGGATCCCTTCACAGTAAGACACTTTATGTAGAAAAGTGTCAAGTTATTCAAATGTCAAAAGTGAAATTTTCCCGTTAAAAGAGGCAGAAACAATCAGATTTATTTTTCTCTCTGTGTTTTCATTCAAATTTTACATTTCCGTGTCATCATATGCCTGCTTTTTCTTCGATGTAATGAAATACATTTAACAAATAGATGACATACTTAAAGTCCCTGAGCAAAATTAATTGATTTGAAAAGAAGGACATTTTAATTAATCCCACGGACCCGAAGAAAAAGATTTTATTAATCAATTAAAAAATGACAATGACATTTTAATTGTTGATTGCGCTTGTAAAGTGTGTGTGTGTGTGTATATATATATATATATATATATTATATTATATATTTATTTATATACATGTTTTGGAGGGCTTCTCTCTCTCACACACACAGACACACACACACACACACACACACACACACATACACTTGCACACACGGGATGACTTTCGAAATGTTGTGATGACGTAGTGCTCACCTCCCCCGTCGTGCGCATTAAGTTGGAAGCGTGCACGGCGCCGTGCTGAAGGCATGTGGGCAGTGTCTGAGCCGCACCAGTGTGGGTCGCGGCGCGCTATGACCGGCAACTTGTAGCAGCTGTGAGCGATCGCGTGCAGAGAGACAAAATGGGGATGGGCAGCGAAGATCTGCTGGTGACACTCCAAATATTACCTGGTTTCTTTTCCAACTGCCTCTTCCTGGCGCTGTACGATTCCATGGTGCTGGTGAAGCGCATTGTTTCGCTTTTAAGTTGCTCCAGTTCCGCCGGCTCGGGAGAGTGGCGTCGCATGTTGACAACGGCTGGGCTCCGCTCCATCTGGAACAGTTTCTTGCTGGACGCTTACAAAAAGGTAAGGCGATGGAGACTGAAGGATTGCAGAGTAACCGACGATGCAACGATAAACGCTCACATTAACACATATGCCTGTAATTTATCAAGACGCCATCAGTGCGACTTTTTCGGAGTTTTACTGGGATATAAATGAACATATGTCATACGCCGAAATAACGTCAAAGCACAGCTGATGTCAAATACTGCATTGAGGTCCACTTTTGTTCATTTTGTCATCTCGAACAATCGCATGATCAGCTCCGCTGCGCCGTAAGCGCACGTGTGTCTGGAAACATGCTCCCGTAATCATATTTCATTATCGTTCTGTAATCTGACCGCAGAACTAGAAATAACGTGCCAGGTTTAACGAGAGGTGTGCCGGATCTGCCCGCATCAAAGTGCAGTGTAAGTTCCAGTGAGCAGAGACGTGGCAAATGTTATTTCCTTATTGATTTATTTATTTTTGTATTTGTGATGTAAAAACGAAGAGCAGCTTTTTACGGTGGCGTGCCAGCAGGAGTTTAGGTTGAGATTCCGGTTTGCATGACACAATTTAAAGTAAACAGTGGCATGATGTTCCAATTGTAAATATTTGACCAAAGTCACAATTCCTCCCCAGCTAATCTAATCATAGACTGTTGACCTATGGCTGAAATGACAGAAATCCCGTCCAAGAGATCAAAAGAGGTCAAAATGGAGAGGCGCTGTCGTACATCGTGTACCAGCACTGGAATTTATACATAATGGCACCGCTTGGTCACTGGATCTGGGAGGTAAATGTCAATTATTCTTGCTGCTTCTTTAGGTCAAACTTGGCTGTGAGGCGCCTAACTCCAAAGTGGTGAAGGTTTCGGCTAGTCCTCGGTGGAGCAAAAAGGTTACGCCGACACCTGATGAGCAACATAGTGCGCGGGTCCGAAATCGAGATGAATGCCGCCTCCTGGATTTTGAGTCGTCAGATCGCCCTCTGGTGGTCAACTTTGGTTCAGCCACATGACCCCCGTTCGTCAGCCACCTGCCGGCTTTCCGGCAGTTGGTGGAAGACTTCAGTGATGTTGCTGATTTTCTGCTGGTGTACATTGACGAGGCTCATCCATCTGACGGCTGGGTGGCCCCACCTATGGGCTCTTGCTCTTTCGATGTGCGCAAGCATCAGAGTTTAGAAGAGAGGCTGGGAGCGGCGCGCAAGCTGATTGATCACTTTTCTCTGCCCCCGCAGTGTCAGCTGGTCGCTGACTGTATGGACAACAATGCTAATGTGGCTTACGGTGTGTCTAACGAACGCGTGTGTATCGTACAACACAGAAAGGTTAGCTATTTGGGGGGCAAGGGGCCTTTTTTTTACAATCTGAAGGAGGTGCGGCAGTGGCTGGAACAGAGTTATGGTAAACGATAGAAGTTATCAAAAGCAGGTGAAGAAGAGGAACTACAGTATCCTGCTTTTTTTTTTTGCTCCTTAAGATAACCTTGGTTTTTCTCAGTGTCTGAAACATGACAAATAACGAACTGACTGAAAAAAAACTTTCAACGCTTCGTCGTGCCGATAACGAAAACTGTTCTCTGCTGCCACAAGTCCTGTTGATTCCTGAAATTGAAGAGAGAGAAATAACTTTAGTTTGTACAGCTGATTAAGGAGGTTGTGTTGGTCTTTAAATGTGTTTTTCCACGATAATTCATTGTAATAATTCATGCATACTTTTATGTGGGCCTTTCTTAGCTATATGCCCATTCATACACAAGGTCTTGGCCAAAATTGTCAACTCGTTAAACTGCACTCAGTTTTTTCCAGACTAATTCAGACCATGACTGGGTTTTCTGACAATGTCAAATTGAAAAGTTATTGTTCTGCAAAATTAAAAAAAAAAAAACACTCTAAAGTGATGTAACATTTCTGCAAAAAAAAAAAGTGTCCTCCAAATCAGTATTTGGCAAACTTCCTTGGTTGGTCAAATTAGGTCACTGCAATATTTCCCCTTTGTGTCTCCACTCACTGGCACATTCAGGATTGTAAATGAGCAGTCCCGCCCCAGATTCACAATTCCATCTCACCGTTATTCTGACTGTTTTCTGAATCCACTTCTTCAGACTTTTGTTCTCGGACGGAAAGGCCTCATCATTTTCGTCTTCCAACCTCTCGTAAACTTGTGATATATGAAACATCTGGAGCAACTGCTATACAGTATTGACTCTCTCTGATTTCATTCTCTGTAGCTTCATGCAGTCTTATGAGGCTCGAGAGTTCAGCGTGTTCCTGTCAGAGCTACAGTTTAACTTTGCTCTTTCTATTCATTACTGGTTTACTTCTCTTAGAACAGAAGTTTTAAAATCTTTTCTTATGTTGTTCACCTGTTTTCTTCTCATTTTGCCACATTATTTGTGCATAGTACAAGTGTAGTCTAACAAATTGCCCGAAACAGTGTGTGTGTATGTATGTGTGTGTGTGTGTGTGTGTGTGTGTGTGTGTGTGTGTGTGTGTGTGTGTGTGTGTGTGTATATATATATATATATATATATATATATTTTTGTTTTCCCCAAACCACCAATGGGGACAGAAGCATCATTTGAAATCAATGTCAATCCTTGCCAACCTCCACCTAAAAAAACAAAAACAACCAACGTAGCACAAAATTCATGTTCTGATTCATCATCCGTGTCCTGTTTTTCCTGCAAACGTGTAGGAGCAAAGGACACTAAACGGGGGCGCGATGAAAATGAGCTGTTTTAACATTCTTGCTTTACCACTTGAAGTACTCAGCAGGAAGGAGTCATGTTTTAACATGAATTTGACCAAACTGATTCAGATCTCTCCTTCCTATTAAAAAGCCAGGTGCACTCACGTTGGCATTTTAAAGATGGCGAGTGCATGTTGCAGGGTTTCAAGGGGGGTGGGGGGGGTGTTGCTCATAGAAAACAAATGAAGAACTGGACTTCAGATTCAGTTTAAGGAGACAGTCTATTTGAAAGTGTTATGCAGTAATACCATACTCAATAAATATACGTTGTGGGGTTAGGGTTAGTGAATAGCTACTCATAGAGCGTTTCTAATATAAATAGTAGATTACATCATCATCAATTGGGAAACCTTTTACATTGCACGTCTGGCGCCGCACACCTTGCCTCCTGCACAAAAATGCTTTTGTCAGATGAAGACCACACATATGTCGCCTCGATTGTTGACTCGCCCCACTCCAAAAGCATGTTGATAGAAATGCTGCATTTCATCCTGTTTGTGGATAATAATTCAGGGCGTTTCACGATGTAAGACGCCGAGCTTGAAATATTCATGTCTGTTGTTCATGTTAATTTATTGGCGAAACTGCAAGTGTGCTCAAGTGGAAGCCGGTGGAAAATTCCACGACGGTCATTAAGAGCAAACAGATGCATTACGGGCAACAAGGCAAGTTTCGACAACTCTTTGAATGGGTACTTTATCTACGCAAACCAATTACATATCCATTCCATGTTTGTTGTCTTGCCTTTTGAAACGGGTACCTTAGCAAGCTTATTTGTCTTAAAACAAGATTTCAGTTAAATGCGGCTTCGGCAGAATTTTAGTGCATATCTGACGGTATCTGCGATCCGTTGTCTAGTTGGTTGATTACTTTCCCTTTCAACTTTTCTTCCTGAACCAATTTATCGTGCCGGTCGAAGAGCTTGTTGTTGATCTGTATTGTGTGTTTGGGAACTGGTATCTGTCTGGTGTGAATGTCCACGAATCAGATGCTTGGTCCTCCTTCTCATGATGATTAAGGTGTATGATGAAAACCTGTGATGAAAGAGTGTCTCACTCAGTCTCTGGTTGGATAGTAAACCACACCTGATCAGTTTTAGAAGGAACAACAGCATCTGTTCTTTTATGTTGAACCTGAAACTTTTTTGTTTCGACAAACCATATTTTATCATCTGTTTTAATTCATGTTAAATACAATACATTCTTGTCTTTTTTTTGTTGTTGTTTTTGAGGGAAATAAAGCAGAAAATAAAGCCAAATGTATTCAACAGAATATTTTATATTGTCCAATTGATATGAGACCCCACCAAAAAAAAAGAGCCCCAAAAGTTTGGTGTAGTTAGACCAGTTCAGAGTATACGCTGCCTCTCATGCACTGACAGCAGGGAAAACCCTTCAGCATCCACTGAACATTCGGCAAGCCTCCTCGCTGCCCATCTTCAAAACCCGCCTCAAAACTCACTTGTATTCTTTGGCATTTGACTCAGCATGACTTAAATTGTTCTTGGTTTTGCTGTTCGGTGCTTTCTACTGTTTTTATTACCGATTTGCTTTACTGTTTGTTGTATATGTTAATTTGCTCCATGTACAGCACTTTGTATGCAGCGATGGCTGTTTGAAAGTGCTCTATAAATACAGTTGAGTTGTGTTGAGTTGAGCATGACCTCGACCTTCGTGAGCGGTTCAGAAAATGGATGGATGCAAAGACCTTGCAGGCGTAAAATTCAATATACAATACATATTTATACAGCGCTTTTCATAGCTGTGACCAAGCGCTTCACAGAACATTTCACAGAAGAATACAACAAAACACTGACAATAATACATTTGGAACAAATATTCCCTTAAATACACCTTCTTGTTTGAAGCGATTACAGATGAAAGAGGAGAGAATCAAAGTCTCCCTTACTATTACAATCACATCAAGAATAGAGTGCGCTGCCATACTTGTTACTTGTACTTCCAAAGGCTTCCGGCTAATTGGGACAGTTTTTGGCATGACAGCAGCCACTACAGTACATTCTGTGGCTCGTGTCCCGTGCCCCCCCCCCAAAAAAAAACAACAATCGACAAAGCGTACAGCCCAGGACAGAGTGAAGTGCTGAATATATCAGTGGAAAAAAATTATAAAAAATATAAAAATATGTGTGTGTGTGTGTGTGTGTGCATGCGAGTGTGTGCGCGAGAGTTTTGGACCTGGGCCTTCAGTGGTATTGTGAATGAATCCATCTTAATAACGCCATAATGTAACAATATGTACAAAAAAAAACCCACTGTAAAATTTTGGCTACCATCACACATTGCAGAGCATGATGCTAAACTGTTCCGAAAAACCCATGTATAGTTTCCCTTCCAAGCAGTCTCACCAGCACGCATCGATACGAAAGAAGCCGATGCGTGGCATTAAAGAACATTTCACGCATTTGAAGATAATGCTTCAATACAAAAAAAATACAAAAAACAAAAACGCGTTACCTTTATCTTCCAAAACATCACTTCAAGAACTCCAAACCTCTACTCTGCAACATAGTACTTCACAATCAATTTTCATCAACATAAAAACTTTCAATAAATAACATCATAATCACTCTGTATGCAAAGACAGAAAGTCTTACTTGTCTGTGGAGCCTGAGTTGTCCACTCCTACATGACTACTCAGAAATTTCCCCTCACATCCCTCCAAATTCTGCAGTAAAACAAGCCACTCTGCAAAGAAGCAGTCTTGGCAGAAAAAGCGTCATAAAGTCCAGTTTTTCTTCCAGCGGGGTCTGTGGGTGTGGTCAACGCCTGCACTTGAGGTTCTGAAAGCGTTGTATGAAATAGTATGTGCAAGGTTACACATTGAAGCTGAAATCTGAATGGACCCCCCCCCCCCCTCCACCCCAAAGAAAACAAAATTAACCCAGAAAGGATTGGAAGCCGGGCAGCCAAGCCATACGCAATGAAGTGAGGACAAAAGACTGTTGGAAATAAATTATTTCATTTAAGTTGAAAATGTAGGCCAACAACACTACTGTGTGTGTGTGTGTGTGTGTGTGTGTGTGTGTGAGAGAGAGAGAGAGAGACGGGGCCACTAAGGACTGTTGCAGTCTCCAGCCCCACGTCACTGTTGCTTCAAGAACATTGACGCTGGCTTTTCTTTTATTGCAACTCTGCAGCACAGTATGGCGGGAGCATTGGTGAAGCCGCACTCAGTGTCTGGCATTATAATGCAACTTCCTCGTAGCTCTCTAACAAAACGAGAATAAAGCAAAATATACAATGTGTGTGATCGTATAGTAACAAACACAGTAAAAGAAAAAAAGAACAGAGTCAATGTCATTTACCAGATGTCATTAAACACGTCACACGTATCAGAAATGGCGGCCGCGACGAGCTGCGGACTCTCACCAGTAACAAGCGCCTAAATGTAAAACGACACGAACAACTATGTACAACAAAACTGGAAAGAAAGAAACATTACCCGCAACACAGTATGGCGGGAGCATTCCGGGAGCATTGGTGAAGCCGCATTCAGAAAAAAAGAACAGAGTCAATGTCATTTACCAGATGTCATTAAACACGTCACACGTATCAGAAATGGCTGCGCGACGAACAATAATGGCGGCCGCGACGAACTGCGGACTCTCACCAGTAACAAGCGCCTAAATGTAAAACGACACGAACAACTATGTACAACAAAACTGGAAAGAAAGAAACATTACCCGCAACACAGTATGGCGGGAGCATTCCGGGAGCATTGGTGAAGCCGCATTCAGTCTCTGGCGTTACTGCACAACATTTTTTTTAAAAATAATCTTTATTGAACAAGTTACTGCACAACATACAAGCACTTGCTGTGGACCCAACGTGTAAAAAGAAAAAAAAACATAAATTAAATAACAACACACAAAGCAATGTGGTCTTGTAACAAATCAGGGAACTAATTGAGTACATCACACTGCAGAAAAAGAAAAACAAAGTTAAATATTCTTATAAAATTGATAATTGGTGGAGACTATCAACAAGATGCGACTCACCAATGCGACTTCCTCGTAGGCGGAAGAAGGTGCCACATCGTGCGCTGTTCCGTCACTGCCGTATATTCCTTTATTCGTCACTCCGTTTTTCACACACACACACACACACACACACACACACACACACACACACACACACACACACACACACACACACACACACACACACCCTCTCACCGCGCC
>NW_017804904.1:338690-339146 GCF_001891065.2 Hippocampus comes
TCTCTCTCTCTCTCTCTCTCTCTCTCTCTCTCTTTCTGTCATGGGGCATGCGCCTATCCCAGCTGTCATCGGGCAGATGGTCTTTCGTTTTTAGGATGCTGGTGATGGTGGATTTCGGCATCCCGAATTCCTGAGCCAACACAGACACGCACACCTGACTCATATTTCGCGATCAAATGTTACTTAAATTCTATAGTTTTTGTGCACTATTTTCCTCTTTTCTTCACCAAGTTTACCACTTCCACTTGCTTTCTTTGGTGCCATGATTAGGGGCTGATACACGATGCAAAAATAACAGTCCGATATTATGAAATTCTCACCAAACGTCTGATTTTTTAAAAAAAAAAAATCTTTATTGAACAATACAAATTCGTCTGCACACAATGGACGCTACACGAGGAAGCATCGACCAAACACGTCTGCTTTTTAAAAAAATCTTTATTGAACAATACAAAA
>NW_017804905.1:0-527 GCF_001891065.2 Hippocampus comes
GCACAGGCATACATATTGGATAATTTCCCATGGCATACCTGACAACTGCCACAGCACAGGGTTTAAAAAACACTGAATTCAACATTCATAATAAAGACCCAATCAGGAGAGGACAAACTGGATTCTGGTACCAATCACTTGAAGGGGGAAACGAGGAGAAGTGTGAGGTTTCAGTTCTCTGAACGTCACCCCAATGATCTCTCCGTTCGCCCTCTAATTTACTTCTCAATGGGAATCTAATACAGGGGTGTATCCAACCCAAAGGGTGAGGGCTGTTAAAGACACACTGAATTTATTCGACTATGGGTGTGTATGTGAGTGAAAATTACGTACATGTGTGCAATCATGACAAAAACACCAAGTTGCAGCTGGCGTTGGCAGCTCCATCCACGTCCGACCTTGCTCTTGTTTTGTCGAAATACGTATCTCTTTCCAACCACTTTGTCGGAAAGATGGTTGCATCCCTCAACTATCACATAGTGAATTTTGAAATCTTTATTGTAAATGTGAACATATCTTTATTAAAA
>NW_017804906.1:0-1303 GCF_001891065.2 Hippocampus comes
AAACAAACCGAGGTCGGCCCAGTTTATTTTAAAAAAAACATATTCACCAGGAAATAGTCCTTGCCCGACCTCTGGTGTAAACAACATACTGCTGGTTACTGACTGTACTGAACCTTCACTCAGGCCTAAATGACTGCAGTGTGTTCTGTCCAGCAGAAAGATTGACACTAATTGTCTCTTCCCGTCTTTCATTGCCGCACAGGGAACGCACACATGCATGCAAAGTGATTTAGACAAACCTCAAGTATTTAGAAGAGGTTGCAGATGTGCGTTATGTAAATGTTTATCAATGGAGCACAGATTGGAGCAGACTAGTAAACCTCGATAAGGGATTTTTTTTTTTTTTTAAACGTCTTTTAGCAGGTTGTTATGGAAACTGGTCTGGAGAAGTCTGCAGCATTCTGTACAAGTGTTTCGACTACAGCTTCTCTCGCAAGCATAAAAGTAAATTCGCGAAAGTCGCATCAAAATGCATACCGCGTATGAATCGAACATTTCTGCTCTTTATCCTAAATCTGATTCAGATTTAGTGTATTTCAATCAATTTCGGGGTCCCCTAAGGCTGAGTTTGATGAAGTGAGCTTTGTTAAGGACACTGATGTCTTAGGCAACATGCGTAGTTTGTTTGAGTTTCCAATGAAGCCTCGAAAACAAAGAGTAAAACAAACAGCCGGAGTTAATCTTTGGATGCTTTGAGATTGAGTGTGACTCACCGCTTGATTGCAGGCGAGGTTTTTGCAACATCAGGGGTGTATTTTTGGCAGAACAATTCTGAACTGTACTCCTTTCACCGTCATCGCTATCCTATCATTTCAACTGTTTTTTTTTCTTTTTTTTCCTTTTAGATCCAGTGGGCTAAATAGACAAACGAACTCTTGATAAACATTTAAGAATGGACTAGATGCACCGTGGATCGGGAAAATCTGTAAATAAACTGCGCAGATTGGGTTGACGGAGTTGAAAGGACATCTGTTGCTAAATGCTAACTCCAAGGTTATCAGTTTGTGTTTTCTCTTTTGTCACACCATCAAGTCTCTTTTGTGCTACTGGCCCACTGAACAATTAGGATGGTTCCAGATTCCGGCTGGAACCTCCGTCGGGCTGTCGTGTCGCCTTCTTTCAAGCCCTGTGGGAGGACCTCTGAGCAGGCAGACACATTGGCCCATTTTCTCCTCATCTTCCTCCTTCGGTTGCTGCCAACGCGTTTGTCTAACCATTAGAAAGGACATCAAATTTAGACCTGGCGAGGTGGTCACTGGTTACGTTACATTTTTAGACACCATCGATAATATACAAAAAAAAA
>NW_017804907.1:0-1000 GCF_001891065.2 Hippocampus comes
AGGCCTTATGTCCCAGACGGGACGAAGAGGACTGATGATGATGATGACAGGGGAGATAAAAGCATCACTACAAGTTTGCAAGGCCTTCTAAACATTACATTTTTTTCTCACTTTAACTATTAATGCATGTTTTAAATCTGTTCATTTCAGTTTCACTCTACATTTCATTGAGCTGATGTCACAGTTGTTCACTGTACGCCGTCAAGAAGACCGTAATAAAGGAGCAAGACGCTCAGTTTCCTGGCTCATGAATAAATGAGTTTGGCTTGCTGTTGACCTGCATTAACATACCCGGAGTATCTAACACGTAGCGATAACAATACACGGAGTGTCTAATTTTCAATGAAAACTGGACCACGTCATATTTATTTATAGAAATGCACGGAAAACCTTTGTGCTTGGTGTGGTTGCAACAAGTTTCGGTTTTGAAGGAATATAATATTCGACGCCACGACGAGACTCTTCATGGCGAAAAATATGACAACTGAGAAGCGATAAAATCAATGAATTGCAGGCAGGTCTGAAGAAACAGCGGTCAACTTTCTGACATAGCCGACAAGTCAGCGAAGCAGTGGTAAAAGCCAGCTACCTAATTGCTGGCGAAATAGCATGCGCATCAAAGCCGTATTCCCACGGTGAATTTGTGAAACGATGCATGATGAAGGCGGCTGAATTAGTCTGTCCCGAGAAGCGACACACTTTTGCCAATATTAGCCTGACGAGGAATACAATCGCAGAGAGGATTTCAGACCTATCAACAGATTTAGACAACCAATTGAAGCAAAAAGTCAAGTCATTTATTGCATTTTCCGTTGCAATTGACGAGAGCACTGATATTACAGACGTAGCACAACTGGCTTTATTTATTTGTGGAGTTGATCAGACATTGGCTGTTACTGAAGGGTTTCTTGAGTTGGTGCCAATGATGGACCCCACAACAACTGACGACATTTTTAGCTCATGATCTTTCCACCCCCATGCTTCACAGTGGGTATGGTGT
>NW_017804908.1:0-3763 GCF_001891065.2 Hippocampus comes
TCATCATATCAAATTAATCCATCTATCGATTTTATTATTTTATTCTCACGACGGTCGCGGCCCATAATCAAATGAATAGGATGGATATCAAACGTGCATCATGTACCACAAGATGTCGCAATATTCCTCGCTGGTGACGTCACATTCGTAAACATCAAAAGCACCACTAGTGCAGGGACTTCTCGCCGGGTACGGTGGCGCGTACCTGTAATCCAAGTTCCCGGGAGGCTGAGGCTGGCGGATCGTGTGAGCTCGGGGGTTCTGAGCTGCAGCGGACTATGTCGAGCGGGTGTCCGCGCTAAGTTCGGTATCGATATGGTGTTCCCGGGGGAGCTCGGGACCACCAGGTCGCCTGAGGAGGGGTGCACCGGCCCAGGCCGGAAACGGAGCAGGTCAAAGCCCCCGTACCGCTCAGTAGCGGGTTCGCGCCTGTGAGTAGACGCTGCGGTGCAGCCTGAGCAACACAGCGGGACACAGTCTTTTACACTTCGTCTCGGTTTAAAACAATTTTTTTAGTGTGTGTGTGTGTGTGTGTGTGTGTGTGTGTGTGTGTGTGTGTGTGTGTGTGTGTGTGTGTGTGTGTGTGTTAAAACACGAAAAAATATTAAGTCTTTTGGTGTTCCTTCACTGCCCCCTCATGGAAAAGAAACACAACTACACAGTATAAGAATGAAAACACTCAACCATAACTAAATAAATTTACACAAAATAAAAATGTGATCACCAGATTTGAGTATGGGCAAGCGGTTACTAGTCTATTGACTAGCCAGAACAAAATGAGTTGTTTCATCTAGTGAAATCTATTTTGACTGGCAGTGATGCTCTGGTTCCTGTTCAGCTTCCGATGGGGTCCACGTGTATAAAACATGTTTCATACACTCACCTAACACACACGTTCACAGACTTCCACACATGACAATCACCCTTTTTATTCACACGCATATTATTGTTATCGCATCATCATCATCATTGTCATTATAATCATCATCGTCATAATCATTATCCTAATAAGTCCAATGACAATGACACAAGTTAATTTAAAAAAATCATAAAAAAAAGAAAGAATACATATCCCCCCCCCAACCCAAAAGGACTAAAAACAAAACAAAACGCCATAACCATGGGCGTCATTAGGCCTATTTTAGGGAGGCTTCAGCCTCCCTAAAAATGTCTTTAGCCCCCCTAAATAATTTCATTGCATTATTTAAAAAAAGTATAATTTATTTTTCCTGTACTTTTGCTAATACTGTATATTGCATCAAATTCAATGTAATGTAGCCATTTTAAATTATATTTCGATAACCTGCCATTATTGTAATGTTAAATCTCCCAGGTTTGCTGAACGCAACGGGCGTTGCGTTAGCATTTGACGTGTCTGGCACATGAGTCGACAGCATGGATATTCGACAGTTTTTTAGAAAGGTAAATTAAGTATTCAATGCATCCATGCTGGTAAAACTAGTGACTATAGTCCGCTAAAATATCTCCAGTAACAGCAGAAACTGCACTGTAACAAGTGTTCGTTCACTTTTGGATAAATTAAGGTGGTGCTTAATAAAAATTAAGCAACATTTTATTATTAAATACCAGATCTCAAGGCTAATTTTACTTGCAAGGCTGTTCCCAAAATGCATTCGGAGCTTACAGTAAGTATTGAGCAGCAAACTTGTGTTTTTCCAAAGTGATGAAGCTTTTGCATCTCATTGTACTAACTTAAATTGCATATCACGGCAGACATCTCAAAATACATAGTCTTCTGGGGGCTAAGCATATATTAATACATTTTGGTAGAGAGGAATATAGGCCTACTGTCATATAGGTTATGTTATCGGGCATCCTTCTAATTCCCTTGAACAACCAAGATTGAACTTTTGAACTCTTTATAATTTCTATTATCTAGTCCAGTTAAAGTCCAGGGGAGGAAGCCCCATCATAGTAAAGAGGATACTAATGTGATGTGTGTAGTTCTTCATAGCCTCTTCATTTTGCTCTCAAAGTGCACGGAATTGATGGATTTTTAACAGAATGTAGAAAAAAATTCTCCCGGGGGGGCATGCCCCCGGACCCCCTTGTTCTTGAAACCTAGTGACACCCCTGGCCATAACATTCAAAAGGGCAGCCATTCAGTCTTTGTCTTGAAAAACAGCACATACCCAAAGTTATTCTATCTTGGTCATGCAAATGCAGTACAGTATTCCATTTCCTCTCATGCTCACATAAGTTGTTTTGGGTTGCAGCTATTATCCTTTCTAAACGATATTGATAATATTTCCTATTCTTCAAGTGTTTTAAACATAAATTTGATATTGTTTTTACTTTAAAGATGAAGATTTTATCCCCAAAATAGTATTGTGTTTAAACCAGGTGTGCAGTTCTTTTCAGAAACACCAAACATAATATTCTGTGTTGTTGAGTTGTAAACCTTCATCAAACACAGGAAGTGGAGAGCCTGCTAAATATACAAAGAATGTCAATGTGAACGTGTGATAAAATCAAAGCTGGTGGGGCAGTAAAAAAAAAAAAAGAAAAAAGAAAAAACTAATAAAATGATAATAATAAAAATAAGAAGAAGAAGAAGACGTAGAACTCTGAATGTGTAACACTGCAGTTATGTTCAAGAAGAGGCCTTTCCGTGAAATTGACAAACAATCATTTTCAATGAGTCATACTGATTTAAAAAAAAAACAATTCTACAGCCACTCAATGCTAATTTCATGTCATTTTAATTCAACACAAGGCAACGGAGTCAAATCCCTTATTTTGGTATTCATATGTTCTGAAAACATCAGCATAATTGGTTTGGCATTGACAGTGTACGACTGAACTCATCCACAGTGTACTAATAACAGGCTAGTTTGGTAGGCCATTGGGTGATTTAAAGCAACCTTAAATTTTCTCATAAAGGTTCAGACAGTTTTCTGGGTGAGGAAAAAAACAAGTTAATTAATTGCGGATGAGTAATGTGGGTATCTGGGTAGTTGAAATTCCTTCAGTGTTGGGACTAAATCAATCAATGCTTATGTTTTAGTTTCATGTGTATGTCCTTCTCAGCTGGTGGTAAATTCTCTCTACCTGGGGGAATCGAATATCATCATGGTTCTTTATGAGCTCCTCTTCAAATCCTTTCAGAGGACACATCAACCATTTGATCAAAAGCATTGTCTGGGGTGAAAGAATAGCCACTAACGCAAACAAAAATAAAACGTACAAAATACAAATATTTAAACATTAATACACTAACAATATTAGGCAAGGTCGAGCTTTGAAAAAAAAAACTTGAAAAATGATCTTTCTCATTTGGTATCACCTACTGTATAAAACATTAATTTTAGATTTAAAGAATGCTCTGGACTTCATTGGCTTGATGAAGGCCAACAGTGTGACCCCTCTTAAACTGAGGGTAACCAGAAGACATCTGACAAGGTTGTTTAAGAAAAAAGAAGGCACTAACAGCATCAATTCAAGTTAAATTTCTTGACACAAGTTGGAACCTATTGTATTTGTGCAGGCGAGCCAATAGAAGGATAAGTCAAATGCCCATATTCAAATCTAGTGATAGCATTTGTATTTTATTACAAACCTTGTTCAAATCTGGTCCACAGTGTATCTTCCCCCAGAAGGAGGCAGTGTAAGACAAACAAAAAGTGTGCTTTGTGAAGAAGAAACTTTTTTGTTTCTGTGTGGTGCAATGCTAAAATAACATGAACGACCAGGCTGTGTGCTTGTTGTAAACCGAGACGAAGTGTAAAAGACTGTGTCCCGC
>NW_017804909.1:0-456 GCF_001891065.2 Hippocampus comes
TGATGGATGGAAATGATTTTGCTTTGTTTTTCTGTGCTATCTTCTACATCAGGTCTTGATCGTGGATGCATTCGATGAAAGTGCAAAAATCGGATTTCTACTACTCGTATGGTCCCAGGTGCAACCTCAAAGCATCACAGGCGAATACAAACAACAAACAAAGATGGCTGATTCCCATAAATTGTTTTTTTGTTCTGGTTCATCACAAACCATTGTGACATCCAGCAAACCCTCCTTCATAATGTTCTTTCTGTACATAAATGAGGGAATATCCTGTTGTGGGAAGAGCGGCCTCCTCTTTCCCGCGTGTTCGTTGAATTTCGGACGAGGAGAATGTTGGTAATCCAAATAAAGGCTGGAGGCGATGTACAGTTACTTCGAAGGGTTTTAAATTTATTTTCTGCAGTTTACGAATCGATTCGGGCTCCTGAGGGGTCCAGATTTGAATCAGGAAGC
>NW_017804909.1:830-18297 GCF_001891065.2 Hippocampus comes
AGTGGGGGTAAGGGGGTACCAAAGGTGATTGTAATCACAGTAAGCAGGAAATACCTTCAGCAGCATTCTACATTGTTTCATTCAAATCCAGCTAACAGAGATGAATCATATCTTAACATTCCTCAAAGAATTTCATAAATTTCAGCGAATAACTTCATGCAAGGAGGTAACGACATTTCTTCATGTAGTCAGTTCAAATCACGTTGTGTTATGTGACATTCTTTCAACTAACTTCAATAATAACATATAAAGATAAATGTATGTTTACAATAATGTCACCTGTCGATGACGACAGATTGAAACCGGTTGGTGAAGTTAAGTGTCCTTTGACTTTTTTTTTTCCCGACTTCGCCACTTGGACCTCACGGCTCAAAGGTTGAATTGTTCAGTGGACGGAAATTCAAATTCCTGCTTAAAGCAAAACAGAAACAGAAAGTACAAGAATGGAAAAGAATCCATCTACTGCCAAAATAGCTCGTTGAAAAAAAAACAAGTAAGTTACTACCTTTGTGATACATTGTGTATGATTCGTTTGTCGTATTCGATTCAGCATGGCTCAGATGTGATCTTAGTTTTACTGTTTGGTGCTTTCTACCATCTTTGTTACTGATTTATTGCTTTACACTTTGTATGCAGCGATGGCTGTTTGAAAGTGCTCTATAAATACAGTTGAGTATTAAAATCTAATGACATGTCTGAAAATTGGTGTCGATGAGGGAGTAGTCAAAAGCCCCTTCGATGTAGCTGTTCTTTTTTTCATGTGGTATCCGTACAGGAAAGCTTTGTGGCCGAAAAGCAGGCACAGTAAAAATTAACTATTCCGTTCCATCAAAAAATCAAAAGCTCTTTATCCTTTCCAGGTGCAGTTACCATGCATGTGTGTATGTATGTATGTATGTATGTATGTATGTATGTATGTATGTATGTATGTATGTATGTGCAAGTTATTGCAAGCAATACGATTCCATTTCCACTAATCACATTTATAAATGTGTTAAGCATAGTGCACTATCAGACTGTTTCGTATTATTATTAGACATACTGTATAACAAGACATATAACTTTTATTAGACAACCAACAACAAAAGAAACTCAACTCAAAACAAAACTCGCCAGTCTTCTTGACCGCCGTGGCCAACGCCGTTGGCTGGCGGCAGATTACCGTAATGCACAGTATTGACAATCGCAGTGGCGGCTCCCTTGACTTTACTTGTGCGAGTGGAGGCTGTCTTGACCGCGGTCTCTTATCCATGTTGACATAGTGGATTGGGCGTTTGTGCGCCACCTTGTCACGTGACCCTGCTGCTGCAGAGAGTCATACAAGTGGTTTTCCGAAGGGGCGAGGGAGAGGGGAGGGAAGGCAAGGGACTATTCGCGACTGCAGAGGTTGGCAGGAGGGGCGGGGGGATAGACCGATTCCTGACAACACAGGACAAACTGATTCAAAACAAGTTCTATTTCAAAATGAACGGAGAGGTTACGGTCATGTTATGATGTCGACGCCAAAGTGAAAGACCAAAGAAGCCCAGCTGCCAAGAAGCTGAGAAATGGACCAAAGAAAAAGGTATGCCGATTTCTTGAGTGAGTGACAGTAGGCTTTAAGCCAGGGGTGGGCAATCCCAGTCCTGGAGGGCCGCTATCCTGCATGTTTTCCATCTGTCCCTGTTGCAACACACCTGATTCAATTGTTCAGGCCTCGACAGAGCTTGCTGATGATCTGATCATTTGAATCAGGTGTGTTGGAGAAGGGACAGATGGAAAACATGCAGGATAGCGGCCCTCCAGGACTGGGATTGCCCACCCCTGCTTTAAGCCATATAGGCGATATATATTATTAGTTTATTGCTAATATGTTGCTAAGACACAGAGGACGACTGTATTTGCTATTTGGTTATGCTGAGCTAGCAACTCTTTAGAATTGAGGCACGTCATGCAACTGATTTCACCCATAGGCAACCGAGTTTAGTTTGTGTTTGTAAGTGCAAATTCATGCAGGCGTCCTGACTTGACTTTTTTCATTCATATCCGCTATATTTTAAGCCACGTGATAAAGCATTTTAAATGTGGATGCTATGTTTGAATCCGTATACATGTTGTTTTTTTGTGTTTACAAAAGTTAATAAAATGTGCATTCTGGTCATTTTTATTTAACGTGTGACTGCAATGTGATCTATTTTACATATTGTATATAATTTGTAAATCCAGGGGCAATTTTAGAGCAAGAGCACCCACGGGCCAAAATGAGGAGTGAGACCCTTCACAGCAGCCACAAACATGGTTCTACAGTCTCAGGAGGAGCCATCTACCTCTTCAGCCACATGTTCATTTGCAGGACGAATCAGGTGTGTGTGTGTGTGTGTGTGTGTGTGTGTGTGTGTGTGTGTGTGTGTGTGTGTGTGTTTTTGCATATTTTTAAAAATATTTTTGTAAACACGAAAAAAAACCAACACGTATACGAATGACAATACCATTTTCTCTTTATTAGAAATCCCACCAAGTCCTGTGCCTGATGATGAGCCTCTCTGTCTGCTAACCCTGCTAATTGGACTTAAGTTCTGACTGACAGAATTTGGACGCACCTGAATTTTAGAGGACCGATGAAGGTACCGGCTGACTGCTTCCTTTCAAATTGACCATAAAACAATTATGAAATGAAGAAAATGTTCCATTTTATACTTAAAAGTGTGTCACATGGCCTGGTGGTCCAGTGGTTAGTGCATCACCCTCACAGTGCAGAGGTTGTGGGTTGGATCCCGGCTCCGACCTTCCTGTGTGCAGCTTGTTTGTTCTCCCCGTACCTGCGTGGGTTTTCTCTCACATTCCAAAAACATTCATGGCAGGTTCATGGAAAATGCTAAATTGTCCGTGGGTATGAGTGTATGAAGTCTTGTTTTAAAGCACACTGCATTTTGTCCTGGTTCATTTTTGGGCTCTTTTGTCACACTTTTGGACAACACTTTCAGAGAACCACCCCTACATATACTATATGAATAAATTCTTCTGTCATTGAGAGTTTGTTCGCCAGATGAGCGTTTTTTTTTTGGGAGGGGGCGTTTCTGTGTAGATTTTTTCCATCCAACTTTTAAATGCGTCGATATCGTAACTTGGTGTTCTATATATGCAACTTACATAATGCATTTTTCTGTTTTTTCCATAGATATTTCGACTGTGACACATTCTGCAAAAATGTCCACGACCTCTGTTATTCGACCAACAAAACAATAAATCTTGGCGATATTCAAAGCAGCCCCACCTTCTTTCCTGTTTTATATTTTAGAAATAATTTCCTATCCATCACTTTAAAAATCCATGCGTCTTTCAGTTTCTGATGCAGCAATTATGTTAAAGAGTTATGTGAACTCAGTTAGACAAGATTTGATATTATGGAAGTTGGCATATATTGTAGTCTTCTGCCGGTGTTATAATGTTCATTTATGTAATAATTGCAGGAATTATTAAACGCATGAAAGAACTTATTTATCTTGGTTAGTGTCATTTTTTTTGTCCTGTGAGTGATGTTTAGTGTAATGAAAAGTACTTACCGTGCTTCCAATTATTATTTTGAGCAATTTTTTGTGTTCATTGGGTGTCATCAGTACACTGAAAAAAAATGGTGTTTGGATTTACAAATTTTATTTCATCAAGTGGTCACCAAAAATAAGATCGTCTGAATCCAGATTTATTTTATCAGTAGACTACTACTACGACAAAAAATGGGGCGTCCAGATGATTTTATTTTATGCAACCACTTAAAATTCAAAACATTTTTTTTTTTCATGAATGGAGCTCCTTTTACCTTTGAGATGGTTGGCTTGTGGGAGAATCGTTGCTTGATCTTTCAATTTCAGTAGTTTTACATCCACGTGCCTCGGTCTGCCCCTTCCTGGTTTCCCAGTGCGGCGAGCCATCTCTGTTTCAAATTCTTGTTGTGCAGTATCTTAAGTTTCTCGGTCAGGACCTTCTTGAGCGTTTCTTCTGTTATAGTCCAATTTTCTTCAGGTGCCTCAGGAAACCCATCAAACACCCACCTCCTTCCTCTTTTACTGGCTTTTCATCTTAGCTTGTTTTTTTTGCTGTCTGTTTTTAAGTCATCCGCTTCTTTTCGAGTGTATTTTAAATGTGATTTTATTTCACATATGATCCTTTTAAGCGCATCGAGTCTATTATTTGTTAAGTCCATGAGCTTACAATGGAAAAGAAGACGTCAGACAATCGGATTCTGACTCAGCCGTCTGACAGAACAAGTCTCACCGGAAACCGCAAAGTCGAAGAGCAGGATGTACACTTTTCTGTTTTTTCATGAGCGAGTCATTTTCATTTTATGTCTGTTTTTTTTTTCTCTCGTATGAATCGTAGAGATAGTGTCTGCTAAAAAGGCCAAATACACAAAACAATGAAAAACGTCAAAATGACTGCACAGACAGCTGCGGACAGCCAGGGCAGCCTTCATTGGAAAATATGAAAATGTTATCTATTACAAGGCTATCCAAGTACACCACTCAAGGAACTTTGATAAGATCTAATGGAACTTTTCAAAATAAAATATCTGGAATTTGCAGACATTACGTGACTGTCCTGACCTCAGATTGACATAATAAACTCTGTTTCCACTCAATTATTCTTCTTTGGACGCCAATCCGCTTACACTTTTGGGAGGTGCTAAAATAGATTGGAATTCAATTCATTAAAATATTTTCTCTTTTTTTCCAGATCCGTCTAATTTGGGATTTGCATCCCAGAACGCTATTCGTGTTTCCAGCTGGTGTCAACCGTCTGAAGCAGAATGGTTTTGGGAAATAAACACCTGACACGTCACCATGTACTGGTAAAACAAACAAAACAAATGACTACCGGTATTTGTTATTGTAGCAAGCGTCTCTACCCTTTACCAAGGATCAATTTAAACACATGAACTGTTTTGATCGGATTGTTCACAAGAGTACTCAAATACTGCTGGTGGTGGTCTGCGCTGTGAGTGTCATTTTGTTGATTTTATTGAATTGGATTGGCAAAATGTACAACGGACGTTTGATCCTTGAATCGACCAATAGATGTCCTGGTTCAATTAGAGCTGGTGTTCAAACAGTCGTCCTCATCCTGCTGTTCACATTTTGACATCATGAGACCAAGACGACACCTAACAATGGATCAACAGTACCTTGCCATTGTGATGTTTCAAACGGGACCTTCTTCGATGGAAGTGGCCACTGAGGTCAGAGTGCCACAGAGTGTCATCAGCAGGTTGCAACACAAATACCAAAAGACCGAAAGAGTCAGAGAAAGATGTAGAAGTGGACATCCTTTGCGCACATCCCATGCTGATGACTGCTACATTGGGAGCAATGCCCTGAGACACCCGATGATGAATGCCACTCAACTCCAGGCACATTTAAGGGAGGTGAGAAGCACCCAAGTGTCACGTCAGACCATTCAAAACCGCTCACATCAGCGTGGTCTGCGTACTAGACGACCTGCAAGGGTATCTGACCACACCTCCAGGCACGAGCGTTATCGTCTTGCATGGGCCAGGGAGCATTTACGCCGGCCGAGCGACCAATGGGCCTCAGGGCTGTTCTCTGATGAAAGTCGATTCACGTTGAGCAGAGTTAATGGCCGCCAATGATGTTGGAGACGTCAAGGAGAGCGCTATGCATCAGCCACTGTTGTCACCAGACGAGCTTTCGGTGGTGGTGGTGTTACTGTATGGGCAGGTGTGTCCAGTCGGTCCAGAACTGCCCGACACTTTCTGACAAGCGCATACTACCTGAATAACATAATTCATCCAGTGATTGTGCACCTAAAAGAACAACACGGGCCTAATTTCATTTTCATGGACCCCAGTGCTCCAGCTCATCGAGTCTGCAATATCAGGGAACGGCTGTTGGAGACTGGTGTACCTCAAATGGAATGGCCTGCACTTTCAGCAGACCTGAATCCTATTGAAAACCTGTGGGATCAGCTGAGTCGCTGTGAAGAGGCTCGAAACGCTGCACCCCAAAACCTTAATGACTTGAGGGCTACCCTTCAAGAAGAGTGGGATGCAATGCCTCAACAGGGATGAGATTTTTCTGCTTTTTGGCGGAATTCCGCTTTTTTCCAGTCAAAATGGAACTTTTTATATTGTTCCAAATCCGTTGAGAAAATTTTAGGGGCGGGGGGTAGGGTCTGGTGTTATTTCTGGGGTGCCAGACTTACTTGTCTTCGGCAGACTCGGGACTCGCAATGTTTGTAAAAGTTTGCAAGCATCCATTTTGAATACCGTTTTTTCTCGCGAAGCGTTCGTTTGTCGTTACTTCGTATTTGGGCTCAAACCAATGTCTTACTTGTTGTGATTGGTCGCTATATCGGCAAATGCAGAATCACAACCAATCCGTGTTCGCTTTCCTAAACCCCTTTCTCGCGAATGCCGAATGTTATCGAGACTCGTGACGAAGCTAAAGTGCGTCAGGTCATGCGGATCTGAAAAACAAGTTTCGATGGGACTGGTTGGATCGAAAGCTGGCGGTGTCCCCAATAGGAACCAGTAAAGAGGAACCATTGTCTGTGCTTGTGTCAGATTTCGTGAAAAAGCTCGATGTCGCTGGTAAAGCTCTGTGTACAGTGTGTGACGATGTCATTCTATTCTACGGATCGAGAGGATGGAAAGCTTTACAGAGTCATGCAACACTACGGTCAAGCCAGCCTGCACTCGCAGAATCGAAGTCAAGTGAGCCGCCACTGCGATTATCAATACTGTGCCTTACGGTAATCTGTCGCCCGCGAGCGGCGTTGGCCACCTTCAAAATAAAAGCGCCTCCACTAATGCATAAACGTAATTTGTTTGGGTTAAAAGAAATGAATAAAGATATAAAATAAGTAATTTCTTGTCTGTCGGGTAAAGATTCACCGAGGAAGAACAAGAACTCTCAGAACAGCACCAATAAGCGTTCTCAAGTGGAGATCGAAAATAAAATCAATGGTAATTCTACATATATTTCACTTGATATTAAAAAAAATCAATCTGGGTGATTGCGCAACCACACCAGGTTGTCGACACACTTGGGCACGCCAGGTATACAACCACAGTACTGGCATTCAGATCGAATGTTCCATTAACAATTCAAATGCCTCTCAAATATGACATTTTGAGCTCCTCTCCTTATTGACCTGATTTCTGACAAGCTGATCTGAACGCCGAACATGTTGACATTTTCGACCGTTTTAAAAAAAAAATCTTGTGCTGTAGTTATCCCCAGACTTATAGCCCTTACGGGATAACAAAGATTCAATTTTTAAGATTTTTTTTCAAAACGGTCAAAAATGTCAACATGTTCCCCCAGACCTACAGCCCTCACGGGATAACAAAGATTCAATTTTTAAGATTTTTTTTCAAAACGGTCAAAAATGTCAACATGTTTGGCGTTCAAATCAACTTGTCGGAAATAAGGTCATATTTTCCCTTTTCGGAGGCCTTTTATTCCCAAATGCAACATCGGATTCGGACGAAAGTGGTCGGGTTGGATAGCAGGAGTGTTGTAGTTATCCCGTGACCTACAGTCCTCACGGGATAACAAAGATTCAATTTTTAAGAATTTTTTCAGAACGGTCGAAAATGTCAACATGTAAGGCAACTTTTCTATCTCCACTTGAGAACGTTTTTTTGTGCTGTTCTGAGAGTTCTTATTCTTCCGGAGTGAACGTATCGTTAGCTGACAGCCAAGAAATTACTTATTTTATATTTTTATTAATTTCTTTTAACCCAAACAAATTAGGTTTATGCATTAGTGGAGGCACTATTATTTTGAAGGGGGCCAACGCCACTCGCTGGCGGCAGATTACCGTAATGCACAGTATTGAAAATCGCAGTGGCGGCTCACTTGACTTCGATTTTGCGAGTGGAGGCTGGTTTGACCGCAGTCACGCAACCTCGGTAAAACACCGAAAACAGACATTTCTACTGAAAATTGACTACTCGATCTCAAGCGCTTTTTGACAGTCTGCTCGGACTCCCACTCTGGGCGCCAGCGGAACCTATGAAAAAACAAGAGGAGTTGGCTAAAAACAGAGTGAAAAAGACGGAGAGGACCAACAAGCTTTTAGCTCTTGCTAATAAGCTTAAAATGAAGAGAAAATAAAAATTATACACCATGAAACTGTACATAGTTGTATATACTGTAAATAGACAAACACTTTATGGGATAAAATGCATTCATAACCCATATATAGTAAACAGTTTGGGACTTCAGGATCACTGTATGAGGTAAGAATCAACAGCTTTTTATCACATTTACACAACGTTTTATGAATACAAGTAATGAACAAATCTTAAATATGGCAGAGAATGTCTTTCCTTTTTTAGTTTTGATTTTGAGCAGCAATTTTGAAGTTACATGTTGGTGCTCACCAGGAATGCATAAGCAAAATTTCACAAAGGCCTATGTCAAATTTTCACTTGAAAGAATAGTGAACAATCTTGGGATTTTTTTTTTGGTAAAAGTTTCAAGTAGTGTGTACATCGAATACACTTCATCTTTAGCATGTTTAGTATAAAGTGCCAATTTTGTAAGCAAATAGGGAATGGTATTTCAACAAAAATTGTATAATTTTGTTAAAATTAATGGTTTTAAGGCTTCTACAAGCCTACAAAATCCATAAACTAATGTATGTACCCCAAATAAACTTCTACTTTAGTGTGACGTGTCAATTTCATATCCAACTAGAGGATGGTATTTCAACAAAAAAAATGTAAAAATTTTGTTGATAAAATTAATGGTTTTAAGGCTTTAAAATCTCTAAAACCCATTAGCTTCCGGGGGGTTTGCCCCTGGGCCCCCATCCGGACCGTTGCCCCTGGACCTGCGGCCCCCAGACCGCCGGTTCATTTTCAGATTTTTTCATCACTAGCCACTCTCATCCCTGCCTCAGCAGACAAGAAGTTGACTTGTGAACAGCATGAGACGTTGTCGTCAAGATGCAATTGATGCTCACGGGCACGTGACGAGTTCTTGAGACGTTGACTTTTTTCGTTGTGGTCTACCCACCATTGTTGTTCACTTTTGTTTCAGTTACCGGTAATTGTTTGAGATGAGGAAATGACCTGATCATCCTTCTACTTAAATGTCCTACTTTCATGATATGATATCGCTGTAGCGTGAACTTTTTACATTTTCCATTAATGTCACCTGAAAGCCAAATATCCTGAACTTTTTTGTGAGTAGTGTATGTACAGCATTGCACAGAAGTTAGGACACCCCTCACATTTTTGTAATTATTGTGTGAAGGAGGCGGCCCGGGGGTCGAATCATTAGCGTGTTGACCTCATGGTGCAGAGGTTTCGGGTTCAATTCCAGCTCCGGCCTTCCTGTGTGGAGTTTGCATGTTCTCCCCGTGCCTGCATGGGTTTTCTCCAAGTGCTCTGGTTTCCTCCCACATCCCCAAAACATGCATGGCAGGCTGATTGAACACATTCCAATTTGTTCCAAAAATTAATGCTTTGTGGCTTAATATTTTTCTCACTCCAAAAATTCAATTTTCCCCAAATTCTGCATTTTGAACCCAACATTCTCCAGACAGTACCAAGGGGACTTTTGACGTGACGGATTCCCATTTTTCCCATTTGAAATTCAAAACATTCAGCGTTCAAAACATCGTATTTAAAAGTTTTAAGATCACTGAATAATTCTGCTCCCATCATTTCTTACATAATTTTAATTAGAAATCCAAACAAAATGAAGGTCAAGCATTCAAGCTATACGAGTATACAGTAAAAAAAAAAAAAAAAAAAAAGAACAGCAACAACAAAACAATTCTGGGTGTCTGATCTGCGCTCTAATAAGCACTGTTGTCTCTTCCATAGCTCATTC
The DNA here is from genome assembly GCF_001891065.2 of Hippocampus comes. Classification (NCBI taxonomy): domain Eukaryota; kingdom Metazoa; phylum Chordata; class Actinopteri; order Syngnathiformes; family Syngnathidae; genus Hippocampus; species Hippocampus comes. The sequence goes on from NW_017804909.1 coordinate 10,673, forward strand.
TGACATATGTCTTCAGAGTTGATACACTTGAATGTCATCAAACTGAGTATCAGCTCAACGAGAAGCAATGTTGTCCAAAGTGTCCAATTGGTAAGACCATTTATCCATTTTTCGTTAGTTCAAGATGCTTGAAGCAACCAAGCATAATGGTTTTCCACAATTTTGATCGTAAATTAAAAACAAAAATCTTTTTCTGGTCAGAAATTTTTGCAAAGCTTCAATTCTCAGCAGCTGCACGAAAACAATTCAAGTTTAGGTTTAGAAAATGTTCAATGACATCTGAAAATGTTTTAGCGCTGTCACGAGCAAAGACAGGCCAAAGAGAGATGGGAGAGCCTCCAGCACGTCTGTGACCCCTGTGAAAATAAGCTATTGATTAGCTGATTTATTAGAACACCTCTAAAATGTTTAATAACTGTGCTGCTGTCAATTTTTTATTCTAATTTTATTAAGATGGAACATTTCTAATAATTTTCATTGGTAAACCCTCATTGCCGAATGTTATTTTGAATTTTTAAAATGATGTGAACTTGATGTTACATGTTTTGTGAGCTATTATTCTACTATTCACTGATATTCTTGGTAATTGTCCAATCTATGGCCTGGGGGTCATTTGCAGTCCAATGTTTGTTTTAGAAGCCAGTGACGTGCAAACTTGAACAATTCCCATGTCTCATCCTGCTTCATTTAGAAACTGGGTGGCTAGACACGTAGTTCAGGGGAAGCAGCTTGAAATGTGTAGGTGTCGAAACCTTTCGTCGGGTCCGATGCCCCTGAATACTGCTACTATTGCCCATGTTAATAATTCTGAAAACATTTACTACTACTACTGCTGCTACTACCACTACTTCTAATAATAACTACAGCTCAGACGAGCACCCAAAATCCGCATTTGATGTTCATTTACAGTTTAAAGGGAAAGTCAAGTCAAATATTTTCACGCGAATAAAATGTTGTATGCGCCCTCTCTAGTCTAAACACATCTCTCTGATCAATATTGTGTTTGTAGAATATGAATTAAGAAGAAAAATCCATCTGTTTTTATTCATCTCAGCGGGCAGCTATTTTGCCTCGTACTGCGACTTTCTGTTGACTGAAGCTTTCTGAACATGACATTACGCTGATGTCAGTGACAAAAGTCAAGCCCATTTTCTTTTGCTACTCTGTATTCTTGGTGGGTTCACAAGCAAGCTTGCGGTATAACTGTCACCTGTACTGAAAATTTTGATTGGTTTTTGTTTTTGTTTTTTAGACAATAACGTGAAAAGAATGCATTTGAGTAGGGTTGTTTAGCTGACATTGATCACTATAATACTTTGTTGCTGAAGGAAGTCACATGAGTTGTCCATCAAGGTATGTACAAAATATTTCTGCCTATAACACATGGGGTTAAACGATGAACAGAATCGCACTTTGGTGCTTTGACCTTTGAAAAAGCGTTTGCGAGAATGATGGAACATTTTTTTATCATGATTATTCGAGATGACTGCCAGGTTCGGTTTCACATAGAAAGCGAAGATGTTGGTAAAGTATAGGCCACCTGGATGCTGTAGGTCCTTCCAGGGACTCTCAGTGGTAAACAGTCAGACTTCTTTGGGGCTGCACATTGTACTTACCTGTGCTTCTGAGGGAAACAAATTCTCCTGTTGAGTGACTTGTAATTTTGTGGTCATTAAAATGACTCCTTCTACACAGTACTTGTGTACATCTCTGCATCTGCTCTTTCTAACAGGAAGTCAGGTTAGGAGCGACTGCACCAAACGTGGCAGCACATCATGCCAGCTGTGCCTGAACGGAACCTACATGAATATCCCGACTGGCCTCAAAAACTGCTTGCCGTGCACAAACTGCAATGCAGGTAAACCTCATGTTATGTTTTCCGATTATTACTAAATATGCTTTCCCAGCTGTAGATTCGGGTGTGTAGAACATTTTCTAAATGGAGGTGAACATGCATTTTAGCGGGAACCGCTCAAGTGGGATACACACACACACACACACACACACACACACACACACACACACACACACACACGCACACGCACAAAGAGGGGGTAGAACATCTGGTGGAATGGAGCAAAGATAACTTTTGCATCAATGTGAAGAAGATGCAAGAAGACGAAGGAGATGGTGGTGTACTTCAGGAGAGCTCACTGTGCCATGGGAAATTGCTATTTAGGAGCCAGCAAGCGACAGAGTTTTAATTATGCTGAGATGGCCAGCCAAGGTCCTTGCTGGAATTATATTCGAGAGGATGAAGTTGTTGAAGAGGTTGGACCTCAACTTTTGATAGACAGGCTTCCTGTCGAAGAGATCTGGAGTGGAACTCTCCCTCTATATCAGGGGTGGCCAATCAGTCAGAGACGAAGAGCCAATTTTTTTACTGAGTTACTGCAAAGAGCCACATCATACCCTTACTCGCGCACACACACACACACACACACACACACACACACACACACACACACACATACACACACACACACACACACACACACACACGCGCGCGCTCGCACTCACACAGGTGCCCACCAGTGCACTCGCGCGCACACCACGATGAGCAACAGTTGGAATGGGCGGAAAATGAATGAAAGCTCAAGATACAAACAAACAAATCTTTTTTCCCCCCTGCATTTCCTCCTCCCACCCCTTGCGGTCGACTTGGGACCAGTTTGCTGGCTCCCAGTCGATTCTGATCCACGTATTGGGCACACCTGCATTAAAATCAGAGGTAATTCGCTGACTAGCTGAGCACTTGGCGCCGTTGTTTGCACATGAGCGGTGATGCAGTTATCTGATTGGTTGCCCTCTATGTCAATCAAGTTACAGGATTGATGATAGGCTGACTAGCTTAGCGCTTAGCGCCGTTGTTTGCGCATAAGCGTGATGCAGTCATCTGATTGGTTGCCCTCTATGCCAGTCAAGTAACGGGATTGATGATCGGCTGACGGAGAACGTTCTGTGAAGTTGGCGCCTTGTTTGAATGGCATCGCCACTGACGAGGCGTTTTCGACGCTTGTTGTGTGAGAGCCCGGGAGCCGCATTGAACCAGCCAAAGAGCCGCATGTGGCTCGCAGGCCGCGGGTTGGCCACCCCTGCTCAAAATCAACTTCGTAGAAGAACAAAAAAGTCTTTCAATCATGTGTTCAGAGATACACTGTGGAACAAGAGAAAATGACCTTTGTTATCAAGTTCACCAATCAGGAACTGTCTTCTAATGCACCTTGTCTTCCTCTGGGTCATCGACTGGATCACGAAGACCTCCTCCATAGAATTAAACAAAAGAACACAGTGAACTCTGAAGACACAGCTGGATGATCTTGACTCTTCTGATCTGACCTATACTGCGACACTTGACTCACTGCCACAACTAGAGACAAGACCATTTTCATAGAGCGAACATCGGCAGTGATGGGGCACTGGATCATCAATCAGATGGACGTCAAGGAGATCAACGCTAATGTCAGCAAGAACACTAGTCATGGTGTGTGGAGACTCCATCAGGGAGATTTAAGCAACGATTAAATACACCTAAATAACAGTAGTAAATACGACTGCAACTGTCCTTTGTCGAAACTACAGGTGTCAAATTCAGTTCAGGGGCCAGAGCCAGTGCAACACATCACATCTAGCCCACTGAAACAAATATTGTTTCTGCTTCATGTTTCAAGCCGAACAGATTTGTTCTTTTCATTTTGGTTCTTGAAAATATACTGTATTGAATATGGTGGAACAGTGGACGTCTGTTTAGCACGTCTCCCACATTCCAAAAACATGCATGGTAGGTTTATGGAACACCCGAAATTGTTCCTTGGTGTGATTGTGAGTGTGAATGGTTGTTTGTCTACGTGTGCCCTGCAATTGATTGGGAACCAGTTCAGGGTGTCCCTTGCCGACTGCCCGAAGGCTCTGAGAGACTCTGGCACACCCGTGACCCTCGAGTGGGTAAGCGGCTTGGATAATGGATGGATATTATACCGATAAATGCAGGGGCCAACAATGTGCCATCACTCAGTTAATATGCTGGAAAAAAAAATTCAAATTTACTGTCATTATTGATAAAAAATTGTTGAATGTAATAATTTGCTGAGGTGATTATACCCTTATATGGTTTTCACAGCGGTCGCAACTCCCTGAGGGAAATGATAACTACAATTTTGAGACCAAACTGTGGCTTGCTGTTTGCTAGCCTTCGTCCAATTTTGCCGAGCAGCCTATTTTTTGTTGTTGTTGTTTAAAAAAAAAATACCTGTACATCAGTAAAATGCCTATATATGTGTTCCTCACTTGTTTATACTCCCTTCTCTTACTACTCTTTTTCAGATTTTGCCATTATATTTGAAGAATTTCAATCACTAGAACTTCACTCGTGCATAGAAATAATCCTTTTCCACATTGCATGCGCTGCCTTTTTTCCTCATATACTTTCTGTCTTTCTGCATGTATTTGTCTCTTGGCATGGTCATCCAGTCCTCTACGTTCTCCTGCACACCCGAGGCTCAGTCATGAACAGGTCCTACAGTCTAAAGATGCTTGCAGAAACCGTTCTGTTCACAGTCTTGGCATAAAAACAAGACCATTATTACCAGTGTTACCAACATCATGTTTAAGCAAATCTCTGCCTTCTTCCAGATTTCATACTGTTACTATGTTTAGGTGCAAGGACCGTCCTGTTCAGTTTGCCTCGTCTGATTTCATCTGGTTCCCACGGTCTTCCCTCAATTGTCGTCAGTTTTAAATCATCACCCAAGGATCACAGAACCTACTCTGCGCCAAGCTACAATTGTCATATAACAGTAACAACTTCAGCTGCATTTCCTCTGAGACCCATTTGCATCGTTTACATATGAAAAAATAGTTACCATGTTTCCTCAAATAATCACTGCTACTTTGTTTTTTGCATGGCAAAAAATGTGTGTGATGCAATTCTGTTGTTCTTAAAGTGTCGAAAAAATAATCATCCTCTTCTCAAATTTTAACTTTCTCATCGTTTGCCTACTTTAATGTTAAATATTATCCAAAAAATATTAACATCAAAGTAACTCAAGTAAACATACAATGAAGTTTTTAAATAATGATTTTATTTATGACAGAAAGCAAATATTCAAAACTACCTGTTCTTGTGTGCAAAACTACTTGCCCCTGTAGATAAATTATGTATTAACTGCAATAAATCGCTTTATTGGGGGAGAACCCAATTTCATTTTCTATGACCACACCCAAGCCCGACTGCCTCCAGACTTGTTCAATCAAATCAACTTCTAATCTTGACGTGAATTCATTTGAAATGCTCTGGCATCACACTTCAAGACCCTCCAATCTTGTTGAATTCACACAATTCTGCAAGCAAGACTGGCCCAAAATATCGCCGCCGAGAAGAGACTCATTGGCAGTTACGGGAAAGGCTTGATTTAATTTGTTCTTTTTGAGGGTGGCCCAACCACATACTAATTGTAGGGGGACAAGTACTATTTTGTATATGGTCAGCTCTCTTGGAATATTTTTTTTCTTACTAAACAAAATCACCACCGAAAAAAAAACCTTTATTTTAGCCTCATTACTTGGTTGATCACAGCTGTTGTTAAAGTGCGATATAAATAAAGATGGATTGCATTGTAGCGTAAACATTCAAGTGGGTAAACTATTAGGGAAGCAATGGTTTCAAAATCGCACAGAACTTATACAGTAGCGTGAACCTTCCTGCAATACTGTGAGGCTTCTTGATACACCGTAAGATTTCCCATAATAACACAAAAATTATCATGCCGTGAGATTAATACTGTGACCAAGCCGAGGTTTAGATATCGTTACATGCCCGCTGATACGATTAAGATATTTTTAGAAGGAAAAGCAGGGTTTGCCAAATGAAAATGTAATTTTGTCACTTCCCATGGCATTATCGCAACAATTTTGAACAACAATTTCAGTGACAGAAGGAATGAAAAAAAGAACTGCATTTCTAGTTTTATTTTACAAAATTACTGTTTGAAGATATAGTAAATTGGAATTCAGTATTGATGTGCGAGAGTATGACGTTTTATGGGGTATTAGCCTACCTGTTTTTATATGACCTCACCTAGCAATGTGTGTATGTTGATTGTATGTTTTGCGTCCTTTTTTTTGATGCACTGTTGCTCACTGTGGTTCTAGGATCTGGTCTGGCGATAAAGAAGGCGTGTACCAGGGAGTCAGACGCAGTGTGTAAACCACTTGATGGCTTCTTCTGTGTGGACCAAGATGGGGACGGCTGCCTTGAAGCACGGAATCACACAGACTGTCGACCAGGACAATACATAAGCCAACAAGGTTAATTTCTTACTTTAGGGATAGAGAACTCCGGTTACTTGAGAGCCATATCCTGCCTGTTTTAGATGTCGCTCTTTTCAACACGTCCGGTTGTATAGTTACTGTATACAATACCACAAACTTTGAGGTTGTTACTCCTTGTTGCCAATATATAAAAATATTTACCGCTAATACAATACAAGCAAAGTGCAGATACAAGCATGATTGCAACATTGATCGGCATTATTGGACATCGTAAAAGCCTGAAATGATCATGAGCAATTGAATCGAGTATTTTGGAGTCGCCGAAGATCTAAAACAGGCAGGGTCTGGCTCTCGAGGAATCGGAGTTCCCGACCCCTGTCTTACTAGTTGCTTGCAGTTGCCCACAACTTCATGAACAAAATGAAATTGCCTGCTCTGTTTTCGTTTCTAAAGTTTATTGTCAGGACTCACTCTATACTCAACAACTCTTAAAACATTAGGATATTTTTCGATCAGATTCAGAATCACCTTTATAGTCACTGTATACAATACCACAAACTTTGAAGTTGTTACTCCTTGTTGCCTGTATATAAAAATTATTTACCGCTAATACAATACAAGCAAAATGCAGGTAAAAGCATGATTGCAACATTGATCGGCATTATTGGACAGAAGTTTATTGCACAGATCAGGGGTTATTGTACGCCTGGTTGATGATTAAGACAGTTCTAAGAACAGTTTCTAAGGTAATGATTTAGAGTTCTTTATTGTAATGATAGCTTTGAGAAAGAACCGAGCTCTCAGACCAACCGCCAACTGCCAGCCATGAGAGACAAAATTCTCCGGTCTGAATAGTGAACATTATATTTGGAGCAAACCAGGCACCTCTAACCAGTTGGTCAATACCATCCTTGCAGTGAGGATGATCTCCAGCTACAATGTGCAAAGACTTCCTGGATGAAAACCAGTTCCGGAGCGCTCTCAACCTCAGGTTGGGGCTGAACTGAGGAGTTTTATAGTCTGTTGAGGTGTCTGTGATTGCACTTGTAAATTCGGATGTGAGCTGCCCTTACTTAGTGCCAGGAGAGAGGCCTGAGAACACACTTGATGAAATAATGTCATTGATATTTGCAGGAACACCATTTACAGACACCATATGTAAAGACTGCATTGGCGGCACCTTTTCGAATGGTACATTTTGTCAGCCACACACAAAGTAAGTGAAGCTTCGCATTCACTTGCCGGCTTTGAGCTACACTGAAAAAAGTTTTTGTTGAATTTACTCAATTTGATTTTACCAAGTGGCGGCATGAAATAAAATCATCTGGATGCAGGTAATTGTTTTTAAGGTGACT
>NW_017804910.1:0-6259 GCF_001891065.2 Hippocampus comes
CGCTTGAATGATGTGTTTTTATTCAAAGAGTAGAAAAGTCGGGGCACTGTTATTTATACTGAGAAAAACAAAAATAAAAGCATATGATATACATTTATGAATTACTGTTTTAGTGCAGTAGTTTATTAATATAAAGTAAATCAACACTCAACAGGCATGACATGGCACGGAAGACAAGTTGAGAAATGACTTTGCATAGAAGTCCATCACTGACTGCAGAAAAAGCGGTAATCTCTAAACATTCTCTGAGTACTATTATTACCACTACCACTAATACTACTACTGTGGCATGTAACTACAGCCACAGGGTAATGTTACGACCACGTGACGTTAGGGTCGTGACGGCCGTAAAGTGTTGAGTTGCCGGAAAGCGTGGATATAAAAGTGTTGCGACTGACAATAAATGGCAATGAGCACAGAGTCAGTTTCCCAGCCTTTTATTGTACACATTACAGAACAACTACGAATACTACTCCTACTACAGCACCAACACATTTTCATTACATTTCAGAAACATAAATACTTCCAGCATTTCTGCTGATAACCGTGCCCTGTGTGGCCGCATGATAATGCCCCCCCTGCTGAAAACTCTCTCAACAGGGGCACTGCTCGCAGGTACTGGTAAAATATGCTGCGCCAGCAACGACAAAGCAGGATACTTCACACTGGCCATCCCGCCAGGTCTCCAAAATGCCACCGGCTCCTCGCCCGCCACCTCGTTCTCCAGATAGGAAGCTAACTGGGCACGCGGACTGTCTTTGCCACCACTTTTTGCTCGCTTCCTCCTCTGCTTGTATTTGGCCATGAACTTCGACATCTTTGCCGGTACTTCGTCCTCGCTAGTGCTCCCTCCGTGCTGCCCTTCCTGTACCGGTGGCTGGTCTTTCCCAAGTTTCATACACAACCAGCTCTACACAACAAAAGAAAGAAGTTATCAAAATTGCTCTGATTTCTTTTCAATAATAGTTCTAATAAATTCTGTTCTATGGGAGTAGAAAAATAAATAGACAATGGATACAACAATAAGAACACTTTACTTCCACCAAAGAATATAAAGGAATACCATGGTTCTTCATCCTAATTAGGTGAAGCAGCTTGGATACACATTGTTTTAGAAAAATTGTTAATAATAAATAATTTAAATGATTACTTGTAAAGAATGAAGTATTACTATCATTTAAAGATCCTAGTAATAGTTAGTGATATGTGCAAAATCAATAGTAAACTAATTAGTAATAGCATCGATTGAAAGCACACACAAATACAAACAGAAGAATTTTCAATATAATTCATTTTCTTGCAACCATGGACATTTAGTCTTTCTGAAAATGCAATTACAGCCTGAAGCCTAATTAACAAAATAATTGAAGGGTAATTCCTTGAGAATTTTTTAGAGTATGTGACGTGAGTAATGTTAAGTACTCATCCTAAAATTGTTAAAGATTATCATTAGTTTTGCATCAAACAAATAAAAGCAGTACAGTAAATACATTTTTGAACCAAATTCTTCTAAAAGAATATTTCAGCAGATAATCTTATGTTATTCATGTTACATACTCTGAGCGATTCTCATGGAATTGCTCTGAACATTTTGAATTGTACCTTTCAGGGTTTCCTTTAGATTTCTCCTCTTTTCCTCTGTTTCATTGAGCGACCACGTTGGCATACTGACATCAGCCACCCACTGCAGCATGTACTGTGGGTCGATGACAGGGGCCATGAAGAAAAGCTTCTCGAAGAAGGGCTCATCCTCAGCAGGCCCGCTCCCCTCAACCATCTGACATCGGATGAAAATCCCCCTGAATCGCCGTTTCAAGGAAGACTGAAGACACCCTACAATCGGCTGGCAAAACTTGGCTTCATCTGCCCACTTGCAAAGATGATTGTTCCAGGTCTAGGATGGCTGGCACCACCATTGTAATGGTTGCTGTCTGATCACCTGTCAATTAAACAAATTTATAGAAATGCGAAATTAAGAACAAGCACAACTTTAGGAAAGTATTCACTTTCTTCTTAAATCTAGCCGCCCCTCCCCCCTCTCGAAAAAAGGGGAATAATTTGTCTAGGTGGAGCCTTAACATACCTTGTGTGAGTGTTGTTGCATCAGCAAAAGGCTCCAGAATCGTCGTCAATTCAGCAAGTTGAGCCCACTCTTGGCGTGTGAGAACGAGGTTGTTGAACTCCACCGGCTCGCAGATTTCAGCAATCGCTCGACAATCAATTCCTGGTAGGTTCTGTAGAGCTTTGAGTTGAAGAAAGACAGAGCTCCAGCGTGTAGAGTTCGCAGCTGGTATTGTTCGGTCCACACCAAAACGCTCCTCAAACCTTAAAATTTTAAAGATTAAAAAAAAGAATGTATTATTGCGTACATACTGTATTTAATATGACAATATGTTCTAGACACTTGCACCATTGAGTTTCAGGTACAATGAACACTTCACTTTTCATTCAAATTTTCTACAACTCCGACTCTGCTCCCCAGGGCCTCTCCCAATTACATGTAGCTTTAGCCTTTAGCCTCAATGAAAATAAATATCCCCCCAAAAATAACCTATTAGGTTTTAATGTGGCAAAATTGCAGCAAATTGTAGAAGCTTTACAGTAACATCTCCATTAGTTTTGAATCATTTAACCCTAACTTACCGCGGAGGGGGGGTTGCCATACCCCCCCCCCCCCCCAGGACTACCCCCCCCCAAAACACCTTGGGAGAAGACCGTCTCCGATGACTAATTGGAGTGTATGGGCAAAGCATGGGATCCTGTGTTTAGAGGCCAAGATCAATGCCTGTCTCACAGCCCCCGCATCCTCTTCATCCTGGTCCTCCCAGAGGTCGCCATCATCTACACCAGCCCCTTCCTCCCCTTCGGCTCCAGACGGGTCTATCTCCGGAAATTCCAAGGAGAATGCGCGTTTCATGTTGGACGCATTGTCCGTCACAATGAACTCCGCCTAAACCAGTGGAAAGAAAGACAAAAAAAAAATCATAAGCCTCACAGTTATCCAACTTCTTTTGGCAGGTGACAACCGAAAATGTGGAAGGACACACGGCTCTGACAATGATTTGTATCACTTGGTCACGAGTCACTTCTGCAGTCAAGCTGTCAAGGCACATAGGATAGCATAAATGATATTCATTTTCAGTGCAGATAGATTCTGAACGTTGCAAATCCCTAGAGTTAGACAATTGAGCCTTGGTTAATCAGGTGAAATTAATAAGTATGTTGTTTGCTTTCAGGTTGTTGAGATAGTGTAAAAATAAAATTAGCAAATACTTTGAACTGAACCTGTGAGCTGTCATTACCAAGGTATATGTAAACATCAATTTCAATAAATTTCCTTTAACATTATAGAACACACATTTCAGTTACTGAATGAGATCTCTCCCCAAGCCCCTATCAAATAACAGCAAAAGCTCATTGTAACAATGTCCTTTGTGCTTTGGAATGAAAATTTTGCAGCCTGCTCCTCCTTCCCTCAGGTAGAAAAACAATGAAAAACAAAAAGATGGGACAACCAAATTAAGTTATCAAGAACCATGCCATTTGGTATTTTAAAATGATTCAACACATTTATAAAACAATAAAAATAAGAATATCTCAATCAAGCAAAAAATAAATATTCTGTCCTTCCAGAGCAAAATGGACCGAATGATCAACATTTCATTATATTTGATATTATTGCGGCATCTGAAAAAATGGTAATTAAAACAAACTTATATCAAAGTACATGCATCAATAGCACAGTCACAGTTCTTTTTTTGGAACGGGCCTTGATGGGGGGGGGCAGTTATGTAACAGGCTTACCTTGTTGCCAATACCAAAGTCTTCAAGGACATTGTCAAAAGACCTTGCAATGGCCTCTCCTGTGTGCCTTCCCTTGAACTTCTGACATGTCAGCAGGATGGATAAGAGCTGGTATGTTTGAGTCTTCGGATGAGGAGCCAGCAAATGGGCAGTCACTCCAAGGAAACTCCTCATCGTTCGGTCTGTCCAGATATCGGTTGTCAGGGAGACAGTCTCCTGCCCTCCCATTAAATGTCTCACCGTCTCTTTCCCTCGGGCCATCATTTCTGTCAGTGTCTTTGCCAGGGATCTCCTTCCCATGTGGTTGTACCTACAGGAGGTAAAAATAAAAGAAACAATATTGGCAAAGTGAGAAAGAATTTCAGGTTTTGAAAAATTACTCAAGATTTGATGCTATGTATTCCAAACAACATGTTGACCTGTTCTGAAGAAAAAGGATGAAAATGAAACAAAATTGAGTAAATCTAACTTTGGAAGGTACATCCACTCCTCTCCCCCTCCCGCCACACACATTTAACTGATTTGAAGCATACATGAATGCAACCATACTACGATCTGGTCTATTACTACCAAAATGAAAATGTTCTGGCGGCAGTATTGATTAAAAAATTACAACACTGGACTTGAGCTAGGATTTAAAAAAAACAACAACAAAAAAAAAAAACATACCGAGGATCCATTTCAGCTACAAATTCCCTGAAGCTCTCGTTTACCACGATGGCGAGTGGCAAGCTACACTGGACCACGAGTCTCGAGATTGCTGAAGATATTTGCTTCTGTCGTTGACTTGCCGGAGCATATTTTGTCACACTCGTGGATGCAGTCGAGACAAAGCTGTTCAGCGTCTGTTGCCCTTGAACACCACTTTTACCTTGAAGGTAGTCTCTATATCTGAAATGATATTTAAGAAGAGGAAAAAATTAGGAAAAGATCATCACATGAAAGCAACAAAACATTTTTTTTTTATAATAAATGCATTTTGGTCAAACTATAATATTTTTATCCTGTTAGCTGCTACAATCAGATCAGCCATGTAATAAAATTGAATTAAGCACTTCTGAAGGTAAGTAATCAAGATTTTCATTTAGCGATAATCAAATAAAATACTAAATGATGAATGCTCAGTTTTTTTATGTGTCTTCCGGGTTGAGTGAACGCTCGCGCGTCTGGCTGCAGCTGCTCACCCGCAATTATTATTATTTTTAGCGTTTGTTTTACGGTTTTTTACGGTTAATCTCGTCATGGGAGAAACCCTCATCTCCTGTTTCGTTGTGGTTTTGGACCGTCGGTTGTCGCACGGTTGTGACATGTATTATATTATCTAATAAAAGCAACACGACCCTCACCCTCTGCATCTGGAAAATATTGACTGTTAGAATTTAAGCGCTGGCGCGACAGGGTAGTTAACCCTCACTAAGCTAAGGGTGGTGGAAGGGAAGATAAATTACTTTACGTTCAATGCATGCAAAAGGAATGGACAGTACGCGGTACCTGAAAATAATGCACTTAAGAGAGATGTAGACCGCGGTCTATCGAACCCGCAGTCCATCGGCCCCGCGGCCTACCGGGCTGTTGTGTTGGCCGCGGCTGTAGCCGCCTAGCCGACTCGCGTTTTTAAATGGTCATAACAATTTTAATCCAACATTTGGGGAGCGACGTACGAGTCATTATTAGCTCCCATTAAACATTCAATGTAGAATTGATAAAAAAACAAATTCATTCAATAGGGTCTACTTACTCTTCTTGATGTTGCCGTTGGTAGTGTTTTGTGAAGCCCGAAGTCGTACCCCTTGTCTCCACGATTATCCTTGTCATTTTGCACGTTTTGCATCTCGCACGTTGCTTCGCCTTCCCTTTTTCAAAAAATTCTTCATGCTCAACGAAGCCAAACTTTATTATTCGCGAATGCGATCCTGCGGACATGCTGAATCGTAGAGGTGTTAATAATACGTCCAGGCGCAAATTCTATCGTGTGAGGCCAGATCCGCCACTCGTGCACGCTCGCGGAAAAAAACGTACTGAAAAAAAAACGCTGGTGAATGAGACTGAACGAAAGCGTAGTACTAAGAGGAGTCAAGCGAAAAATCTGCTTCTCTATTTATAAGAGGGAGACTTTAGTCTCCCCCCCCACCCCCCAAAAATGTGATACACCCCGAATTACTTTTCATTGTTTTGTTAATAAGTAAGTACCCACCAACGGCAAATTTATGGTAAACGTACGCACCGACAAAGACACAGCTGTCCTGCACAAATTCCTTTCAATTACTTCATTACCGACGAGCCCCTCTCCCCCACAGAAACCAAATACGTGATACACCCCTATTTACTTTACATTGTTTTGTTAATAAGTACCCATCAACGACAAACCACTTACTTACCCACCGACAAAGACACACAGCTGTCCTGCACAAATTTCTTTCGATTACCGACTAGCCCCTCTCCTTTCAGTCCCGAA
>NW_017804911.1:0-1825 GCF_001891065.2 Hippocampus comes
TTTAACGTTTATTGATTCACAGAATTATAGATGTCATGCCCTCATGTGGTAGACTGTCACCTGTGTGCTTGATGTAAAAATGGGCGCAACTTCCTTTTGGTGCCGGGGCAAGTTTAGCGTGTTTGGAACCATGGAGCTGCCTCTCCCTGGACCCACCCTCGGTCACAGAAAGTAGACTGCGTTCTGGGTGTCTCCGTTTTCATTCCAGGGCAAGTCTAGTTTACTGTGTTTGTGAATTTGGTACATGCGCTTTGCCTCGCTCGGTGTTCCGGGTGATGCAACTGCCGTCCCCGCCTCCCAATATGGCGACAAAAGACAAAAAGACTACATTTTAGACTGCTTAAAAGCAAGTCTAAATGGCAGTGCGAATTTTGGTGGATTTATTCGGGGCACAGGCAGAAAGATCGACATTCCGCAGACGTGTGTGGTGAATGTCAACTATTCCATTCATAAATGTGACAACAATGTGGGACAGTCCTCAGAATCATTGTAAAAATCATATTCATTGAACAAATTATAATCATCATATTTTTAGCATGGCTCTCTCTGACTGCCAGCTTAACTAAAAGCACTCACGGACACACAGTCGTGGGTTTCAGGCGGTCCTTGGGAGATTTTGCCGTTTACCTGCCTATATCATGCACAGACCCCAGCAAGTCTATTTTTGTTCACACAATGTCAAGTATGGCGTGCGCTCCGACTATGATTTTAATGCAAATGAGAGATGCTGAGGCTTGAGGGCCCCTATCCTGCATGTTTTAGATGTTTCTGTCCTCCGACACATGGTTGAAATGATCAGGATCGCTATGGGGCTCCGACAGTGCTTGTTGATGAGCTGATCATTTGAATGAGGTCTGTTGGAAGAGGGACACATTGAAAACATGCTGGGCTCGCAAAATACCAAAAGAAATAAAACTCCATCCATACGCACAGTTAGACAGCACTTTGCGATAGACTTGCACTTGCCATGAAAACAGGGCCCATAGATGAGAGATTGCTTGATCTGCTAGAAAAACTGGTTCAGAGTGTACCCCGCCTGCTGCCCTGAGACAGCAGTGATAGGCTCCAGCACACCCACGACCCGCATGAGGATAGAGCGGTTCAGCTAATGGATGGATGGATGACTCAAAAGTGGTGGCTCGCCCAAGCTTCAACACGCAAAGGAGTACTAATTAAATCACTTTTAATTATAATAGTATAGCACGGCAGACTTTCATGCAAAGAATGAAACATCCAACAATGTTCTAAGATGAGATCTATTCAAGTGGAGACCATTGAGATGAATTGAGTTAATATGCCTCTTTTTTTTTGCAGTTTTAGTTCTCCATCCAATTTTCTGTACAGTACTGCTTATTCTGTTCAGGGTCAGGGGGAGGAGGACCTTATTAGAGCTGAAATTGGGTGGTCGTTGATGTTGCACATTTGGTGGGTGCACTGGTTAGCACGTCAGCCTCACAGTATATTGTAACGCAAGCTGAGCTGTGATTGGTCTTTACCTGTAGTAATGTATCCCTTTAAATATTTCATGTTTTATTGATTTATTTTGCTGCTGCAGTGTTGAACAGTGTGGAACTGACTGAAGCATAATTCAAAGCTTTGATAACAAATGATTCAATTTTAAGGTAAAATAATAAAGTAGTCTTATCAGCTTCCAGAGTTGACGGTGCCTCACCAGTCATGAAGAACCGCGTGGCAAGACTGTGTAACTGCCCCTGGTATTCAAATCCGGTGGACAGTGTTTTATCTGCTTATTGCTGGGGCACCTGTGGCCCCCACGCTAGAGAGAGAGAGAGAGAGAGAGAGAGAGAGAGACAGAGAGAGACAG
>NW_017804911.1:1887-2543 GCF_001891065.2 Hippocampus comes
GAGGAGAAAAGAGGGAGAGGGAGAGAGAGAGAGAGAGAGAGAGCGCGTGCGGAGGCGCTCTGGCGCTCTGCCATCAGCTTCACTCATTAGTGAGCTTTCGGCCACGGTACCTGCCGCCAATCTACGCTGCGGTCAGGTCATCCTCCAGTCGAGAAGACCCCAAGACAGCATCCACTAAGGCGGTCAACATCTGATTAGACTCACGGAAGACGCCTGGAAGAAAGAGCAGGGAAATTATCCATAAACAATTAATTATCATGTCAGGGGCCACTGGGGACTTAACGTGTGAGGAGTGTCTTTCGGTACAAGGGGCCAACAGCACCGAGTCCCACGCGCACTCCAACGTGGACGACGACGAACTTCTGCGCTACATCTGGACTGAATATTTGCATCCCAAGCATTACGAGTGGGTTCTCATTGTGGCTTACATCTTTGTGTTCTTCGTTTCACTCATTGGCAACTCGCTCGGTGAGTAGTTTCCTCATTTTTTTTTTCTTTTTCTTATCTCAGCGCTGATAAGTTTTGATGAATGTTTCCAAATTAAATTGAGGAATATATGTTCGTGTGCGTCTCTCTCTCTCTCTCTCTTTCTCTCTCTCTTTCTCTCTCTCTCTCTCTCTCTCTCTCTCTCTCTCTCTCTCTCTCTATACACACAC
>NW_017804911.1:2609-3815 GCF_001891065.2 Hippocampus comes
AGTGAAGTATAATCACAGGTGAGTGTGCAAGTGTGCACTTTTTTATGACACTGGAATGAGAATTCATGATGAACTAAAATAAAGCATCTTTCTAGATTAAAAATTGTGTTTGCAACTACAGCAGAGCAAATTGCAATGCTTGGTTTTGATGACATTGATCTGTATACATTTTGCATTGACTGAATTACTGTGGGCACACTGTTTGTTTGCAGCGTGGCTGAGCTGCGCCGTTTCATTTCATTAGCCAGTCATATGTGGGTAGGAATGCCTGCCTTGAGTAGTGAGCGTTGATTACTTGAACCATTACCA
This sequence comes from Hippocampus comes, assembly GCF_001891065.2. NCBI lineage: Eukaryota > Metazoa > Chordata > Actinopteri > Syngnathiformes > Syngnathidae > Hippocampus > Hippocampus comes. Next base: position 2,919 of record NW_017804911.1, read on the forward strand.
TCATCCCTTGGGTTTAAGATAAAAAGTGTTGGTCTCTAGCATTTCTGAAAGAATAAATACATTTTTTTAAACTGTCTTCATTCTCCTCTGATTTAGAAAGTCCTTTCAAACCTTTCTTGTCATCAAGGATGCGTTTTCCATCTACAAAACATTATTAAGGTTGAGATGTTACACATCATCCGCCCACTGACACTTTGTTTGCCATTAGCAATTTGTCTGTTGGGCGGTCTGTCTCTCAATGTACAAATGGACATCTACAAGGGACACAGGAGTGGCAGTTCATTCTTGTGTGTTGTACAACCGTGTCATCATCATTCTCAAGCGTCCTCTGCTTTTCCTTTTTGCATTGCTGTTTTAGGGCCATGTTTTCTTCTTTCATGAAACTCCCGAGAACATAATATTGATTGATTGTCTTGATTCAGAGCACAATGAGGAATGAGTCAGTGGAATTACTCATCCACATACTGGACAGCGGTAACTCAAACTTTGATCACAAGCCACATGTTGACTTTCTCAGTGATTATTTTTTCCAAATTACAATTCAGATCAATTTAATTTGGAGTAATTTGTGCCTGTGGCATAAAACCTTATTTAACTAACGAGGTAATGCTTTATTTTGCATTTTAATTTTCCTATTTTCATACAAGCAAAAGTGACGCAATATTAATCAATTAAAATATACTGAATGACAAATGAACAGGGGTAAAAATCACGGCATGCTTTTTACGCCTCACTCATATCTTTTTGCAAACATTATGACATTATATGTACACAAGTATAAAATTAAATCAAGTACGATGTAATTTGTAAATCATTACAGTATAACCTAACACATAACCTCAGGTGCATCCACAACACCCCATGCCGCCCTCCCGTTGACGTAAACGTAATCAAGGT
>NW_017804912.1:0-6192 GCF_001891065.2 Hippocampus comes
CAGAAACCTAGCACCCCACACCTTGTCCCTTCCCTTAAGACCCAAACACCAAATCCAATATCCTAAAACCGTATCCCTGGCACTCCAACATCACAACACCCAGCCCTCCTAAGCGCAACACCCTAAACATCAACCCTAATCCTTCATTCTCACCCTAACATCCAAGTTCGCATTGAATCTGTCGCTCCCCATGCGTGCTACCAGACACACGAGAACGCAGCGAGGAGCGGCCGACACACCCTAGCTACCCAACTAGCTGTCAACCAGCCTGTCTACCTGCCACGCCCGCAGACTGAACTCCGTGCCGGTGCATGCGCGCAGGTGAGCAACGGTGACACAAACTCCCATAAGCGGGCGTGGCAGCGCATCCTTTGGCTGCCAAAATCATCAAGTTAGCACATGCAGTTCGTAAAGAATGTACAGAATGGGCATGAAGAAACTTTCCCCGAGGGAATTGCTGCTGGTACGTCTTCGCCCACGTCGCTACAGAAATTAGCATTAGCTAGCAACATCAAAGTCAAAATAGGAGCGTAAACCCTTGATAACAAAGATCATTTCTTTAAATTCGTGTTAAATATCGCAATAATATCGAACTCATATTTTTTCAATGTCGAGTAAGTTTGAGTATTTGGAGAGTATTTTTATATTGCTTGTTTATACAGCCCTCAATCGGCGTCGGTATCTTTTCTGCGGCAGTGTGTGGTGTGAATGAAGCAAATTCACAACTCTTGCAATCGACGAAAAGCAACCTGAAACCGAACCCTGACTCTAATTTGACCGTCAACTTTTCTGAGAGACGCTAATGCAAACCCCACCCGACCCGAAGGCTACCCAAACATGAAACTATTCCGACAGGCCCTAACTGTAATGCTGCCCGAAACTGTTCCAAGAGAGCAGAACAACATTTCAAAGTCACGTGACCATCTGAAAAAAAATCGGACTAGGATTAGCGTATACCACTAAATGTTTTGTGTTCAAATGTAATGTAAATGTCAACTTTCCAGCCTATCTGCAGCTCAGTTTGAGAGAGCCGAAAAATGGTGATACGTGGTGGCCTGGTTATCATCTGATATCAATACGCTATCATCCAATATCAATACGGTATTGCTACGTTCCAATTCAATACGACATAAATGTGTTATCGTCCGATATCGACGGTGTCGTTGTCCAACGTCCAACATTGTGCACTTGCTAATGAGTTTGACCTTGCAACACGATGCACTTATCTCAACGACCGACGCAAATATGTTCTCTCGGGGTCATCCTTTTCACGCGCAGCTATTTTGGTTTCATGAGCCAAGAGCAGTCGGCCTTGAAAAACGAACAAGCAGATTTTTAGCCAGGCAACTTGTGAAATGAGTGATACGTCGTAAATTAAGACATATGTGGAATTATGCATTTTGGAAAGATCGTCAGATTTTGTGTAAATGTCCCTTTGAACTCAAAAGCGAACGGAGTCAATGAAAAATCAAACCTTTGCCATTTGACGACACATCAGCCAACGTTTTACACAATTTCCTCCATTTTGAGCAACGACAATATTTTACACGGTTTTTAGACTACAATTTTCCAAATTTTCCACAATGTGACCAACATTCATCCCACATTTTACATTTTCACCATCTTATCTCCTCCATTTTGAACCAATTTGACTGTTTTACACACATTCTAATCACGATCTACCTGCATTCCAACCAACATTTTACACAATTTTTTTTTAACTCATTCGTAACTAGAATTTTACACCATGTGCACAATCGTAACAACATTCGAGCCACATTTGACACCCGAATGCATTTTCGCCAACTTCTTCTGCCATTTTTACCCCAATTCGACCAACATTTGAAACCTCTATCAAAATTTCTATCAAACTCTCGAAACATTTACATCGTGCAAACCGCAGAAGACTGACGATCCTCATTCAACGTCCACACGCATCGCCATGACAACCATCTATTTGGAATCAACACAGTCCAGGGTCAAATAAACACAGCAAACTCACCTTACACCTGAGCAATTATTTACATTCAACATACGGCATGACTACACCTGCCCAAGACGTCCAAGTTTCACATTCCAAAATTCCACACCTTTTTTCTGCGTTGGTGAACCACGGGGTTAAAAAAAAAAAAAAAAGTCAAAAACTGGTCAAGAATTCGTACTTACGGCCAGCAACAGCGACACAAATGTTAAAATCATGACTGCTACCCGCATCCATGAAACGAGGCCCACGTCGTTTCCTGATAATGTGAGACGGGCCGGCCCAGGAGGAGGCTTATTTATCAAGGGGAGGGGTAATTTGTTCTCACTGCGCGCGCGTGCGCACAGACACACACACACACACACACACACACACACATACACACATACACCTAGCAGGCAGTGACAGGTTAGCGTGTGCGTTTGAGAGAGCTCGGCAGAAATATTTGGCCTCACAGCAGAGTGAGAACACGTCGGTCCTGTCGAGGCCTCGCCATTCGGCGCGCCGCTCGGCCCGCAACTCGGTTCACACGCCTTCGAAAGTGGTTGACTGTTTTTGCGAGATCCCGTTTTGTTCCCGTCGTAATTCGCCACGCATTCCGCTTTTGTGGCAAATGTGTCCCACGTACATTTGTGTTGACAATAATGGCAAATGTGGATGCGTTTTTGTCTTCCACACAAGTCAAGACAAAGTCGAGTGACCTTTGACTCTCTGCTATTTCACTTCATCTTGCTACGTTCACATCACGTCACACATTTTGAGCCCATATTTTGACCTACATTTCTCACCCCTGACAACATTTTCCTCAATGCATCCATTTGTTATATGTAAAATATGAGAATGTGTCATTGTCATCATGGGGGGGAGGGGGGGATGCCCTGAATCCTGCAGTGTCACTAATGTTCTGACATTTCCAATCGTGCAATGTAATCGAAATAAAATATGACAGCTCGCCAAAATTGCTTGACGCACCGGGTCATATATGCTCCCTCTTACGAGTACCAGTCAAGAGCTAAGCAGCAGCATTTTGGACCAACTGGAGACGCTTAATGGAGAAGTGGCTGACTCCAAAGTCAAGTGCATTAGAGTAATTCAGCCGCTGCAGTTGACTATTTAATGTCTCTACACCTCTCTTGTATCCTTCTTATATAAAATATCATGTTTATACAGCTATAGTCTACCATATGAGCATATTAATTTACCATACATCATATTTAATGCATTTGTAACGTACCATCTAATCTACATCCTATTTAATCTCTGGGCGCATTTTTGGAGAACACGTCAGAAATGTCAGTGTCAGCCAAAGGATATGTTGACGTTTTGAAAACTCCAAAAAGAGTTTCCCCGCAATGAGAATCAACGTCTCGCCTAAAACTGCTGACAGGAGCGCCGCGCCCAGAGAGTGTGAGTAAGTGAGTAAATGAGTAAGTAGCGTCAGTGAGTTTGTGGTGACAACTCATTCCAGTAGCAGAACAATGCGGCTATCACTCCATCCTGGGCTTCCACTGCCTGCGTTGAAGACAAACATGCGCTTCAGTCGTCGGGCCTGTTTTGTCGCCGGATCATATGTCAGCGGCTCAGTTTCACGGAGGCCTCGTGATTGGTTGCCCAAGCTAATAAGTCTGTTGGAAAAGTTGTTGAAATGCAGCAAGAAAATGGCAGTCTCCCGTCTTAATTTCAGCCATTGGGTTCTGAAATGGCAAAATGGCCCACCGGTGTTTGGCCTCCGCTCTATTACGGATTTTTAAGTGATCATTTTTCTGCGATTGTATCATATACAGCTCGTCCATCACCAACCACCACTAGTTAGACCAAATGATCATCCATAACAAGCGGTATAGCACTTTATTTAACAAACTGTAACAAAACACAATAATCCGATGCGTGTTCTGAGAACAGCGTCACTGTACATTGCAATGGTTAACGCTCTAGCCAGGAAATAGTTAGCCAACAGAAGGTCCGAACGCATTCATTTCCGCATCGCTCAACAGAGCAGACCCACCTTTCAAAGGCATACCCGCGGCTGCAGTTACAGTTACTATCGTGCAGGATGTGCGCATGGTGACCCCAAAGTGGAAAAAATAATTTTTATCTGTACATCACATGCATATACTGTATTGTTTGTTGCTGATGAAGTGCACGCGTGACTGTACTATATATACTGTACATAGCAGTAGAAATACTTGGCAGCTACTTTATGGATTTTAACTGTTGTGGAGGTGTTCTGGAACGTAGCCCCCATGATAAGATGGGAGGGGGTGAGGGGGTTTGGGGGTGTCACTGCACAGGCATGTCTGAATTTAAAATTGCACACCTTCAGTGTAGTACCCTGCTATGCCACAACATGCCAGGTAGCACTGAGCTTTACTGGAGCCTATGTAAGGGCAAGAAGAAGAGACAGAGCCATCATGTTCATCAATCCAACAGAGGAGTAGAGACACAGTAGATGCTTGTGAGTCTTGTTCTATGTTGTTTGCATGTGTATAAGTAGCAATTGTTTGAAGATTTCGAATGGCAAGAAAGGTAGAACAGGTGTGAAGGAATCCTTTGAAAAGTGTGCTTAAATAAGTTTGTCGTGTAGTTGTTGTACTTGGGCCCGAGTAGTGAAGATTGTGACTTCAATCGTCTCTCTGGGGCCCTCACCTGGTCCTTTGAGGAGAGCTTGCCAGACGTTTACGGGTCGGTGTCGGTATTGCCGAGACTTGATGGCATAAACAAGGCCTCGAGTCTATGAGTCACAGTTAAGTGACTCACGTGAAGAGCAAACTAAGTTTGAACGAAAGTCTTAGAGTAGCCACCGCACCCAAAACAAGTCATCCATCAAAACAACTTGTTTCGCTAGTTTGTGAGGAATTTGAACCACTGAGAACTAGAGTGAGCTAATTCCAAATTGTTCGTTTTTGCAGAGGAGAGAATCCAAGTGTTGGAGGGTTGCGCTAACGTCGGTGGGCTTTATTTATTTACACTTTTCTGATTTCTACGGCAATGATGACTTCTTCTGTAAATGACTGAAATTGTGACTTTACTCAGATTTTAGTTTAGACCACACATTTGTCAAATCTATTTTTTTCTGGAATAGTGAAGTCTGCTTACAATGGGCGCAGACATCTTGGAAATGGAAGTTGGCTCAATTGCTGCACTGATAATCAGGAGAAGTGCTGAGTGCAGTAATGGACTGCTTGCACCCTATAGTTCAAATTTGGAACTCAATATTGAACATTCGTTCATTCTGCATATTCATTTCTGCACCGAATTTTATTTTGTGAGGAGCTACAGGTAGGATGAGGATTAGATGGTTGGATTTGAGAGGTTTTGGGGTCAGTGATTCAGACGAAGGACGGGGGGGAGAGAAATGAGCTTATAGTCAGTGGTACCCCTACCACTGACTATAAGCTCATTTCGCGTTTAGCGTTAGAGGCTCAGGGTTCAGTTTTAGGGTTTGGCTTTCTGATGAACAGAGCATAATCTAATCTAACATGCATGTTTACGGATGGGTTCGATGTCGAACCTTGTAAAAAAAAACAACAACAACAACAACAACACTGCAAACATGACACATTTAAGATTATGGATTCCGCTTCACCCGAGAGTCCCTAATCTTAAATGTTTCAAAGTGAATCTCCCAAATTCCCACCAGGAGACTTTTAAGTATTTCTTTTGCGCTCGGTAATTACAAAGTTCATCTTCTGAGCATAGATGTGGGTGTGGCCTTGAAACCTGCTCCCCCCACCCCCCTCCTCCAAAGGTGTGTCTCGGCGTGGGAGTAGTCAACAAACTGACAGTGCCCGTCTTCTAAACACAGTAGGAGAATGTACAGAGTTATATAAATGTAGATGACACACAACAGAAAGAGAGCAATGATGCATCCAGAAGGATAGGCTGCTTACTACAATATGAAAAATACAAATAAGGACATAAATGACATTTACGTTTATTTATTTCACCAAATGAGCAGATACATTTCTGAATAATGAGGAAGCATCATGTCGAGTTATTTAATCGAGTGACAGCGAGAAAAAGTGGCGGCGAGTTTGTGTGTGTGTGTGCGTGTGCGTGTGTTGGGGGTTGAAAACCGGTTCCGCAACGAAGGCCCACACATGCACAGGCACACACAATCTCGGCAGACACACCCAAAGTGCTCTTCGCTTGTTTTGTATACGTGGCCAGGTGATTTCTTTTATTCACTGTTCACTTTAGCTCACCATTTC
>NW_017804912.1:12029-13746 GCF_001891065.2 Hippocampus comes
AAATAAGGACATAAATGACATTTACGTTTATTTATTTCACCAAATGAGCAGATACATTTCTGAATAATGAGGAAGCATCATGTCGAGTTATTTAATCGAGTGACAGCGAGAAAAAGTGGCGGCGAGTTTGTGTGTGTGTGTGCGTGGGCGTGTGTTGGGGGTTGAAAACCGGTTCCGCAACGAAGGCCCACACATGCACAGGCACACACAATCTCGGCAGACACACCCAAAGTGCTCTTCGCTTGTTTTGTATACGTGGCCAGGTGATTTCTTTTATTCACTGTTCACTTTAGCTCACCATTTCGACGACTGGAATGAATCTCACATATGCGGTGGCTAAAATCGTGTGTTTCTTATACCGTAAAAATGGTTCATGAAAATATATTTCCGCATTTGTTAGTTTTATTTCTCTTTTCAAATGTGAATTCGGGGATTTTGTTGTTGTTGTTGAATTATCATGGGGTGATTAAACACCAAACGTTTTATTATTTTCTCATTTAAGTATGAGATTTTATTTGGTGCATTCATGTAGTTTTCCTGCTTCCGTCAAAAGTATTTATTCAGGTCTTGACTTTTTGTCTGAGTGCAAAGCAACATAATGAAAGTGTGCTTTCACACCTGGAGATCACGTCTTTTGAGCCCAACCAGTTTAAGTCCCTGTATAGTGAAAATAAATCTCCCTTGCAAATTCGAGAGCCCTGTGAAATTTGAATTGTTAAAAACATTGCCGAGTCAATAAAACGGGGCTTCAAAATCCTTGCCTTGCCCAACTGAATGCCCTGAAACAAACCACGGCCCGCTCAAATGTCAATCAAATACAAATACTGTGGCCTGAAAAAGGGATGCAACTTTCTTTCGCGTCTTTCTTACACCTACGAGTCGCTACATGTTTGAGACCCGGAATTATATTGCATAAAGCCTCCGGCAGCTCTTGTCTTTGTTTTATGTTACCTGCCAAGGGATTACGAATGTAAATTAGCCGTATGCTAACTTGGACACTTTTACGCAGGTATTGTGGTGGTGTTCGTCGGTGCGCATGGTTCCTTTCAAATAAACAATAAAATGAAAAATATGTTTCGACGGGTTGTCATGGAGGTCATCCACAATGCGACGAGAGGCGCAAGCCACCAGCTAGCGAACAGGCAACGAGCAACTTGCACAACCATGAAACAGCGAGGCGCTCCAGTTCTTAAAGAGTAGGGGAGGGCGGCTCAATGCCTGATAGCAAAGTGCCTCATAAAAAAAAAAAACATACTTTTTACATACAAAGAAAGAGGAAATATGTTCTTTAAGTTCAGTTCATTGCACAGGAAGCAAGTCAGCAGGAATGGCTCAAAATCCAAATGGGAATAGTATCCAAGTGGCGTCTGCAATGGGAACATCTCATAGCCATTAATTGCGGTAGATTGGGATTCTGGGAGAAGCCATCTGAGGTCCGGTGGACTTGGTGATGGTGCTTTTGATGTTGAAGGACTTTACAGATCCAGAGGTGTTCCTGTTCAGGGACATATTTCCAGCTTCATGTATGGTTGATGACCCTTCCACAAAACGGACATTCTGAGGTCTAGAAATCCATTCAGCTTCTCCACCTGCTTGCATAGGTGAGGTTTGGCTCCCCCTGAGAACTTTTACAGATCTTACAGGGCGCTTGCTTTCTACCACCACCATGTTCTGGAGGCTGGGATGATGTCTGCTGTGGGTCTTGGGCTGGGCCTTG
>NW_017804912.1:13889-18198 GCF_001891065.2 Hippocampus comes
CAGGGGGGTAATAGACAGGCTGCTGCTGCTGTAACAAGAACATCTGGCCTTGGTTTTCCATCCCTGCCTTCATTGCAGTAATCCCTTGGTTCCGCCAAGTCATGTTTTCATTCGCCACTTGAGTCACAGTCTGGTCTACCACGGGGACAAGTGGAGGTAACTTCGGGAGTTCCGGCCTTGGTCCAGTCATGACCTTTGTTGGTGGTGGAATGACATTTGCTCCGAACTTGCGGCCGCGGCACACTTCCGCCAGGGCCTTGAACTTGGCGTCGAGGTTGTCGAGGAACTGCAGGTCATTGTCGTTCTCCAGGAGGCTGCAGCAGCCCACCGAGCCGGCTGAGGAGCCTTGGCCCTCAAAATTGTACTTCAAAAGAGCATCCTTCTCCGCCAGACTGCCTCCGCCACCTTCGCTGTACACCTTCTGTTGAAACATGACAAAAAATGTGAAAGTTGTGATGATTTCGTGTCCACCGCTGGTGTAAAGCTATTTCTCACCTGTTGGTAGTATTGGGCGATCAGGTGGTCCGGTAAAGCGATGCTGTCATGCACTTCCATGGCCTTGTGTCCTACCGCTGCAGCCCCAAAACTGGAGTAGAAGGTGTTCACGTTGGCTTGTCTTCTTGCCCAGGACTGTTCCATGTTTCCCTGGAAGGTGTCCTGAAAGACCGACTGCTTCATGTGATCGCTCACGTCTTCAGCGAACAGCTGTGTCGGGATGAGGTTTAGCGGCACCTCCTGCCAAAGACCCGGCAGACGGTCAGAAGTCAAAAACTCAATATGTATCCTCAGGAGTTGATGGAGTGATCAGGACTGACCGCGTTCTCCCCTTGGCCTTCAGTGGAGTAAGTGACCAAGTGGGACTCGCTTTCAAACGGTATGACCGCCGCAGTCCCCGGCAGCCCCGCAGCCCCCCCACACTGACAGAAGAGCAACAGCAGGGGAACCACTGGAACAACAATACGCTTGCATCTCATATCTGAACATATTCTTCTGTGTCATTGACTTTATATTGATTGGCATATGAACAAGAAATGCCAAATCATCCTCGAGATTTTTTTCTCTCTTAAAGCCAGTTTCCTTTTTTCGACATCAAATTTAATAGGCTTGGCTGTCATAATCAGACCCACAAAAACGTCTCATGACGCTGTTCTTGAAAAGACCAAGGATATCTCCCATTCGGGTTTTAAAGGAGCCATTTTAGGCTCTTTTGGGGTATTAGCAGGAGTCCTTCAAATATAAACTTCCAGAGATTTGATGCTCCCAAATATGAACCATGTGTTCCAGACAGATAATTATAGATTTTGTCACTGAGTGTCGCTAAGTTTGATGAATCGCCGTGAAACGAAACTCTGAGTCAACACCACAAGTTCAGGACGGGACCAAAAGTCTTGAGCATCAAACAGTTGTGTGTGTTTGTGTGTGGTGAAGGTGTTGTCATAAAGAGATTCATTGGCTCCCCCTAATGGGATTTGTGTGATATAACTCAAACCTCTTTAATCGCACTTACGCAGTATCAATAGCAGGCCCAGGAGTAGCAGTCCGATGCCTGCGGGTCCGAACTCAGATTTCTTGTCGGGCTGACCACTTCCGCCTCGTCTTCCACAGATAAATCCATCCTCGCATGTGCACACTTGGACCATCATTTTCTGCGGTTCCGAGCACGCCTGCCCCTGCTGGTCCTTGACCAGTAATTCCACCTTGTGTAGACCAGGCCATAAGGACCGCTGCGCTCTCAGGATGGTTGCGGTATCTGCCCACACAAATTCATCCATAAGATCTTGAAGGTTGAAGTCAATTGAGATCCAAAACAGACCAGTCTCCTCACCATTAAGATGCTCCGCCTGCCATTTTCCCTCAGTTGCCTCTGAGATTATTTCAAAGGTGAAAGGAGCTCCATTGGGGAAGTCGTCTTCGTCGACGGCGGTGACAATGACGGCATCGTCGGGAATGCACAGAGTTTGGGTGGTACCAGTCAGGGTGGGACAGTGGTCGTTAAGGTCTTCCACCTGGATGGCCACAGTGCCAGTGGCGGTGCTCGAGGGGATGTCTGTTTGTGGGAACCAGAAGTGGTGACAGTAGAACTTCTGTTCAGATACTTGTGTACAAAAAGACTCTGGTGAAGGTTGAAGTACTGATTCAGATCAAGTCAATGGTTCTTTTGGGAATAGAACTCATTTACTGACAAACCTCCCACTTAAAAAGTATCCCCTAAAGTCATCAATGGCAGTGAAGGAGTTATGGACGATGTCAATAAACTAATTATTATAATGTACAGATACCTGGAAATCTATTCAAATACCGTAACATAAGTATTTGTACTTTGTTATATCCCACCACTGCTGGGACTGCACCAGCGTCTAATTCAGGTGACGGATTGCTACAACTGTCGTTGTGTACCTTCAGAAATGCAGATCACTTGAGCGTAATATGTTCCGTTGACCAAGAAAGTGGACTCTCTGTCGGGCATCTTATTCAATCTGATGTCAGCGGTTTCTGGGTCGATGGTGAGCCAATTGTCAGGGTCCAAACCTTTAAGATACCTACAACACAGTGCAGACCATCACTGTGATTCATACATGACAAGAACCCAGTGGCGCGCTGTGCATTTGGTGCCCGAGCCTCCAGTGGGAACTTAACCAACCGAATCTACATCTTAATACCACCACTATCACAATTATAGAAACGATCAATTCTATACAGAATGCAATATAAGAGCAGAATTTACGAGATTAGATTGTTGGAAAATAAATCAATAGTTTTATGGAAACAACAACTTCCACCACTTGCAGAACTCACTTGACTTTCTCAGCTGGTTTCCCGGTGTCGCCATCTAGTGCTGGATAGTGAGCAATGACATCTTTGCCAGGAGTGCCGCCTCCCTCCGGCAGGGTGATCACTTTGACTTTGGGATCAAAATATGGGCCTTCACGCTGGTTTTGTACGTGGATTTTGACACGATAGGGTTTACGTGTCGTGCTTTGCGGAAGTCCTTCATAAAGTGGAGCCTTGTTCCTCACGGTGAGTTCAAGTACAAAGTCCTTCACGTCCTCATAATCCACAGCCTGTGAAGTCGTGCACATTCTTTTCAAATGGAGACTTTTGAAGCTAGTATGGTGTGGTTCTGTTTGTTTTTCACCCTTACCTTGTCAAGCATTAGGATGCCCTCGTTGGTCTTTGTGTCCGTTTTGATGCTGAAGTACTTGGCCTCGTTGCCTTTGACGATATCAAACACACTTTGCCAGTTTTCGGTGTCCTTCAGATCCAGGTCTTGAGCTTTGATCCTCACCACCTCCACACCCTTAGTGTTCTCCATTATGCTTCTCTCATACTTCAAGGAAAACCCATGGCTAGTCAGTTCACCACATGACCAATGACATGATTTCTGCCTTCTGCTTCTTCTACGTCTACCACTTTATCAACGACACCCCGCTTCGCTCCCCCTTATATCCACAACCTTGGAGTAATCCTTGACACAAACATCTTTGAGAACACTAAACACATCACAAAAACAGCTTTTTCTTCCCCTACCGGAACCACCTAACCTGTCTCCACCCATCAGGCTCCTTCTTCACAAGTGAAACACTCATCCATCAACATGCAGACTCGACTTATGTCACAGAATCCCCTCAATAAATAAACTCAATAAACTTCACTAGATCAAGATCTCAATATTTGCTCATTCACACCTGCTCCCAGAAACATATTATCCCCATCTTCAAAAAAAAAAGAATCCATTGGCTCCCCATTCCAGTTCTCACTCATAAAGTACTCAAAGTCGACTCCTAATCAGACCTCCTCCTGCCTCTCTGGCCTCGTCCACACCAAGATTTTAACTCGGAAATAGATCATCCTTCATTCTTAAATAACGGCAAGTACCTCGTCTTTTTCCAGCGTTGGAAGGTTGTCGTTGATGTCCAGCACATTGATGGTCAAGGTACTGGTTCCTGTGAGGCCGTCAGGGTCGCCATTGAGGTCCTGAGCTTGCACTGTCACAAAGTACTGATCTGTCGTCTGACAGCACAAAAACCACAATGTTTCGCAAGCTTTTCAGACTGAACAAATGACACACATTTCATTTCTTTGAGAGTAGCTGGTACCTCTCTATCCAGAGTGGATTTGTCCACATAGATGTTACCATCGTTGTGCATGCGGAACATGTTATGAGGTGGGGTCTGCTTCACGATGGTGTAGAGCAGCTGAGAGTTGGGGTTGCCCTGTTCATCGGCGTCAGTCGCTGTGACAGTTGTGACCGGCGTCCCTGGAAACAGAGACATACTGAGTATGTCAGATGTTTTGGGGTTTTTTTTTT
>NW_017804912.1:18543-32106 GCF_001891065.2 Hippocampus comes
TTTTTTTTGAGCAGCACACCACCTTCAGTTCAAAATATTAGGTCTATGATGCAGTACAGTCGTACACCATTGCAAATTACAACCTCGATTTTTACAAACTATTTTTAACTGAATCAAAAATAGAATTATCTTTGTTGACAACGACAAAAATATATATTTTTAAATGTGTACAGGTGTACCTAATGAAATGAGCCGTTGGACAAGCATTGTCATGCTTCTCAAAACAAAGTCATTAAAATTCAGTAGAACAAATATATACATACAGGTAAATAGTAAAAAGTTGATGATTTGAAGGCGGCGTGTCGCTCACATTGTAGGTACTGATGACCTCCCTGTCGAGCAGTTGGGTGACGCGAATGAGTCCCGTTTTGGAGTCCACCACGAAGACGTTGAAGGGGTACTGGCTTGCACCGATGCCCTCCAGGGAGTAGCTGATGTTCCGGTGAGTTTCGAAATCTGATCGAATCTGAAATAGACACAAAAGTTGCAGAGAATGGAACCGAAATGCCGGGATGTGAAACGTGGTCCACGAGTGCCCCCTTTTGGACAAAAGTGGCTCTTGCCTTGGCGATCGACTCCTTTCCCGTGTAATCTTCATTCTCTTTGAGTGGCTTTGGAGGGAGGATCCATTCTCTTCTTTTTCGCACCGGTTCATTACCAGAGTGGAACGCCAACACAAGTGCGCTCTGGAACTAACGCAATAGACAACGAACAAGTCCATGACGTCATCAGGTTTGTCATTCAGTGCACATCTGTAAGCTCATGTTAAATTATTAATTATTTTCATTTTATATTTGAGCATTATATTCTTTTGTGTTACAGTTACCTAGGTTATATTCCGTTTAATAATTTTTTAAACACGTTTATGTTGATATTATCTGATTGGTTAAGGTCTTTTTCGCACCGGTTCATTACCAGAGTGGAACGCCAACACAAGTGAGCTCTGGAACTAACGCAATAGACAACAAACAAGTCCATGACGTCAGCAGGTTTGCCATTCAGTGCACATATGTAAGCTCATGTTAAATTATTAATGATTTTCATTTTATATTTGAGCATTATATTCTTTTGTGTTACAGTTACCTAGGTTATATTCCGTTAAATAATTGCTGAAACAAGTTTATGTTGATATTGTCTGATTGGCTGAAGGAAACCTGGAAGTGTTTGCGTTACCGGAAAGAGGGATGTTCTCGTTCGTTCGGGGGTTGTGGTGAAACGTCTTTTTTCCCCCTTTTTGTTTTGAAAGGATTCCAACTCTCCTTTTGCCGTTCGTAAAGTAGAGTTATCCACTACAAAACTACGAACCTCTCAACTTACACATATATTTTACTGAACCATTTCGGGATGAGCTCGCTGAGAGCAATTTTTAGCAGCTTTGTTCGTCCATTGCTAAACTTAGACGCGGAACTTGTAAATTGACCCTAAAATGGCCGCTTGTTAGCTCAATGACATGTGTTGTTTCTTTAGAGCTCTACTCATGACATTTCATATTGCCAAGACCAAAGAGCTTTAGGGGCTGATTTTTTTCCCCAAAAGAACTTTTGTGGTTGAGTTAGTTTTGTGTTTTACGATGAGTCCTCAAACTTTGCTGCCCACTCACGACAGTGTGTAGAAAGATCAAATTCTCACAATTTAGCATCATCGTGTGTGGAAAGCGTTCGCATTTGGGTGCGATGAGTTCATCTTTGAAGGATCCCTACAAATGCCCACCATGACTCTAAAATGTTTTCTTCAGATCAAACTTTCAGACTTCCTTAAAATTTCCTTGATCCATTTTTTTGGGGGTCGTACACATCACACACAAATGCCTCAAGGTTTCTTTTCAGGCTTGGCTTTTAAAGACTGTTTTGTGGGTCTTCTCGTGACCAAATTTTGACCTGGCTTCTGGGGCTGAATTTTAGAAAAAAAAATTCTGTGGGTCCAGTTTGTTTTTGACGGACCCCTGGAAAATGTTTGTGTATTTATTTATTCATTTATTTGGGGCGCGAGGTCTACTCATTGAGCAAATTCCATGCTGCTCAGTGAAACTAGCTTTAATTGTATGGCTCATAAAAAAAAAAAGTCAATGAATTGTCACTCTGTCTGTGTGAAATTTAAGACCGGTCAGATTTAGCCTTTCTTCTTTCCACAAAAACGCCCATTGTGTGCGGCCATGACCAGCTCGACACAATCCCACCCGTCTGCGTACCCTGTTTCCACCCTCAGTACATCTGTACGTTATATCCACTCCAGGTTCAATGTACAGATGGCAAAGGAGATGTCTCGTCAGCGCACCTGAACTGTCCTCTCATATGTCCCCCATATGTCCACGTCTCCCCAGTCCCCAGTTTTAATCGATTGAAAAAAAAAACAACAACAGCATATGTCTCCATTGTGTGCATATACATGCCCGTCCTTAATGTCCAATTGGAGATGTTCTCGATTCACTTTTTTCCCCCCAACCTCTACATTTCCCTCATATCCACCTGTACATAACCGAACTGTACATTTCTCTTATTGCCCACTTGTACACAAGCCAACAGACCACCTGTACTTGTCCTCATTTACCCTCAGTTCATGTCTCCACCTGTGGACGTTGAGTGTGTACCAACAAAATATATTTTGTGGTGTATGATGTGATGCAAGATTAAAAAAAAAAAAAAGTCCAGCGAGTTTCTGTAACTAGGCTTAATGCTTTAACACCTCTATACATTCCTTGCGTGCACCTGTCCTTTCCTCTCCTGACTGCCACAAACGTATTAATAATTCAAAGTCACTCACCAGTAGGAACAAAACATTCGCGGATAAACGCACTCGGGCCATAATGGAGCCTTGCAGGAGGTCCTCTTCCAAGTCTGAGATGAGGGAGAGGTGAGGGAAGCTTTTTGTATAGCAGACCGCCCTCTCGGTGTGTGTGTGTGTGTGTGTGTGTGTGTGTGTGTGGTCTCGTCAGCGCACCTGAACTGTCCTCTCATATGTCCCCCATATGTCCACGTCTCCCCAGTCCCCAGTTTTAATCGATGAAAAAAAAAAAACAACAGCATATGTCTCCATTGTGTGCATATACATGCCCGTCCTTAATGTCCAATTGGAGATGTTCTCGATTCACTTTTTTTCCCCCCCCAACCTCTACATTTCCCTCATATCCACCTGTACATAACCGAACTGTACATTTCTCTTATTGCCCACCTGTACACAAGCCAACAGACCACCTGTACTTGTCCTCATTTACCCTCAGTTCATGTCTCCACCTGTGGACGTTGAGTGTGTACCAACAAAATATATTTTGTGGTGTATGATGTGATGCAAGATTAAAAAAAAAAAAAAAGTCCAGCGAGTTTCTGCACGTGAATAGTCTCCGCACCTCATCTCCGTACAGCAATATTCTCGGGCGAGGCGAGCCGGTGGTGCGCCCGGAGACATCGTACCCCGCGGGGCCGGGATCCCACCTCGGCCGGCGCCGCCGCCGGACCTCACTTTCATTGCGCCGGGTCGGGTTTCGTCGGGCCCTCCGACTAAAGGGACTGACCAACGTGAACAGGCTCCGCACCTCGTCCCTGTACAGCAATATTCTTGGGTGAGGCGGGCCGGTGGTGCACCCGGGGACATCGTACCCCACGGGCCTAGGATCCCATCTCCGGTTTCGTCGGGCCCTCTGACTCGCGCGCGTTTCAAGATGGGTCGGGTGGGCTGCCGACATCTCCGCGTGCGCGCGTGAGACTCCTTGGTCCATGTTTCAAGATGGGTCGGGTGGGCTGCCGACATCTCCGCGGACCCCTGGCGCCCGTCTGAACGTGGGCCGGACCCCGCCCTGGCGGCGCGGCGTGCACTGGGGGAAGTGCGGCCGGAACCCGTTCATAACAGTTCTCAAATATAATCGAAGGTGGCATGTCTGTTTATAAAAATCTTCTTGTCCAGAAGAAAAAGGAGTGCCAACAATTACCCATAACTATGTTCTTCTCTCGGAAAAAGACACGGTGAAATACGCGTGAGTCACAACCTCGTAATGACTATTAAAAATATTATTTTACTGTATTTCCAAAAACTATTATAGTTATTTGTTGAAAACGTTTTTTTTTTTTTTTTTTCCCTAAATGCTTGGGCCTGAAAACAGGTTTTGGTCTTTGGTTTCATTGTATACATAGTTTAGTATTGTATAATAACTGTAAAAAAATAAAGCTGACTACTTCACGGATTTTGCCTATCACGGCTCTTCTTTTTGGAACGTCACCCCCTTGATAAATGAGGGTTCACTGTATATTTATGTTGGTATAGAGTGTATCCCGTATCTATAAATGCATATTTGGATTTTTTTCTTTTTTAAAGATACTTTTATGCTGTTGACATGTGACATATGCCCGCCTACCAACAGCACCAGGAAAGGCCAGAAGAAGAAGAAGAAGAAGAAGAAGAAACCATTGAAGCCTTTGTATGGGAGCATCAGTCAAGCGTGTCCTGCATCAGCCCTCAGTGAGTTCACAGCAAGAGATTTCAACCTGACCCAACCGCCAACAGCACCAGCAAAGGCCAGAAGAAGAAGAAGAAGAAGCCATTGAAGCCTTTGTATTGGAGCATCAGTCAAGCGTGTCCTGCATGAGTTCACAGCAAGAGATTTCAACCTGACCCAACCCGTCGTGGCTTCCCTGGCAATGAAAACAGGTAAGATCAGATCTGATACATCACCCAACCAGCCAACAAACTGGACTAGACTCTTCACAATGTTGCGTAAATCGATGTTATGTTCCAGAAAGGTACTGACATAAATCCACCCCCCGCCCCCCACCATTATACCACTTTGCTCATTTCATGACGTATGGCTTCATTTTCTCCTTTTTCTCTCACGTGGTTGCGCCACAATGTTATGTTCGTCCACATTCAAGTTTCAGGGCAGTTTGCGCATCGTAGACGAACATGTTGACACTCCACAATGTTGTGTGCATCCGTACTTAATGTTCCGCAGAGCGTCGTAACTGACTTTGTATTTATTCCGGTCTCCATGACTTCTCTCGACATTTCTCCCAAAATGTTTCCTCCAGTACACCCTCACACGTGGTCGCTCCGCAATGTCGTGTGTGTGTGTGTTGTGTTGACATTTTTCGGAAGCTACGCCACTTCTTTCTTTCACGCCCTGCCTTGTTTTTAAATGTTTTCTTCACTTTTGCTGAAAAAGTACCTTTTTTCCAATGGACGACAACGTCATGGTTGGCACCATCTCACCACCACAACGTAGGCACTGTTTCCTGCGTTGACCTGTATGACCGATTCAATCAACCTAGAACATTTCATAAACAGCACACAAGGAAGGAAGACCAGATGCTTACATTCAAGGAGAACGGAGAGGTGTACTCAGTTACATGTCAAACCCATTCTGAAGTACACCTCCCGAGCCCCCTCTCTTTATTGAGAATTGAGGGGGTCCCTAATTACACAAACTTCGACGGAATGGGGAGTATTTTCACATTTCATAACAGTTTCAGTAGAGGAGACTTTCAATGAGAAGACACAGTTCATTCCTGAGATGTCAAGATGGCTCCTGCTGGAGGTCGGTGGTCCGAAAACACAGCTTGGGATGTCCCTTACGTGGTGTCCTGGGGTTGATGTTCTCCTCTCACAAGCAGCAGTCACTTTGATCCGAAACCATTCATTTAACAAAAGGATGTGATCTTAAAAGCCAGAACACAACAAAATGACATTTATTCCAACACTGTATTCCTTTGGCAGCTGTAATAAAGATGACGACGGGGTGGGCGTCGCTATTCAAGCGGACTGCATCAAACGAGTCGCACAGCAAATGTTTGTCATAGCGGACTTGGGGGTGGGCGGGTGAGGAAGTGTGTGTGGTGTTTTTCCTTTTGAAGGCAGGAGTGTCACTCCTACGTTGCGTCAGAAAAGTGCTTGACATATTTTTGTCAATGCCAACTTGGCATGGGGTCATGAGGAGTGCAAAGTTCATGCTAGATATGCTAATTTACCAACACCGGAGGCAAAACTTTTATCTTCATTCAGAGCTAATTTGAAGTTGCAGTCCTGCAAATCGTGATCAATTTAGGGTGCCACCAAAATGCAAAGTTACACCATGCTTTTATCTCCAGTAGACTGAATCATTGTCACGCTCTTCTGACTGGATTCCCTCAAAAGAGCATCAAACAGCTGCAGTTCATTCAGAAAGCTGCAGCTCGGGCTCTGACCAGAACGAAGAGATCAGAACGTATGACCACAGTCCGAAAGGCTTTTACGCTGGCTCCCAGTCAGCTGAAGACTAGATTTTGAAATTCTGCTACTTGTCTATAATCCACCGAATGGTTTGGGTCCTGAACAACTAAAGAAATGCTGATTGAAGAAAACCCGGTATGGCTCTGAGGTCTGCAGACTCGAGTCAGTGAATGGGAACCAGAGTTCAAAGCAAACACGGTGAAGCAACATTTAGCACACATTCTTCGAAATATAAATCAATCAATCAAAAAGTCAGCAGCCCAGCACACCTTGGGGTGTGTTATGAGCTTTCCAAAGAAAAGTCTTCATGCATTAAAGCCCAATGCAAACATTCATACTTCATTCCACGCCCGCACACAAATATTTTCGCTTGAGCTGACATGTTCACACATTACCTTTTAACGTCGTCGCGTTACAACCGTTACGATATTCGTCATTGCTGATGGGGTCACTAGCGTGTGCTTTGTATTTGCTGTGGGAAAACACAAGGAAACCAGCATTGCTGTGGGTGACCGTGTTGATGGACAGGTGACAAATGGAAGAAGCGTTGCTAGCTTCAGAGCATGCTAAGCTGCTAAGTTAGCATACAAAGCAATCATATTAGATTCAGCCTCCCACTCGGCTTGGTTAGCATGCTGCTCGATTAGCAACTTTTCCTTCTCCCATCCCGTGACCCCGTCACAACTTGAGCATTTGAGGGAAATCCGCTTATACAGTGGATGAAATGTCCTCTTTAGACAATGTGGAGCGGAATGGTTTGTCTGTCTTCTCGTTACAAGTGACTTTTGAAAAGTCTGTTCTCTTTGTTTGCCGTAATTCTCGTGTTACTTTTTGAGGTGGATTGTTAATATATATTTTTTTTAAACGACAACATAACTGCTTTCTGTTAAAAACGATTTTGGGCGTGGCCTTGGCCCCTGTATCCCAACAGACTGGACCCACCTCTGCACTGAACTGCCTCCAGTTCCCAGAACCAAAACAAGAGCCATTTGTCATAAGCTGGCCATTTTTAAAAACCGTCGGACTTGACACAGTGCAGAAAGTGCAAGAAAAACTTTCTGCTTTTAAAACGGAATTGTCTTTATTCACCATCGTGTTTTGAAGAGAAACTGTGTTATTATTTTTGTCACAAATATTTTATTTGTATCTTTGCATATCTAGCAAAGTGTATTAGGAGTGGCGGTGGCAGCTATTATTTCACATTCCCTTCTTACTCTTTGGACTATTTTTTTTGAAACTAGCATTGCAGGACATGTCATTTTTAGTACATGATGCGGGGGCGCCGAAAAATGGTCAGCGGGCCCCATACCAGAGTTCGGACACGCTTGATGTGTACCGTGCACGAGTAGAACTTAATGTGCAGTTCCCACGGAAGTCTGTAGATGTCGCTACTTGCCTACCCATCAGAAAGCAGCACGCGCGAGTCTACGCTCGTAGAAGGAGGGCAGGAGAGGTGAATTCCACCTGCCGGGAGGACTGTTTACTTCTTAGGTGAAGCAAGTTTAAGTTCTGAAGCTCTTCCCTTCCGTCATGAATCATCGTAGCTCCAGTTCAGCCCTTCAAGCAATTTTGCTTGATATTTTAAAGTATACTTACAAATGGTTTTCTCAGCCGCTTGACATAACAGCCAAGGCCCTCTTTAGCACCGTAAATGAAAAAAAAAAAAAAAACCCTCTTTAAATCAACAGTGATTGGTTTCAAACAAATATGGCCAATAGAAATTATCCACAGAATTCAAATAGTACGATCAAGCCCTTTCATTGCTTGGTCACGTACACAAAATGTTTAATGCATTTATTCCTTGCCAGTTACTCTTTTATAAAAATCCATCACAAGGATGACGAGAAAAAGTTTATTTTTGTTCTCCTTCTCCTTCTTCTTCTGCAGGCTTTTAGCATTGGCCGTAAACAATCTTCACTGGATTAGACAAGACCTTGAATAATCCCTGCGGCGCTTTTGTCTTGTACTCTTTTTTTTTTTTTTTAAATGAAGACTTGTTTATCATAAAACCCGTTACAGTCTCAATGCCTCTATGGAGTCGTTTGCACCTCACCTCTGCCAATGTGTGTGTTGGTGATAAAGATGGACAAAATCAACAGTGGGATATGGGGGGGAAAAATAATGAACTCAAAGTCATTGAGCTAATCGTGCATGTCAGCGATATGCAGTCCGCACATCTTCCTTGTCAATATTGTGAATAATCAGTCACTGCAGCAGAAATGAGTCTTTGATGTTAATACGGCACATCAGTCACCGCAGTACAATTCGGTGGATGTCACAGTTAGGAGTCCGTCACCACAGTGGGGTGGGACCGTACATAACTGGTGATGTCACCATTTAACTGATGCTCTTTGCGCCTTCGTTGCATTTAACAAAGTGCCGGGCGCTCTAATGGAGGCGCCGATTCCCGCTGGTTGATGCGGTCTGCGGGCCTCACATCTATTAATTCCGTGAAATGGCTTCCGGCTGCTTACTGAGGCAAATCAAGACGGATGCAGCGCCGAGCCGCGTTTTTAAGGAAGCGCAATTAGTTCCATCGGAGCAACCAGCAGCTTTCATTAAACTCCTCCTTACATGGAACCTGCAGAAAAACGACACTCAAACTCACACATTGTTAAACGCACATTCACACACACACACACATATACGATGGTGCCTGTTCTGCACCAGGAACAGGAACAGAGTGACTTTATTCTTTTGCTCAGAACCTCGCAAATGTCTTCAACGTGTGACAACCTTTATTTGATTGACTTTTTCCTAATTATTTTACAAGGGTCACAGTGTGGATTTGCGTTATTTAGCTTTTTAGCTTTTTCAACTGCGTACCTGTTCCTGCGGCGTCCCAACAACGGGACTAATCATCCCGCTAACGAAGTGTTCCTGAAGCGCAGCGGTTAAAAGTGGCGTTGAGACGCCGGAAAAAATCAGCGGCTTTATCGCAAGGAGCTCCGTCCGCCCTATCACAAAGGGTTCACTCCATTACCTCGCTAATTAGCTTGCCGTCAGGCGCTCGGCGCGAAGAGTCAACGAAGCGGAACGCTATTGCTATCGATCGGGTTTGTTCCATCAAGATGTTAGCGCCTCGCGGTCCGGGCCTGACAAACGCTTACGCCGCAACTTCATCGAATGAGCGACGCTCAAATTAAAGTGTCAACATGCGCACTATTTATTTCAACGGATCTCGATTGCCCCGCCTGAGGATGTCGGGCGGGGAGGGGTGGTGTTACCCTGCCCGAGTTATTCAAGCATTTGGAGCACAAATGCCGACTCGATCGCATCTCAACTTTGAGATTGGTGAACCTTTAAATGGAATGCGCTAACCATCTGTTAGCTGAGCTAGCGCTTTACTCATTTCAGCAGAATGATGGCGTTGGCTGCTGGAGACAAAGTTGGTGGAAAGTTTTGCTGGAAAGTTGTTCGTTCGCTCCATCCATGGAAACTAAATCTCTCAAATAAATCAATGAATGAATTGTTTTCAACCACCACGCCACCTTATCGTGTCATTTTTTTGTTTTCTATGACTCAACTGTGCGTTTTTAGTAAGCATCAGACGGTTTTGAGTTTTCAATTATCCTATTCCATTTTTTTTTTTTTGAACTAACTTGGAGTTTTCAATTAACTTCATGTACTCTCCATTTTTAGCAAGCAAGAATCTCATCTTCATAATTAAGTCAAACAAAAGAGTCGTGCTTGAGTGAAAATGGGCAACCCTGCGAAATAAATTGGAATTCACGTTCCAGCGGAAGCTTCGTGATGCCGATCCTAACCGATTCTTCTTCCGTCACGTACAGAAAATAGCTTTTATATTTGATGATTTATGTGCTGCATAATTAATGAAGGACGCGGAGTAGCAACACGTTTGTGACACCGTAAGACAATAAGTGCGCCCCGGGCCATTAATCAATAGCATGAATGCGTCTTATCATGTGACTTGACAGCCCAAAATGATGTCATCAAATATTCATGACCTCGCTGCAAGCCGAGACACCAAACAGGAGATGCTGACTCTCATCCGTGTTTCTTGATTTATTAACTACTCTCGCAGTCTCTCTCGTTCTTTTTGTTTCTGAGGATGACTTCTTTTCATTTTGAAATCCCAACCTACTTTTGCTGTCGTCCTTTTACTGGAAAAAAAAGCTTGAGATGCAGCGTGATGACAAGCTAACTTCCAACAGCAATGCTCAGTCTTGATTGAACGTGTTTTAACTACAAAAACAGGCCACTAGGGGCACCATAGAGCGTTAAAGACCATCCGATACATGAGACGCCGTGTCTATTTCGCAAGGTCCGGCAACCCGACCTCCGAAAGTGAGATCATACATGCAACCCAAAACCCGCAAGTCAATAAATGCAATTAAATGCTGTCATCTAAGGAAAACCCCATTCGACATTTTGTCCGATTCTTATCAAATATGAATTTTTGGTATCCCAGACAGATTGGCGACACGTCATTGTCAAACAAGTTAAAGTTTTTGTCATTGCGCGTGCAGGCGGATCATGGCCTCCGCCTAAAAACAAGAGAGCCAACTAGCAAATCCATTTTTTTTTTAGAGTCGACTGTTTGTTTACAAACGTGATGCGGGTCTCTAATTGGATACTACAGCTTGAGAATCTCTTGTAGCTCCCGTCTTTTTGTTGTTGTTGTTGCCCTGTGGAGTGTTTTTCCTATTCACTCTCAACTCTTACAGATGTCTGAGTTTGTCTCAGTGAGACCTCTGGGAAATAATTTATTGCTTTCTAAAAACTGGGAATAAAAAGAGCAAGGAGTCGATTAGATCTGACCTGAAAGAGTTCCAGTCGGCTCGAAACACAAAACCTGGCTAAGAATCATGATCAACTAGTACAGTACTTTTTTCTGACCTCAAACGGCAAACCTTTTTTTTTTCTCTCCCCTTTGGCAGCCTCAGTCATTTTTTATTTGCATGCTCGTCAAATATGCGCATAGATAATACGGTACACAGCGCATATGAAAAGGCGGCTTTTTGTTACATCAAAAGAAAAAAAAAAAGTTTTTCCAACATTCATGTAACCTACAACCAGCAGAACTCAATAAGGGAGGGGCGCGAGGGATTTAAACTCTCTCTTTTATAACGTCTGCCAGAAAAAAAAAAAAAAAAAAACTAACAAGAAAAAATAAAATCCCTTTTCGTTCTTTGAGATGCGTCTGTTGCCTTGATCGCTTTCTTTGGAGCCAGAACGACGCCCAGAGAAAGAAAATGGGACACGAGCAAGAACGTTTAACTCATTTGCTGTAGTGAGGATAAGCGGTACCGAAAAATCACAGATGGATGGATGTAAATAAACAATTTTTGATTTTTTTGCTGAGTGGCGAAATGGTGTCTTGGTCCACTCGGCTGACTTGTGTGCGCGGGCAGCGTGGCAGCAGTTCCAATTCACTGGCGGCGTGTATGTACTTGTTTGTCTCTATACGCGCCCTGCGACTTACTGGCGACCAGTTTAGGGTGTGGTCCGCCTTTTTTGCCCGAAGTCAGCTGGGTTAGGCTTTGGCATCCCCACCATGACGCTGTCCAGTATAAGCGGTGTGGAGAGTGGATGAGTGCTTCAACTGAAATGGACACTGTGCTGCTCCCTTTGGTGCGCACTCCTTGGCCACCTGGGGGCAGTATAATACAGACATACGTGAAGGAGACGGTCACAATCGCTCAGTGAGCTGCAGTACTATTATTAGACTCTCGGATTTGCCTGGACACTGTCAAATCAATTACAAAATGATCACTTAAAAGTCGGCGCAAGTCAAACCACGATAATCCCGGTTCACTGTCGTCCCTCGGGGGGTCCGAGACAAGACCAGCGCCTGAGGATGAATACATTTGACGCACCGCTCTTCTCTTGTCTCGAATATTTCATGTGTTGTGTCATTTGGGTTGACATCATCAGCTGATCCGCAACATCTCACTCGCTCGCGCCGCGGCTCGCTTATTTCGCCGCCATAATGCAATCAGTGCGGGGGGGGGGGGCGCGTAATGGCCGCCGCCGCCCGGAAGCAGCGTCTCCTAAGTCATTTTCATAATGAATTGGCGCATTAGTCGGCGGCGGTCCCCAGCGGCCAGTCAGCTGCTGATGAAAGATTTCATTAAGGCTTCTTGTTTACTCCGCCAACGCATCAGCGGCGGAAGAGGAAACCAAACCAAATGCTGGGCCGTCTGTTTGTTTGTTTTCCGTTTGTCTGGAAGGAAGACAAATCAACTCCAGGGCTTCCGATGGAAATGAAACATGAGCGCGCAGGATCAGAGATGAAAGAAACAGCAAAGAAGTGCGCGACTTCACCTTTCGCACGCATCCGGGGGGGCACTCTCAATCATGTTTTGTGGCGGAATCGCTGATGAAATGATGCATAACGATATCACCGTCCGATTCTCTGTTCTTGCTGTTTTTAGTGTTTATTGTTGTCAGTGTTTAAGTTTGTTGATTGGTGTCGTTTCTCTTGCTGTTGTTGCGCTGGTGGTCTCTTGTTAATGGAGCTCTTTGTCAACACGAGCGTCCCGGTTTGACGGCGTCTTCCTGAAGAAGCTTTCCTGTTCTCATCATCACCGTGGAAGAGATGTTTCCCGATTTGAAAAGTTGAAGTGACGGGAGGGGAGCGTGAGGATGTTCGGAGAAAAAAACGTCGTCCTGGTGTGTTTGAATCAAAGATGCCCTGTAACGCACTGACAAGAGAACGGGCTCTCAATTATTCATTTAAGCGCCGTCCTCAAACACGCATCAAAAAAAAAAAAATGCTGGGTCACTCCTGTCACCGTTCGAGACGACACTCCCAAAGGAAAAACATTGGACTGATATTTTTATAAGAATGAAAAATCACAACTACAGTTCGTGTTTCAAATCAGGGTTTGTTTGAAATAAAATCATCGTCATCGTCATCCTTGTCTTGACGACGTTCTACATGTTAGTGAATTGATTCTGTCGACAGTATACACAGTAGAAGACTGTGTATGTGTGTGTGTGAGAGAGTGTGTGTGAAGACTTTGGACCTCCAACATTTGACCGCAAGGAGCCGTGTTGCCATGGTGACATCACTGGACGCACACTCATTACCGCATTACACCAGCCTGCCTTCAGTCAAACTCCAAGTGCTGGCAGTTTGCCGCGAAGAGCAGGCTGAAAAGGACTAATTGGTCGTCATTATCATCATCATCATCATCATCATCATCATCATCATCATCATCATCATCGCTCTTGTTACAGAATTTGTAGCAGACGTACAAGTCAAGTCTCCTCTAGAGGAACAAACTTTTAATGAACTTCGTCTTGATACTGATTCACAGCCAGGTAGCACACACACACACACACACACACACACACACACACACACACACACACACACACACACACACGTCCTCTCCCGTCCAT
>NW_017804912.1:32244-86625 GCF_001891065.2 Hippocampus comes
ACCGACAGAGCACACACACACACACACACACACACACACACACACACACACACACACACACACACACACACACGTCCTTTCCCGTCCATTGAACACCACCACTGGTCTCCACGGTAACGAATGAAACTTCCAGGTAGCGTGCTCCTGAAAATATGAAACCCTTCAGACGTTCGCATATGAGCCCCTTTGCAGCCTAAATTTAGTCGCTGAGAAAGTTTGACAACACAGTTTCTCTTTAATTAATTCTCACTTGGAGCGCGTCGCCTTGGCAACCCGCATACTGAATCCCCCCGTTTCAAAATGACTGTCACTCAGTGGAAAAAGCCGCGTTACCGGTCTTAAAGTTTTAATCGGCAGGTCGCCATAAGGCAACATGCGGGCTGTTAGACAAGAAAAAAAAAACATGTTCACATAGTGGAGGTGATAAGACGGGGATAATGAGATTGTTTTTTTTAGCTCTCATGAATTCTTACCAGTATTGCATTTGTAGTATTTCAAAGAATTCCTCGCAAGAAACATTTTACTTATTTATCCAGTCAATGAATGAGCCACCGAAGTAGCCAACTAACCAGTGGATCACCCAACTAACTGACCAATTCATCAACCAACAAAACAGCCAGTCGACCAAACAGCCAAGTAACCGGGAAGCCAACCAACAACCTAACTAAACATAAGGCCTGATAACTAACCCAATAGCCCAGAAAATCATCTAGGCAACCTAGCAACTAAACAAATTAGCCTGTCAACGAATAAACCAACAATCCCAAAACATCCTCCTAACTTGCCAATAGATCAGCCAACAAACTAACGATCCAGACCAGCAAGCTAACCGAAATGCCTATCAGCTAACCCAACCATCCAGTCAGTTATCCAACTCACGAACCAACCAACTTACAATGACCCGAATAACCACTCGACTAACCAGCAAAAAAAACAGATTCCAACGAACTTGTCATTTCGCCAATCCACGGTCCTACTGGTCTACTCACAAAACGTTCCACCTGGAGATGAACCAACCGGCCAACTAACTAACTATAACTGCCTAGTCATAACCACACTGTCTGGCAAACGCAAGAGCTAACAAAATTGCAGATTTGGCAAATTCAGGTCCAGAAAGTCAAAACGCTGCCCCGACTTGCCCTCTCGTCACACGTGCTTTTATTCCAATGAAAAATTCTGCATGAAAATGCGACACTTCTGCCGGTAATAAACAAATGGGCATCCACACATTCTGTCTGTCCTGTTTATGTTCCACTCTGAGTTGAATTGTACAAAGTGACGTCATCTCTGCTGATGAAAGAGTCAAGACAGAAATGCCTGTAGCGGTGCGTCCTGTTATTTAGCGCCCCTGCGTCGCTGCCTGGCTTTTGGCATCCCCCGCGGGATCGAGTGCGGCGGACGATCCTCAAAACGCATCAATTACTGCCGACAGCTCGGCTTTCCTTCTCATCCACGCCATCCCGCGCCTCTCGCCATGAAACCGCCGCGGGGAATTGGGAAAGCGCATGCGACAGGCTCACTTGAAGGTGCGATTGTCTATAAAAAGCATGAAGTATGCAAATGAGGCAGGGTGCAGTTGGCCGTGCGTGTGGAACTTACCAACGAGCCGTTTCACCAATTAAACGATCTGTCAACGCACCCACGACATCAACGAATTACCCAACCACACAGCTGACCACTCACACACCCAAACACGAGCCAACTACCCAAATTACCCAACTTAGTTACCACAACTTACAAAACCCACCAACAACAATGCACCCGTGCAAACCATTTAAAAAAAACAACACAACTAACGACACAACCAACGAACCATTTTACCAATTGCACAATTACCCACCTAAAAAAAGAAAACACTGTATACAACTACCACCCAACAACTATACAACCAATCGGTTGTGCGTCACTTCATAAAAATGCTTCATATGCGCAAAATT
Source organism: Hippocampus comes (assembly GCF_001891065.2). Lineage (NCBI taxonomy): Eukaryota > Metazoa > Chordata > Actinopteri > Syngnathiformes > Syngnathidae > Hippocampus > Hippocampus comes. The sequence continues at coordinate 34,182 of NW_017804912.1, forward strand.
CACAAAAATCTGAGGCGAGTGGGTGGTGGGGGAAGCAGCCGTAAAACAGGCCAAAATCCATTTGCCATTGCAGTGGTGAGGACGAGCAAGCGATTCGTGTGGTACCTTTCACACAGGACCCAGGAAAACTGGCAAAATCAAAGCGTTGCCTGAACATGCTATCTGTGCTTGTGCGTGTGCGCGTGCGTGTGCGTGCACTTTGAAGTGAGTCGAAAAGCTGCACGTGAGCTCAGTTGGCGTGCTTCTTGACGGCAGAAGGATGTTTGAGCTTCCGTCGGCCTGCCGGCTCGCTGTTGCGTCGCCACGCAAATATTGGAGGAGGCAAAGCACACACGTGCGCCCGCACACGCGGACTTGTAAGAGTCGCGACGCGCGTGATTATTTGCCGCTTTGAAGTGTCATGTCGATGACACAAGCATGTTTGATCTTTGCCGCCCTCTGGGAGGGGAAAAAAAAAAAAAATGATGCTAAACGGAATTAACAGTCATTCGTTGACTTGCCTGCTGAGCTCCTTTGAACGCCGTTTTGTACTCAATGCATTTGCAAATGATTTTTTTTTCCAAAATATAGCTTGCGTTTAGACAATTAAATTTTTTTTTTCTTGCAAAAATGGGAGTTTTTATCTGGGAAAAAATTGACTTTATTTTCCTTCGATTAGATTTTTTGGGGACAAAAGTATGCACATTTTTCTCTTTCTATCATTTTATGTATCATATTAATTGAGCATCTACATATTTTGCAAGACAAAATCCAGAAGTCACGGCCCATGTATTTTTTTCTGCCCCCGCCACCCCCGCTCGAGATCCGAGTTGAATGTGTTCCCGTGACCACGCTCGCACCTCAAAGAAAATTAGCACTTAATATCTATTCCATTATCCAAACTGCTTTACCGCACGAGAGTCGCAGGCGTGCAGGAGCCAATCCCAGCTGCCATCAGGCAGTCGGCGGGGGTACACCCACAACCGGCCGCCAGCAAATTGCAGCACTTAATTGCAGGATTTTAATTGGAGTCCAAATATAAAGCCTTCGTGGAGTTCCTGCTGACTCAATGATGCAGCTTACATTATTATCTATTTCTAATTCAAATGCGATTATTTTTTTTTTTTTTCCCTGTTCCTCGACTGAATTTTTTTTTTTTCTTTTTCTCTCCGCGTCCTTGCAGTGAGTCATTTCGGCTCATCATTAGCATATGAAAGTGGAAGCTGTCGAGCGGCATCAAAAAGCACAAAGCAGCTTTTCATGTCGACTTCACAACGTGTCACTCTGCTGCTGTCACTCCAAATGCTCGACAAGCAAAGTGACATCGCCTTCCAACGGAATGTTTTCATGACCACCATTACATGGTCGGACCCTTAACGAAAAAAATTCCAATTCATTTGGCTAGCTTGTAAAATTATGAGTCCTCTATTTTCCGAGCATAATGTCATCTGAGAGAAAAAATAAGTTATATTTTTGAATGGAATAGAGTGATTTCAATCGAACTTTGCCATTGTTACAACAGTCCTTCCCAAATAGTTGGGCGGCCTGCCCCCAATGTGACCCCAGGGCATATGCTTTTTTTCTGCTGTATGAGAATAAAATGAATTTTCACATCCACTACAGTAGGTGGCAGTAGCGCTCTCATTGCCATGTGCACAAGGGAGTATTAGCACAAAGGTGTATGTTGTTTTTTGGGGTTTTTTTCCTCTCTGCGATGCAAAACCTCAACCAGAAGAGATGCACGTTGACAAATTTCAGTTTTTGGCGATTGTGTGTGATGTGTTCACTAGCCCCACCTTCAGGCCATAGACGCTGCCCCTTCGCCAGTCAGCGGCAGCACCTTTAATGCCACAGCTGCCGTCATTTGTCATTTGTGTCACTTTGACGTGAACAACTTCACCCTGGGATCCACTCAGCGTTTGTTAATCAATCTTTTAACTTGAGTGCATTCTTCCACTCGGCCACAGCAGAGAGTATAAATAGATCCTGTTGGCCCTGAACACTGCCGCCAACATCTGTCCCATCCGTGGGGCTCCCTGCTCTTTTTACATCCGCTTCATACCCAAGTTCATGTATGACCACAAAAAAGACCAATGTTTGGGTAGCAGAAGAAGAAGTAAATGCCCAAAAAGTATTAAATCTCACCCAATTTCTTATTTACATGAAAAAAACGCAAAATCCAAATGCAAACTATCCACACACGTCATACCCTCCTGCCACTGTGGGGACCAAAGGTCCAAATTTGTCATGATCCTGTCCTATTTGTTTTTTCAGTGTCTGGCAGGAGTGGAGGGCGTTCCCCTCCAGAGCCGCACCTGTCACTAAACTGCCTCGTTATCCAGCTGCCTTTATAAACCCAGCCAACACCCGGCTGTCAGATTTTTAGTCTTGCTCACGACTTTGTCTCCAAGTGCTTAATTTTCTAGGAGTTCTTGACATCTTGCCACATAGCTTTCCGCCACGTTAAATCATCGTACTTTTCTTGTGAGTATCTCTTGTTGTGTATTCTCGGTTTGTCAACATCAGATTTTGAGGTCTCTTGTCCTTTGAGGTGACAAGCAGTTTTCATTTTCTCGTTCTTTGCCTTTTGCTAGCGTTTTTGGTTTGGTCCATTTCATACCTGCCCAGTGCATACCCACCAAATTCATACTCGCTCACATTCTGCCCATCCACTTCCGAAGCAGAACATTTTTATCCATGAAGCTCATACCCGTCCAGGTCATAACACCCCATTGTTATCGACACCCACCCAGTTCATATCTGCCAATCGTCAGGCAGATCATTCCGTTCATCCTATCACGGATGCTTATGATTCCTGAGGTGAGCGCGATCAGGAAGAAGGAAGCACTCGGGGAAGATGAAGGACCGGATTGGGACGCGGCGCCAGTCGCTGACGACTTGGCAGCTGGCGCCTTTTAATTATAAGACGAGTTGGCGTGTGTGCGTGGCTTCAATCTGCTGCCTCACGCCCACTCGCTCCTTCACTCTCTTCTTTCCCTCTTGCCGCCCCAAACGCTTGCAAACCTGATTTGCAAATTTCCACTTGCAAATTTTGCTTTAGAGCATAACTAAAGCTATAGACCAGCGAAGGCAGTTCTTTTGCGGCTGTCTGCCTATTTTTCTTGAGTGAGAGTTGACTGTATTCCAAGAATGAGGGTCTGGAATGGATGTGAGCGGGCATCCGCACGGCATCTCCTTTGACAGATGAAAAAAAAAAAAAAAGAGAGACACTTTCCATGTGAGGGATGATGTTTTATGTACAAATGTGATCCCCTGTCGGAAAACTTTGATTCACCCGCAGCCGTTCATTTTGCAAGCTGGCCGGCCGCCATGATGGATGAGACGGGAGCGGAGACGGAGGGGGATAAAAGATGTCCGCCGCAGTCGGAGAGGGCAAAGTCGTCACGGTGACTAACGGCGCAACCAGTGGGCGGGGGAGGGAAAAAAGAAAATAAAAATCAAAACACTCCATCGCCATCCTCTTCGCTTGCTGTCTGGCCGTTTTTCCGAACGGCTCAACGCTCGTCGCCAGTCAGCTCGTCGGTTTGTCAATCGACTTGTCAGTTCATCAGTAACATTTACTCTGTACGTGATTGAATTGGCAGGTCAATCAGGAAAGTCTCCTGATGATGTGTTCAAGGTGGCTGGGAAATAGCAAACGCGGCGTACGCATTGTCGAGGCAGGCCCAATCAAATGTCTACTAAATGGCTTCCTCGTCTTCATCCCCAGTCGAAAGATGATTATTTTTTTTCCAATTGTGACGTATTCGATTTTGCAGTGCAGTTTGGTGCCGAATGATGAAAGCCGAATGTGTCCCACTTTGACGTCCTACATAGTCACTCGGCTCTAAATAAGTAAACGGACTTCTATTTCACATCGCTTCTTTTTTTTTTCTTTCAAACTTTTATCATATCGTAGATGTATTTATTATTTTTACATGACGAGTGTGGGAGGGGGTTTGTGGGGGGTGTCAAGCTGGCCCATTTTGCAGCACCACAACCCACTTGCGTGTGCACGTGCTGGCACACGTGAAGCGTGATAATGATCACATTCATTGATCAGCTTCATTGTTTCAGACTGAGGTCTGGAATGACGACCGATTGGTTCTCCTCACGCTTCTCGGCCTGGTTGCTGCCGTGTTTCTTGACAGGTTTTTGACATCATTTTTTGGACTTTGTTCTGTATTCTCTCATTGGACATAATTGTGACCCGTGTTTGTAACCGACCGTGTACATTTGGAGACAATTGTATGTCTGAAAGTGTCTTTTGAGGTCATAAAAACGAAAAACGGGACCTGATCAAACGGCGTGGCCTGAAGGACCTCCGTTCCCCACATCAGCAGACTCGCACGCAGTGCAACACGCGCGTGCACGCACACACATTAGGCTGGCGTCGTGGTGTAATTGAAGTCGACAGTGGTGAAGCGGTGAGGAGAGCGCGGCGTAATCAAGGAGACAGACGAGCGAGCCGCGCACAAACCCGAGCATCAAACATGAATGCCGAGGAAGGAAGGGGAACCCAGCCACGCACGCCGACGGACGGACGGGATGAAACTATTCGTTGAATTGCACCTGCACCGGTCTGCCTTTACACACGTTTCTGCTTCTATTCTCTTGACATTGTGCCGCTCCTTCTGATGCGCACGCCAGACACAAGACATACCCATAACCACATTTTCAGAGACAAACGAACCTGAGCGGGCCGTGCTTGGTGCACGCTAAGTGTCGGCGTAACCGCCGTTGGGTCCGTTGTGACTGCGTGTGGCATGTTTGTGTGAGGAGTGAGCCAGCAAGTAGGGCGGGGAGGGGGCGCGGGGGGGTGGTGAAGAGGAAAACGCCTGCGGGCAAACGCAACAATCTGGGAGAGAAAAGATTACTTAAGAAAAAGGAACGACAGCGAGGTGGAAGAATGGAAAAGACGATAAGGGCGAGGAGGAATGGATGGACACAAGGGGCGGGGCTAGTTCACACACATCATACGCACACAAACACACGAGAGGATGACGAGACACCACAAACACTGACAAAATTACACACACATGCACGCACACACCTTTTTCAAAGCCTTATTGATGCAGTGGGCCAATTTTTTTTTTCTTTCTTTTCGCCCAAATCCCCATCCAGCGTTCGTGTGAGCCAAGTCACAGCATCACCATCGTCGTCGTCTTCCTCCTCCCCCTCCTCCTCCTCCTCTTCTTCTTCCTCCTCTCGTCACACTTTCAAAGCCGTTCTTTGTGTTTCGTCGCCGCGTCCCAAATCCGACATTTTATTTCATCTTTTTTTTTTTTTTTTTTTTTTTTTTTTTAAAGCAGTCAGAATCTCCCGCAGCTTTTCCCACATCCTCAAACATCATGCACGTCTCCTTTGAAAAGTGCACCCGTAGCACTTTAACTGTTATACAAGTGCAAAAAGATGTCAAGCACTGGTCATATTGAAAGATTTAAAAAAAAAAAAAAAACGATTGTTCCGATTCAAATATCCACAGAAAGTAATCCAAGTTGAAATAGTCTGCGCCAGGGTCAAACTGTGGTGCCTTATAGGGGATGTTTTGAAAAAGGTGTCTGGGATATTGCCTGTCCCCCCCGGCTAATTTGACTCTCTGGAGAATGCCAAGATCTGCTGCGATGTAGCTCATTTCCCAAAGCTTGTTATAGATTTTTGTGTTTGTTTATTTGTTTTTTGTTTTTTTTCTTTTCAAGTTGCCATGAGAACGTCTCCTTCACCTCTGTGATCTTTAAAGGAAACTTTTTGCATTTCATCCGCCTCCGCAGTTCAACTCTGCCACAGTGTGTGCAATTTTTATTTTGAAAGTCTTTGGGTTTTGTGTACGGGAGGCATTCTTCAACGACATGCTACAGTGCGCTACAATCTGCTTCAATGTGCTTCACTGTACTACACGGTGCCACGATGCGACAGAATTTGATCTAATCTCCTTGAATGAACTACAATGCGCTACAATTGGCTACAATGCATGTTGCAATCTGTTACAAGAAGCGAGTTGTTTGGAAGGTGCTCCAGTATTGATTCGCCACTCAAGAGGAATTCATCTCAACTAAATGACGCATTCATGAAAACTTGGACGTTGCATGTACTTGCTGAATTTCAGTAGCCTACTGCTAGTTCTGCTTACCCGAATCTATCTGTATGACTGTAATTGTATCTATCTGGACTATTCAGTAGTTATTTTTATCTAGATTACCTAAAGTAGCATATTTAATATTTCTGTCCGTACTACATTTACAGTTTTTAAGAAGCAAAAAAAATCAATTATGAATTAATATTTAAAATCCAATCAAAGAATTTCTTCGTTGTTGTTGTTGTTGTTTTGTTTTTGTTTTGCAAATGTATGGTTCTCACTCAATTCTTGGTACAATGTAAAATACATGCATTTAAATAACCAATTTAAGATATACAAAAATCACTCAATCCAGTTGACAAGACCGACTGACACTTTCCTTGTAACACAATTCTCACTATTACAGTAAAATTCAAAATTCACCTCTGTTGTCTGACATATTTCCTGTCTGGAAAGCTAGTGGCCACATCGGGCTGTCGTTGGTTCCTTCTCTACTTTAATAAACAGTATTTAATGCTTAAAATTGTTACCAGAAAATAAAAATCACAATCTTCAAATCATCTGGGATTAAAAAAAAAAGTACAGTAGCTGCGCAAGAATGCCTGCCGTGTTTGTGTTGAGCAGTAGGGGGCGTGAGAGAGGCATTTAGGCGGGGTACGGAGGTGGAGGGGGAGGAAAAGAAGGCGGAGGCAAAAGGAGGAGAAAGAGGAGGCGGTGGGCGCTCGGCGGGGGTCTGGCTAGTCAGCTGAGCGCAGAGGCTCACAGTTCAGGCGAGGCGGGCGGCTGGAGGGATTCGAGATCCCGAGAAACGAGCACGTCATGCGGCCAGTGTGGATCTGTTGGACGCTCATGGCGGCCCCGTTGCAGGTACACGCACACACGCCGGCGCATACACATACACATTGCGAGACCCCCCCATCTCACCATCATCGAGCCCACCCGGCTGCAGCATACGACAGAGATGCTCTAATAGCAGCGCTATTGTGAGAGTACAGTATGCTGGGGATGAAGGGGGCTGGCGACTGACCTGAGATCGGCTCGCCGTGATCGTGAATCGTTTGTGTCGGAGTGCTTGCTGCTGATCTCGGGGCAGATCGCGACGATGGGTGATCCTGTCATTCATTTTTGACATCCCATCTATTCATCCTTTACATTGAGGCGGCTGGGGGGTGAGGGGGGGGGGGTTTGAGAAAGCAACACACACTGAAGAACACAAGCACACACAATGATTCGTGTTAAAATCTGTCGACTAGTTTTGAGTTGTCTCTCCGTACTAGTTTACTTGTTCTCTCTGTCTTAATAGTGATGTCCATCCATCCGCTCTACATTCGTTCTAACTCGACAAGGTCTATACTGTACAAATTCGACTGAGCTAATGCACGTTCTTTCCTAACTAGCGCTACTAGTTCTTTTTGTCTAGATCGCTATTTTTTTTTTTTTTACTATTTCGATCTGTTTCCTAGATTGTTTCGTGTTTACGAGTTCGAGTAGGTATGCTGACTGCTTCTGTTCAGCTCGATATCTAGCTGGACTGGTTCTAGCTATATTTAGTTTTATCTATACTAGTTGATCCACAGTATATTTGTTTTGCCTCGAGTATAATAATATAGTAATCGATGCTTGTTCTATCTTGATGAGTTCGACCGATAGACACCGAGCCAACCTTACTCGTTTGAAAGCATCTTTACTAATTCTATCCATCTTTACAAGTCGTACCTATATTGTCTATGGAGGTATATTTACTAGTTCTGTGTATCTCGACGAGTACTATGAGTCTTGACATCTTGGTCCTATTTCTACAGGTTCTATCTATCAGACTCGCTCAAGCTACAGTATGTCTTTAAATATACTGATTCTGGGTATCATTATTAGTTCTATCCGTATTCATTCTATTTCGATATTTTTAGTCATTCTTTTACTTTCTCTATCTATACTAGTTCTATGTCTTCTATTTCGCTGGATATCTAAGTCTTGTCGTTGTCGCAGTGTTTTGTAGTTCTGTCAATGCTATACCAGTTCTGTTTATCTTGACAACTTAGATGTATCCTTCCTAGCGATACCAGTTGTATGTATGGTACATTTACTTAGTTCTCGCTTCCATTTTTGATACATTCTGGCTCAGAGGTAGAGCGGTTATCTCCCAACCTGGCGGTTGTGAGTTGGATCCTTGCCCCTTGTGACCATGTCAAAGTGTCCTTAATAAGCAAGGTCCTGAACCCCCAGTTGCTCCTGATGCTGCGTCATCAGTCAGTGAGTGAGAAGCCGGTGTGAAGCGTTTCGAGTGCCTTGTAAGTGGAAAAGCGCCTTACAAGTCAAAGAAAGACCATTTGCTAGCTTATTGCTAGTGATATTAATCTATCTGTACCAGTTATCGCCACACTCTTGTTTCGCTACTGTCGTTCTTTCTTTCACTGGTAACAACCATTAGCTTTGTGGTGTGACGCCGGGGGGGGGGTCAACGTAAAATGGCTGCCATGTGGGTTCCTATGAGATGCTCATTACCTCAAATGACTATGACTTAGGTTGTCATTAGCTTTGAGCTTTGCCTAGTTTAGCTAAGCTTAGTTTGGGAAGCAGACTTGGTCGGACAACGTTTGTTGGCTGGTCCATATGTGAGCTGACTTCCTGCTGACATAATCCGGCTAGGCTAAATCCAAGTTTTTGGGTTAAGTGGAAGCAAATCAGTGGCCATACTTTGACCCCCCCCCACCCCCCATTTGGCCCCTACTTAATCGCACCCCCCTCATCCCCACAGACGCTAACCCGTTAACAAGCTGCAACAGATGCTTTACATGCAAGCATGTCAGACGGTGTTGTGGGGGGTTGTTGGGGGGGGGGGCGCCAGGGTCCATGTTGAAAACAACAGGAGACACGCTAATGATCATCACACTGATCTGACCTCATTAATTGTGTGCGCTGCGGTTATTATTCCCACAGGGAGGCTTGGCTTTCATTAGAGTTTGTTGCTTACTTCCTGTCTTGCAAAAGCTTCCATCTCCTGACATCACTGATACCATTAATTTCCCCTCCCCCCGACCCCACCTCCCAAAAAAACCCACACAAAAAGCCAAAGAAAAAGCTAAACACGCCTTCCGCATCGTGGTTTAATTGTTTGGGGAGTTAGTCGTGTCGTTGTTGCAGTTTGGTCGTTGTTATTTGGGTCGGGTTGTTTGATTGGTTGGGAAGATGGGTGGTGGGTGGGTGGAGGGGGGGTTAGTTGCATTGTTGGTTAGCTGGTTGGGTTATTAGTCGTGGTGCTGTATCATTGGTTGGCCCATTGGTTGGCTGGATGAACTCCAAATCGGGCGTTGTGTCTCTTCTTCATCCCACATTTGTCTTTTGCTGCACGCAGGTGGCGGTCCTGGGCGGGCCGCCTTCGCCATGCGTGAGAGGCTTCTCGCAGGAGGAATACACGGTGGAGACGGAGCGAGAACTGGAACAGGGACAGGCCGTCGGCAACGGTCAGTCTCACACGCACACACACACACACACACACACGCACGCACACAGACGGAGTAATAATCCCCCGCTTGTGGTTGGGGGTGGGTTGTTTAAGCGCAATGCCGCCATTTGAGCCACAATGGAGATTGACGGAGAGGGTGGGAGGCTTTTGCAAAGACTGAGAGTGGAGTGGGATTAGGCGCGTCCGCTCAGCAGCCCACACATGCTTCGGATGGCTGTGATCACACACTAGCGCACACACACACACACACACACACACACACACACACACACACACACACACACACGCATGGACGCAAGAAGACGCTATATGTGCACAAATGCACATTTACTCATCCCCAAAAAATAAACAGCCCCCAATGTTGCACGCACACCTAATACACACACGCATTCCGTGTATTTCTGCTTTCCATGTTTTGAGGCTTTGGCGGGCTCATCTTTGTTGCGCAATACTTGAGTCGAGTACCAAACAAGTTCAAAGTTCAGCAGTTCATTGACTTGACGAAATCCCATTTCATCAGTTTGGCCGAGTGAGCGCTCAGAGGTGTCCGTAAACATGCCCCGAAACAACAAAGCCTGGGATTAGTTCCAGTCACAGCGCGTGTGTGGTTGCCAAGTTGCGACATTTTTGCCTCATTAATTGCATATCATCATCACCGGCATATTTTAATATTCATTCATTGTTTGTGTTTTTTGTTTTCTTCTTTTTTTCTGTGCTTAGCGAATTCGTTGCAGTGCTTTCAGTGAGCTCTCTGTGTGTTTACCATTTTGAGGGTGAATGAGCAATTTCAAAATGAATTTTAGCAACCTTGTCTTCGTTTTTTTTTTTTTTTTTCATCAAGCAGTTATACATTTTCTTTTTTTTTTTTTTTAATTGTAAACAGTTTTTAAGTGAAATTGAATGTGGTCATGACAAATGCTTTTGTAAAATAGAAAATAATTGAAAAAAAAACCCTCTTTCTTTATATTCAGGCTCAACAGATTTTTATAGCCTTTTTTTTTTTTTTTTTTTTTTTTTAAACAATCCAAACATTTTAATGTGATGTGGAAATCCCCCCCTTCTGAAAGTCCCAAACTCCCCTGTGGATGCCAAGAGCGTGGAGGCTGCTCAACTTCCAACTTTCACTTGGAGGAAAATACATGAATACATTCATGCGTGTGCACGTGTGCGTGGTCGTGTGTGTGTGTGTGTGTGTGTGTGTGTGTGTGTGTGTGTGTGTGTGTGTGTGTGTGTGTGTGTGTGTGTGACTGCGCGCACTTAATCACAGGCATGCAAATATTTGGCTCAACTCAGCAACAGGATTTAAAAAGAGTTTAAAAAAAAAAGTGCAGCTTATGCACAGTGGTGGCAGCTTAAGTTTAAGATTGAAGGGACTTAAATTTTTACATTTGATTTGCGGCATGAAAGCAGAAGCTGTTTGTTTGCACCAGGGAGAGATTACCTTTAAAAAAAAAAAAAAACACACACAACCACAAAAAACAAGTTTATGTTGATTTTTTTTTTTTTTGTAAATGAGTCTTTCAGAAAAGGGTTGAAGGTTCGGCTTTCAAGTTTGGGATTTTTTAGTTGAGATTTTGACGGTTTCAGCCAAGGGGGAGGTAGGGTTTCAAATTCGGGCTTCTAGTTCAAGTTGAGTTTTCAAGTCAGAGTTTGGCTTTTGAACTAGGGTTATCGTTTCAAAAGATGGTTTCCAATTTGGGTTTCAAGCCACTGTCAGGGCTCCAAGTTAAGAATTTTAAGAGCAGGTTATATTTTAAACAAGGGTTACGGTTTCGAAATAAGGTGTCAAGTTTTGTCATGGATTGACGTTAATGTGTTCGGGCTTCAAATTGGTTTCAATCTCAGGTTAGGGTTTCAAGATAACGTTGAGAGAACAAGTTCAGGTTAGAGTTTCAAAGTGGGGTTTCAAGCCGTAGTTAAGGTTTCAAGTTGGGGTTTTGAACCTGTGTTAACGTCATGAGTTTGTATTTCAACTCAGAGTGTTTTCAGCCAATGTTTTATTATTTTGTTTTTTTATAACAAGCATTTCTGTTTCAAATTAGGGTTTCAATTTAAGCTTTTTGATGAGGCTTTGAGTTTCAAATTTGGCTTTCATGAAACGAGCCGAAGGGTGATTGCTTCTAAAGGTTGAAAGCGACACTGCGGCAAAGTCTAGAAAATCAAGAACAAAGGGTCTTCATTTCCAGGGAATTTCAGCTTTGCTTAAAAAAAAAAAAAGAAAGTTTGAAACTGAAATTGATTCGATCCAACTTGTTTGGCTTTGAGGCGTCAGCCACGTGTCGCCCAGCGCGGCACAAAATCCCGGGGACTTTCTGACGGCACTTCAACTTCTTTTCACTTTTTGTTTTGTTTTTAGTCAAGGAAAGACCCTTCCAATAACAGCCTCATTGCACTCCAAGTTACACTTTGGAACTTGACTTTGGCTTTCAAGCCAGCATTAGGGTGTCGAAATTCCAACAGTTTCAAATCAGGGTTTTAAGTTCGCTTTCAAACCAGTGTTCAAGTTTGGGTTAGGGTTTCTTGTCAGGGTTAGCTTTTTCAAACAAGGAATCAATCCTCAAGTCCGGGTTGGGGTTACAAGTAAGAGCGATCAAGTCAAGTCAAGGGGTAGGGTGCCAAGAATCCGTTTTTCCTATTAGAGTTTTCAGGACAGCTCGGTTTAGGGTTTCGTGTCAGGGTGAGGTTGCCAAACATTGGTTAAGGATTCGAGTCTGGGTTCCAATTGAGGTTTTCGAGTTAGTGTTTCAAATGAGTTTGATGGTCTCAACTCAAGGTTGGGGTTTCAAACAAGGCTTGTGCTTACAAATTAGGGTTTCAAGTCCTGCTTTTAAGCCAAGGGCTAAAGTCACATTTAGGGTTTCAAGTCGATAACCTTTTTTTTCAGACCCAGACCAATACCAGTACGACTATTCACTCGTTGAGTACTCACCGATACCACGTACCGATACTGCTTCAACATTTAATGTATAACATTTAATTGAACACAAAATGTTGTGAATAAACACCTTACTTTCTGACACAGATGTCAAAGTATCAAACTGCCGCAGTGTAGCGCCAACTACTGCTGAGGAGGACTTGTTAGATGTGATATTTTTTTGCCTCAAGTATTGGTGGCTGGTATCGGCAGCCCCCATGAGTACCCGATATCGTAAACTAAGGCTGGAATCGGCCCGATACCAATACCCGGTATCGGTGCTCGCCCGTCCCTTGTGGTTAAGGTTTCAAATGTATTTTTCTCAACTCAACTTCATTTATACATTGAAGTGCTTTCAAAACAGCCGCGGCTCGCGTTAGGGTTTGAAATGTGTTCTTCAAGCCAGGGCTGATGTCAAAATGAAGCTTTCAGGTTCACTTAGCTGGCAGCCGCCTCCTGCACCAAAGAGGACGCCGCTCATTTTCTCGCCGTTAGCCCCTCAAGTAGAAGCGGCGGCGGCGGCGGCGGCGGCGGCGGCTGCGGCGGCGGCCACAAAACCAACAAGGCAAGACTTTTGCTTGGAAACGTCACCTCCAGTTGTCACCCAAAAAAAAAAAAAAACACCAATCGATACGCGGCTCTACGAGAATGTCAAGAGGAAGCTTCGGCTTCACTTTTTCGCCGGCAAACTAAATTGATTTGAACCTTCGGACTGTGAAAATCAAACCAAAGAAAAAAGTCGGTTCGGCCACAAAAGGTCAAAAAGTGACTTTGGATTGATGAGACCGGCAAAAACTCTCAGTAACACAAAGCTGAGCTTGTGCGTGTGTGTCAATGTGTTTGTGCGTGCGTGTGTGTGCGTGTGTGTGTGTGCCTTCGCGCCTGACTGAGCTTGTCCAGACGCGGCGAAGTGGAACGAGGCAAGAGCGTCTGCAGCAGACACAACGCTGCGGTCAAACAAACGAGAGCAAAACAAAACAAAACAACAACAAAAAAAAAAAAACAGCAGGAACAGAAGCACTACCGACAGCAGGCCGTGTTGACATTATTACCGCCGTAACAAGTTGCGCTTTCAAATTAGGGTTGCAAAGAACCGATAAACAATGCTTCGGGTCGAAAGATTTTTTTTGCGAGTGTTAGGATGCAGGAAAAATCAGGTTGAGCAACCAGGAAAAAAGCTAAACAATAGAATTAGCATCTTGGAGAAACGTGTTGCAAATCAGGAAAATTTGGATTCGGGTTCAACATCGCCATGGAGCCGTCCGCCCAAAATCGCCGACCCACCGGTTAAGAATCGGCGCCCGAAGTTATCCGGGGATCGTTCGGTGAGCCCGCCCGCCCGCCACCTTCCAATCCGAACAGACGCCTCGCCGCGCCGCGAATGATTTCATTGGAACACAGCATGTGTGTGAGTTATTCATGAGAGAGAATGAAAGTGGCAGGGAAGCGCCTGACTGATGGCGGCGGCGGCGGCGGGAATGATGGGAAAAGGGAGTCAAAGGTGACGGCTAACAGATAGCCAACAGGAAACAGGAAGTGGAGATAATAGGATGAACTCAATTGTTTGAAAACGCTTACCATTAACTTTTACCAGTAGTGGGGGGGGGGTCTATTCATGGTATTAATGGCCTTTTGTGTTTGTTTTTATTTCTGGAAGACGCAGCACAACTCAGCATTTTACACTGCGCAACATGCCGTGGATTTATGGGGGGGGTTTTTTTGACCTCTGGACATTATTTTTCTGCGCAAGACAACGGTTATTATGAAGAAGTCACCGTGCCACGGTTTATTGTATAAAATGTTTTCGTTGTGAGCGTGGCGTTTTTTTTTTTTTTCTTTCTTTTCAGTGAATTATTGATTTTTATGACTTGTTGATCGCGCAGGCGTGTGTGAGCAAGCTCGCCATCGCCACTTTTTGGACGCTGTGGATTATTTGCAGTCATTCTTGTTTGTTTGTGTTATGCAAGGTGGCCGGGACGGTTGCATTCGTAATACTATGACACTTTTACTGTGACGCAGGGTTTTTTTTGGGGGGTCGTTTTGACTCTGCGAATTATTTTAGCGGTTCATTTTCATCGCGCAAGGTGCGGTTATGAATAACTTGCGATAGGAGCAATGAAGGGCATTAATTAGATGAGTTTCACATCGGGGCTGCGCATGACCAAGTTTTTTCATACTCTGGATTATTTGAGGTCATTCGGTTTCTTTTTATTCTGCAATGAAAGGGTTGCATGATGCGCCTTCTGTGCCGTGGACTATTTTTTTTTTTTGCTTTGTGGATTATTTCTCCTCATTTATTTCTATTGTACAAGGTTGCAATTATCCTGAACTATCATACTACAGTAGTTGCATGATGCATGTACCGTGCCGGTGGACTTTTTTTTTTTTTTTTTTTTGGTCTTGACTCCGTGGATTAGTTCTACTCATGTCTTGGAATTTGAATACACCTTCAAATTTCTTTGACACAGCTTTCAACGTGCTCCTCGAATGTCTTGAACGTAACTTTCTGATAGTCAGGAAAATACCAACGGCGTCCTGTTGCCGGCGTTGTTCAAGTGTTGTTAGGAAGCGCCGTCAAACAGAGAAAATGGTTTCGGGGAACTGAGTCAGGTTTCTGTTTCACGTCGCCAGCAAACAAAAACAAAATGTGGGAAGGGAAAGTTGATACAGCTGCCAGGCCAGCAAGTTTGTCAGAGAACTGCCCCCCCCCCATTAGTGTGTGTGTGTGAGTGAATGAGTCAGGCCGAAGTCAGCTGCTATTCTGCACTTCCTGTGGCGAGCAACAGGCCCAGCTGTTCTGACCTTGGTCGTTTTCCCATCCATCCGTCCTATTAAGGCAGCAAGTGTCCATCGGTGATACGACCGCTGCGCAATGTGCATGCGCACGCACATGTGCACGCGCACACTCCTTCTGGAAAAACCCGACCATTGGAGCCAACACACACACACACACACACACACACACACACACACACACACACACACACACACACACACACACACACACGCACACACACACACACACTCCAAGCAAGCGCATCCTCCCACTCGAGGCTCATTTCTGTTCGTAGTAGGCGCAAAAATAGATTTGACCAAATTGTAAATATGCGGCCGTTGCTGGAGCTTTAGCAATGAACCCACTAGAGGGCGCCGCTCCAAAGTGAGATCAACGCTGCTCCTGCTTAAGTTAACGATTGAATCGTGTCTACGTTTTGGAAGATGATTACATTTATTTACACCGTGTGTTTTATAAATGTATTTTACATTTGAGTTATAAGAAGATTCATAATTTTTAAAAATATTTATTTATTTTTTTGTTATTATTGACAAGATGTAAATTGTGTGTTTGCAAATATGCTCATGCACACACGTTTTTTAAATGATAATTTCAGTACATTTATTCTTTTTAATTTTAATTCATCTTTTTAAATATTTTAAAAACGTTTAATTTTAAAAAATCATGTATGTGAATTTGGATGTATAAATAGAAAATGTGGCGCTGGAGCTAAATATGTTTGACTTGTGGACACGTGCGCCTTTTTCATCCGATGATTGTCCCTTGTTTCTGGAAACAATCGGGACTCAAACCCTCTTCAAATGCGTTTGGACGGAAGCCTCCCGAAGCGTTTTTCTCACGTGTAGCACAAATAAGCCTTAACAGGCCCTCCTCGACTTGCAGGCCGGGGAGGGGGAGCGTGTCCTCTTTTCTTCCGGCCTCATACATCAGCCTGGCAGCTGCATGCGGGACGGAGCGAGATGGGGATCCCGATTCAAAGCGCTTCCATCCTCCCCCCTTCTTCCCTTCGCCGCATCCCTCCATCCCTTCATCCCTCCTCTCTGAATGCTCCTTTCCATCCTGCTGCTCTCCCCTCCGCTTGTTAGCGCCTCTGCGGTGTACTTTCCAACACTTAACGTCTTCGCCGCGCCGCCCGCCGAGAGCTGTCAGCGAGCGGCGTCGTTTCAGGTGTAAACAAAACGCGGAGACGGCAACACTCGTGATGTCGTCTGGTGACGTGCGTGAAAGTCATGAAGCGCGACTAAAGTGGTGCCTTGAGATACGAGCGACCCGACTTAGCAGGTTTTCCAGATATGAGCCATCATTCAGATGATCTTTTTGGTCTTGAGTAGCCAGCAAATTAATTATAAAGCTTTTGAATGAACTAAAATGAACTGAAACTCCAGCTTACGTTAATAAAACAAACTATAATTACCGTCAAAGTATCCTTGGGTTTATCAATTAATATCATACATGAGCTTTGGGGCTTCATTTTGAATGTAGAAGGAAGGTCAAACAGTTGTTTGAGAATTGTGGCTTTCGCCTTATTATACAATACGCCTTTTTTTTAAGCTTGCAATCGACTCATACTCCCTATTAAAAAAAAACTAATACTAAAACTAAAATGAACCATTTTTGAAGAAAAAAAAACCCAACTAACTTGGTCTAAAAATGAATTAAAATGAACTGAACAAAACAAAACAAAAAATAGCCATTAAAACTAAATGAAAAAAATAACCATCATGAAAACTCCAAAACTATTCTAACCCTGATTTGAGCACAAACAGCAGCAACAGGAGTAGAAGGGACAATATGACGATACCGACTGGCAAATCTTCTTTATCCTCTGTGAAGAATAACTAATACTGCTGTACTGAGTAGCTGAGAACGTCTTTAGTACCCTGCCTCATGTGGCCGCGGCGCACACACCAGAAGGAGCAGCACAAGGTCCATTAGATCGAAGCAAAGAATGTGGCAAAAACGGTTGAATTTCCTTCGAAGAGAAAACAGGTGAGCCGTGACATTTGCAATGCGAGCCCGAGGGCACGTGAATGTCAATTTAATTCAGACGGATGGAAATCTGCTCCAGTCGAACACAATATTCATTAGAAGACCGTGTTGAGGGTTTTGGATGCAAATAGAATCTATTATTGCAAAGAAAGGTTTTGCCTTGAGTTCCCCTTGAAGCAGTCAAATATTTCCTCGAGCAAAGCAAATGATCATTCTCCTCTGTGAAGATTTGTCTTCTTTCATCTTCGACTCTCTCTGACGAAAAAAGCAATTAGACTTTTATTTGATGTTCTTTTTTTTCCCAGCTTGCGTAGTTTAAAAAAAATGCTCACATGGCGAAAAGTCTCTGCTCCTCTTCACATTCAAACATACACGCGGCCCTCGCAAAAATGTGAGTGTGTGTCTGTGTGAGAAGTCTGTTTCTCATTACAATCTCGACGCTGAGTTTACAAATCCCAACACCACCGTTCACGCTCGTGTGTTTGTCTGCACTCTGTGTGCGCGTGTGTGTGTCGTCCCCTAGGTGCTCTCTCCCTCTCTCGGTATTACGCAAAATCCCGTCCGCCCATTTGTCTTCCTCCGCCTCCCTCCCTCTCGCTCTGTCTCTGTCTCTCAGCCATTTGCTGCTAAATGAATGATGTCGGAACGCCCGACCTCACATCTGACTAACCGCAACCAGTGTCTGATTGTGTGCGCGCGTGTATTTGTGTGTAGGAGGGGGCGGGGACGGGGACGGGGAGTCCTTCACGTGAGCTGCTTTGGAGTTGGGCTAATTGAGTCCCCCGATGAAGTGAACAGAAAGGCCATTAATCGGCTCCAGACTCCCTCCGTCCTCCCTCCAAAAATGTGGTGTGTTTTCTGACAAGGAAAGTAGCCTTTGAAATTATTCCATGGGAAAAACAAAAGATCTTGTAACAGCATCATTAAATACAATCCAGAGAATTAAACAGGTTGTGTATCAAGATTTTAATTAATTGCTGGGTTTTTCCATGTGCATGACTTGGATACTGGGTGCAGTATAATACAGTCATGCAGACACAAATGAAAAACTACTCTCAATGATTCGGTTTTTGCAGAGGATCAAGAATATATGACTTCCATCTGTAGATCTATCAGTTGACTAGACACTATTCGACACGATCTTTTTTTTTTTTTCTTCAAGGGTTTCATGGCAAAAAAATACTTGATGACAATTTTCCGTTTTATCAATTATAAAGAGAAACCCGAAGGCGGGCACGATGGTCGACTGGTGAGCAAGCCCGGCTCACAGCGCAGAGGTCAGGGGTCAGCCCTCCTCCCCATGTGAAGTTGGCATGTTCTCCCCGTGCCTGCGTGGGTTTTCTCCGGCGACCCCGGATTCCTCCCACATTCCAAACACATGGATGGCAGGTTAATGGCACATTCTAAATTGTCCCTACGTGTGATTGTGAGCGTGAGCAGTTGTTCGTCGATATGTGCCCATGCGATTGGCTGGCAACTAGTTCAGGGTGTCCCCCTTGTATAGGCTCCAGTACGTCACGAGACCCTTGTGAGGATAACGTATCAGAAAATGGATGGGTGGATGGAACATGAAGTAGTGCTGTTGTACCATCAGGCCACGACCAAGTACATGACTCGTGATTTGCTTCCAATGACGTGCCGGGCCAGATATGGTCCACGGGCCTTTAGTTTGACACCTTCCAGAATGGCCAAACAACAACAACAAAAAACATCATTTGGAGATTGACTTTAGTGTTTCGCGTGTGAGCTTTTGTCTGCCGAGCTCAGTAGACGTAATCAAATGTTTGCTCAACAATTGCTGATTTGTTTGGCGAAAGCTTCTGAAAAGTACTCCATCTGCCTTGAGGCTGGATTATAGATTATACCGGTCATCAGATCATAAAATGACCAACAACGCAGGATTTACTCTCGTTCCAAATCAAATAATCATCTGGACAAAACAACACGCGTTAGCCTAGAGGACATCCGTTTGCTCGGATGCCATTTTTAAGGCGGCGTGCCGAGTATGCAGGCAGTAAAATCGTCCGGGGGGGCCCAGTGGAGCCAAAATGTTAACCGTAATGGCGGCACGAATGTGACACATCAGCAATAAAAGGTGGTGTAAAATAAACGCCGGCCCGCCAAATGGAGCCATCTGCGTCGCTGTTAGCGGCCTCTGCGCTCCCTTTGTTGGGCGCCATTCGTTCATTTATTTCGGCATGATGATGATGCTGCTCTTGCGGGAGATGAAAGCAACTCCAAATGGCAGCTGGCAAACTAGCGGCTAATGTAAGATAGCAAGACGGTGTTGGGACTCGTTTCTTACTCCCTAAACGCTACATCGGGCCTTTTGAAAAGTCAACTACAATGATCCCGTGACTTTAATTTGTCCAGTGATTCAAATCGCGTCACTCTTGAATCATCTGTCCCCATTCAAATGAATTTCCAGCTCCCCATAAAACACCTTCAAAAATATTCGTTAGCTTCGTCAATGGCGTTTCACATTGCGTGTTAGCATTGAGCTAGCAGATTTGTGGTTGAGTTAAATACACATTGCGTAACTCTCTTTATATTATGTTTGAACTTCAACCCCTGCCGTGCGGTGATGAGAGAGCAGGCAAATAATGAGTGACTGCTTCCAAACCTTGACATACAAGTTTAATTGAGGAATTAAACTTGTTAGTCGAGGTATAGCAAGTGATTCGAAACACGGCTAAAAATTTATGTTTTCAGTCTGTGCGCATTCATGGAGCAAACTGCTCAAATCGTCGTTGTTAGGAATACCAAACCGGGCCAGACTTCCCACAGCAGCCTCAGGTGCTCCAAAACGCTGCTTTATCTCGTTCTCTGTGCTGTGTGTGTGTGTGCGTGTGTGTGTGTGTGTGTGTGTGTGTGTGTGTGTGTGTGTGTGTGTGTGTGTGTGTGTGTTTTTCCTGGGCTGCCCGTCCCCTGCAGCAGCGCCATCGATTTCCTCCGCCAATGAGATTTACGTCGTTTACCGCCGGCCTCAGATGAAAACTCACGATCATTTTAGCCGCAAGTATTTTACACCCCCCCCCCACGCCCTCAAAGCAAGGTACCTTTCTCGGGGGCCTTCGGCGAAAAGAACGCTAAACGTTCCCAAGGCGGACAAAAGGTGCGCTTGATTCGCCCAAATCCAAGTGGTGATCTATTTTCGAGGGGTAGCGAGCGGACCTGTGAATGACTCCATTAACACTCGGTGTGTGTGTGTGTGTGTGTGTGTGTACACACGTGCGTGCGGTCTTGGCGACTGTCATTAGTCGCGCAGTCACTGAAGCATGAATTGTAATTTACCTGGGAAGTCACAACTCTCAGATCCGGGCGGGAAATCCAATGCAAGATGGATGCCTCGGGGGAAATCGCTTTTCTCGGCGTAATCATCTTGGAAACAAACAGCAGCGAAAATGCAATTATCTCACAATAATGGCAGGCGAAATGCTGAGAGATGGTGTCACCAGAAAACGAAATGAATCAACAACGAAAAGACAATGCGACAAAACAGAAATCATCAGTTCATGCGCAATTATGCCCCCAAGGGGCTGTGAGCAGCGTGACATCAGAGCGATTTGGAGCTTGTGCCTTGCATGCCATGACCTCATCGGGGGTCTAATCTGGAGAATTTCTATTCGATTTGGACAAAAGAACTGCGTTGCCCGTGCGCATGATTTCGGATCTAGATTTGATATCGTGTAGCACCTTTGTGGCACAAATTTCCGATGACCTTGTTTTTGGGAATGTGGCGGTTGATTTGGATCGACCTTACAAAAGAATCATGAATTCAGAGTGGCGTGGCGTTGCATTTTTCCTGGATGATGGTCTGAAATGCTCCTGTTGTTTTGCTCACGAGTTCGCAGAAGGAACTTGGAGTGACTTTCCATTCCAAAAAAAAAAAATTATACGATTTGGTCATTTTGTCTAATGTGCAGGTTGATTTGCGTCAACTTTACAAACTGAACCATAATTTTGAGTGGCACCCCATTGCACTTTTTCATTGATGAAAGGCTTACGGTTCTTCATTTACGAGAATGCAACAGTTGACTTATGCTCAACCTCCCAAAAAAAAACCCTCAAATTTAGACTGACATTTCTGGTGGTCTTTTAAAAAGCAACACCGAATCAGAGTACCGGTAGCATCTCTGTTCAATATCATTTCTCAACCAAAGTCTACCGGATGACTCAAAAGTTTTTCTGATATGGTCTTGCGCATAGCCGAGTCAATGGCATTAGGGAAAAGTATCGGGAAGATGATACATCCCTGTGGCACACCACACCCTCTAAGGAATCCTTCAGTGAGATTGCCCTTCGCATAATAAGGATCGCGATCAGGTTCCTGCAGGGCTTGCTGATCAGCTGATCATTTGAATTAGGTGTGCTGCAGGAGGGGGACATCCAAAACGGGCTGGAAGATCGGACTCGGGCGCCCCTGATCGAAAGCACACAGGGGCGGCGAGGGGGTGATTCCGAAGCCAGCCCGTGTGAAATGTCTCCTTTCTCAGACCAAAGCGGTATCGCAAGGCACGGTGGCGCAAAGCTAAAAGCCAATTATCGTCATCTTAAATCGCCGCCGCGTTGTTTTGCTCTGACGGCCAGCGTCGCCGTCGATTGTGTCCTCATAAGCCGAATGGCTCTATTAAAAAATGAAATGAAAAATGCGGCGGGCAGTTTGATTTCCCCGCGGGCTCCTTGGCGTCCCCGTGCAGGCGCTGGCACAATTAAATAAAGAAGCGTAATGAAGTAAATCTCATTTGGCCACAAGCGCGGGCCCGGCCCATCAGCGCTTGTCGCAGCTCGGCGCTACAAATATTGATTGTGTGTCCTGGACTGTCGCAATAACCGATGGCGGCTGGCTTTAAGAGCAGCCTTTCCTTAAACCACTTCTCTCGCGCTGTGCGTGTGTGTGTGTGTATATCAGATTTATATGTCCATCATAAAGTGGATTTACATCTGGCGGCGAGTCAGCGCTTCTCGGCTGTCAGTTTGGCGCGATGCGCCACTCGGGATGACGCAGTGCCGCCACATAAAAGTAATGAAAACGTCCTGTTAGACGCTAACCAGGAGGCCCGGTGATGCCGGGTCGCTACGATAAGTGTTCACCTAAGTGTGGTTGGCTATTGTCACTTACGCTACATAATTAGCATGAGGGCTAATATTCCGAATCAAACACTTGGCGGACTTCTTTGTTTATCTGTGTGATGTTTTAGAGTGCTGGTAAATTTGACAATTTGAACAGATGTTCATCGATGATTAAGTTTGTAATTTCCGATTTTCTAATTTCCTGCTTCACTGCACTTTCCCGTAACCGCAATCTGATTATTATTGTATTTGCGGAATATAAATTAAGCCATAAAATCCACCCGTTTTTGTCTATCTCGGGCGGCAGCTATTTGCCACGGCTCACCTGTTGTCTGAAGCTGAGCCACGATTGGCTGTTTTCGTGCAACTGTGATGTCATTTTCACTTGACTGAAAGTGGCAAAATGGCCGCGCCCTGAGAGTGCGACAAACGGGGGAATTTTGCTGCTTAACTCATATTCCACAAACACAATATTAATCTGATTTTTGGACAAGTGGAGGCGCATTGAACCGATTGTAATTGGGGGTGGATTTCCCCTTTAAGTATATCAGAAACAGAAAAAAGCATGCTTGTTAGCTATGGGGGACTCTGCCCACCTTCATCTTTTTTAACTAACTTTGCGACCCATGTTAAATGTCATTTTTAATTTTTTTATTTATTTTTATTTTTTGTCATCTCGCTGAAAAATGGAGGGCGGGCCGCAAATGGCCCCGGGACCTATTTTGGCCACCTCTGATTTAATGAGTACTTGGTCGGCCTTCAGTGAATTGAGTGACATGTCACTTTGTGGCCTGTTTCCATGACAAAAGTTGTTTTCTGAAACGTCGCAGTTGATTGTGCTGCCTTCCCAAAAGTAACTCCAATTGAGGATGACATTCTTTTGCCATTTTCTCAGAGAAAAAAAAAAAAAAAATTTAATTTCCGGTTATCCTGTATAGTCGTTGAGCTGTCAAAAAGCATGGGAGCAAATTTCCTGACGGTAATAAAAAGATGAATGGCGGTGGAACTGAGGCTGGCATTCCCGCTGGACCGCCCCAGCTACTCAATGTGTATGGATTTAAAAAAAAAAAAAATTTTTATGCTGCCACTTGTGGAGTCTATGAATGGACTAATGTGTCAACAGCAGCGGATGATGGCCTGGGCATGTATCGGTGCAAATTGGCATCCGTTCACCCATCAGCCAATCTCACTGGGAAACAGTGCGAAATGTTGCCGTGGCTTTTTTTTTTTTTACCTTGTCGGACAAGATTTTGATGGATTTGAGGCACTGCTAGGAGAGTCCACGGAAGACAACATCCTCCTGCGTGGCCGGTTGCCACAGAGACCAGGTTGGTGGCAACAAAATGTTGCACTTGCGTCGTTTTTGTTTCGTCAAAGATTTCATGGTTGTGCTTCTCTTTGTAATGCGTGCCTGTTTGCCCAAGTTTTTTGGTTCTTTTTTTTTTCCCCCCAAATCGATACTGCGCACCCCTTACAGGAGCATAGTCTGGGGTTGTTTTTTTTCTCCTCTCCCTATGTTTTTTTTTTTTTTTTTTCCAGGAAGCTGTAAAAGGCGACCCGGCGGACTTGCGCTCATTCTTTGTCTTTTTCTCTTGGACAGGTTATGTCTGTTCTATTTTGTTGCACCTTTTATTGCACCAAGACAATAAAGCTACTTTGCTACTCTGATTCTTCAACCAACAATAATTGGTTACTAAACAGTAATGTAAAAAAAAAAAAAAAAAACGACCGTTTTGCAAATACATTTTTATCCTATTATTCAATTAATCGATGGAATAATCATTAGACTCATCAATTTTTCAAAAAATATTTGCTAGTGACAGTCCTGTTTTGAACATAGCAGCATGCCCATTTCTAAGAGGGTGGCCGCGTTTGAGCAACCATATTTTCTCTGTCGCTTACTTTTATGAGGGGGTTTTAACGGTGATTATCAATGCGTAATTGAGTATTTTCCACAGCGTTGATTGCGTGTGAAGGTGCCGCCCGATAGAGCGAGGGAGAGTGTCTTAATGAAATTCATGAAAAATCATATTATCCACATTCCCGGGTGGCTGCCAGTGCCAAGACGAAACCTCTGGCAGGGCTTCAAGACACACTTTATCTCGCAACAGCCAGCTGTCGCGCGCACACGCCGCCAGGCTGGAAAGTTGAGCAGTATTTGTGATTATTTAGCACGGGGAAAATTGTTTGGAAAAATTCACCAGTGAGGCTTTAATCCGGTTAAGTTCCCTTTGTTGACTTTTAATCTTTGCACTTCGCGTGTGTGTGTGTGTGTGTGTGTGTGTGTGTGTGTGTGTGTGTGTGTGTGTGTGTGTGTGTGTGTGTGTGTGTGTGTGTGTTTATGTATGAGCAGTATTTGTGATTATTTAGCACGGGGAAAATTGTTTGGAAAAATTCACCAGTGAGGCTTTAATCCGGTTAAGTTCCCTTTGTTGACTTTTAATCTTTGCACTTCGCGTGTGTGTGTGTGTGTGTGTGTGTGTGTGTGTGTGTGTGTGTGTGTGTGTGTGTGTGTGTGTGTTTATGTAAACGTGCGCGTCTTTTGTGCGTTAAGCCTATCAGGGCCGACCACGGCGGGATTTGGGCTCCGAAATCCATCTTTACACGTAGCCAGCGTTCCGTGTTTTCCCATCGACGTGCGTTCCGAGCAGCCCTCTGTGGTCAAAGTCCGTATCGGTGTGCTTTCAAACGCGGTGAGGTGACCCTCGCTCTGTTTGCTCGCCGCCCGTTTTGTTGTGCCAGCTTGCCACCAAAGCGCCGTAATTGACACAATAGCCGCTAGTTGATCCGAGTGGTCCACGTGAAATCCCGAGGATGACTTCAAAGGCGACATGATGACCATTTTTGGGCACAATTTGAAAAGAGTGGATCTTCACCCAGCCTAGCCTCAAAGTCATGGGCGGAGAAACTCTATGAAAGGGGCGGGATTATGTGAAGTATATTTCCATATTTTGGAAAGTTAAAAAAAGCTGCAATTAAGTGAGTCGAGAACCTTTGCGTCCTGCTTTGCTGCTGTCTGCTATCAGCTTGTTGCCAAGGAACTTAGTTGAAGTGAGATGAGGAGCTTGGCGTAGTGCTTTTCTGCCACCTAGTGTCGTCTTGCTGCCAAGGAACTAGGTTGAAGTGAGTTGGGCAGCTTCATTTCGTGCTTCATCGCCATGTATGTGCAATCTTAAACCTGTTCAGGGGGAGCGTTAATTACTCGCCAATTGTCACTCGGCCCCTACATCCCCCAATTAGTGCTTTCCTATTTAGCTAGAGCTTTGTTGTTATGTTTCGCAACTTTTCCGACCCCTCGAGCAGCCTCCACCCCAAAAAAATGGACAGGCAACAAATGTGGCCACTTGAGGCGACGGTGAAAAAGTGCCTGTTAACCTCCCCGCTGTGGTTGAGCTTATCGTGCTGCAGTGGTGGAAGATGCGTCAAGATCTCCTTTGAAAGGTTGGTAAGGAATCCCCGTCGATAATTCGCCGTACGTCCGAGTGTGGCCCTTTGCTTGTTTTTCTGCCGACGCGAGCGGTCAGAGCCAAAACTGCCAGCGACATCTCCTTTGTTCCGCTCCACTTTCTTCCTGCACTCGCATGTGGAGCAGCGGTGTGTTAAATCCGACGGCGTGGCTGTTTTTCCACGCCGGCGTAGATAATGAGTGAGCATCTGCAGCCAGCAGGTTCGCAGGAAAGGAGGGCGGAGTGGCACGCACGCACGCACGCACGAGCTTTCCAAGAACGGATGCATCATGGGAAATGTTGGACCGTCATTGCCCATCTTCTTTTAATTGCTTTTACCGTTGCTGTTGATTTTGTAGATGTAGTCGACCACCCTCTTTTTTTTTTTTGAAGGTTTGGTCAGGGTCTGTTGAAAAATTTGGTCTCTAAATTCATGGTAGCACCTCTTGACTTGTTGACTTGAAACCCATGCAAGTGGAAGCATCCATGAAGAATGGGAAAGACAATATATCTGTTTTTAAAATTAGATGCGTGAACGCGAGCTGTGGCTGCAATTAAGCATAAATCGGGTGCGGTGCGATTGCGAGCAGGCGCCGCGCTCTCGAGCAGAACAAAGCTGACGGCGCTGACGCCTTGTTTTTGATTGGAGGATTAAATGGATTTACTTTCATCACTTTGAAGCGCTTGTTTAATTAGCACATCACACGGCGCGTCAACTCCGCTGACATGCGACTGCTAAACCGTGAAAATCTTGTTGAAATAAAGGCGACGGCACCCGCAGGTGGAGCACATGCAGTACGCCCGCAAAGTTTTCACAGTGCTTCGCTTTTTTTTTTTGGTGTTGTGTCAACCTGTGAGTGTTTTCGCTGACGTCCGCCTCGCATCTTTTCCTTAGTGAGCTTCCGGGACTGCGACGACGGCAGCGGCGGAGGGAAGGTGCGTCTCCAAGCTGACGACGCGTCCGATTTCCACGTAAGCCAGGATGGTGTGGTCTACACGCTGAATCACACCGGACCAGGGGAGAAAACGGCGCTGATCTACGCTCGAGACCCTCACACCAGACAGATCTGGAAAACCAGAGTGCACCTTCTAGTCCAGCCCTACTCGGAGAGAAATGGACGGGTGAGAGCAACGATATCAAGTGGCACAGATTTTTCTATCTCCACTCAACTAGAGAGCACTTTGAAAACAACCACAGCTGCATATCAAGTGCTATACATCAAGTAACAATCAAACAAACGGAGGGATAACGACATACTGTACCTACAGGAAGCAAATACAATGAAAGCAGTAGGATTCCCAATATTGATCCCTGTGGAACACCACACAGCATTGGGGCAAAATGGGACCGAGAAACCATGAGTAACACAAAAAATTCTGTCTGCCAAATAGGATCCAAACCCCTCGAGAGCACGGCCACTAATGCCCACCTGGTCGGGGAGGATTGGAAGATGAGTTTTGGGATCATAGCTTAAAGTATATCTTTGCTTGAAACGATTAATATAGAAAATTCTAAACATTTTTAGGGTTTTGTTTTGGGGGGTTTTTTTGTGGGGGGGTATGCGGTACACTGTAAAATCACAGCAATCAGGCATTTCTTTGGCAGAATGTTGATTGCCGCAGACACAATGCGAGTCAAAGGGCCGTCTGTTATTTTGTTTTGCGCATAATGGTGTTAATAAGCGCACATTTAGCCCGCCTCTGAGTGTCTCCTCTCGCCTAAGCACGCCTTGGAAGCCATCCAAGCAAACGAAGAGTGTCAACGCTCGCCGCTACGACCGGCGCTTGACTACACAGTACAGTGAAATCGCGCTCTTAGCGGGGGGTTGAGAGGCCAAGACGTATCACGATGAGCAAAAACGTGGCCCTCGTGAAAACGTTTACAACTGCCCGTGTTCATAGGATGACCCTGACCCGTTTCTATTCGCCATTTGATTACGTTTTCGAGTGACACATAAAAGGACGGGGCTTCTTTTTGTTAGCTGCGCACTTGCTGTGCTGTTTGCAACGGATCCGCTGTTAACGCAAACCACTGCAGATAGACATGCGGACCTTTCGGAGCTTTTCGTGGAATCAACTGGAGCCACGCGACTGTTCGCCATCTAGTCGGCCGACTAGCGGCCTGCGGTCAATGCGAGCTACACCTCCGCTAACATGGCACCATAGCATTCTTTTATTTCTATCCAGTATATGGGTGTGTAATGCAAAAAGCCATGACAAAAGTCAGTCAGAAAATGATCCACGTGGATAACGTTTTGGGATTTTTTATTTTATTTTATTTATTTATTGATTCTTTTAACTATAATTATCTCAAATTCATCGTCGCACTTTTCCACAAACGATTTTGCTTCTTGTGTCCTTTTTATGAGACTTTTATGACGGTTTATTCCCCGGGCAACGTTTAAGCCGGCAAACGGCGCCTGAGAATGTCTGAGGTCAGGCACTTTTTTTTCTTTTATTACAAGCCAGGGAGAAGCATCCGCTGCCGTTTCTCGGTGGTGACCCACCACCATGATGGAGCTGTGCACTCACGCACACACATGCACACAAAGTGGCAGGTGGCGGCCATTTATCAAAGGGACAGTAATGAGGTCATTAATCCAAGACCGTGCAATGAGAGCAGATATACGTACAGTACATGCAGTCGCAGAGCGGGTCTCTGTGTGTGTGTGTGTGTGTGTGTGTGTGTGTGTGTGTGTGCACGTATGTGTGTGTGTGTGTGCGTGCTTGCTTGCGATTGTGTATGTAGAGGACAGTGAAAGTGTGTGTGAGGGACAGATTGCATGTGTTCCAGTTGGCGTGTGTTCACGGTCCCGTTTGACGCTGTGCGTGCATGCGCAGCACATGACGCTTGTTTACCTCGTCTCGCAGGTGAAGCCCGGTGATGCAACACTGACTCAGCGTGCAGCCGAGATGAAGACGTTGTTTCCGTGGCGCAGCGGCGGCGGCGGCAGCCGCGCGGTCGTCAGGGGCGACGGTGCTCTGCGGCGAGTCAAGAGGGACTGGGTCATTCCGCCCATCAACGTACCCGAGAACTCGCGAGGACAGTTCCCCGAGGACCTTGTCAGAGTAAGACACACGCAACGCAACAGCTGCAAGCACACTGGAGACAACACATTTGCGATACAGGCGGCAACTTTTTGTTTGCAAGCTAATATAATGTTGTCATGGCGCAATATTTGATCACGGGAATCTCGTCCAACACCACCTGATTGATTCATTAAGCGTGTTCCGATCGTTCATGCACATATTAAAAAAAATAATAATAAATGACATATCAGCAAGAGGAAAGCCGCTTTTTTTTTTCCCATATTAACAATTTAATGCAGTCTGACAGTTGCAGCGATCCGAAACGAAAAGCGCACCCCGAGGCGTGGCGGTTAACCCTCGCTCCGAGCGTACTCGCCGCCGGGCCCAGTAGGCCAGATGTACATTTTCATTATTCATCCCAAAGTGATTGGAGAGCCTGCGAGGGGAAAACATCTCCATCCTGTTTCCGGAGCGAACGCAACAAGAAATCTGATCCGTGAAGGCGATCCACTGTTGCCGTGGTGACCGACAAGAATCCTAAAACCTTGGACGGCACCTTTAAGAGCAAAGGGATTCTTTTGAACTTTATATTCTGATTCCCTCACGCCGGAAATATCCACCTGTCCGCGATTATTTGAAATCTTGATTAGCAGGACCCCCGACCTATTGTCGCTCTCTGCTCACCATGCGTCCCACCGCACACACGCAGTCAAAATGAGCGTCACTGGAAGAAATGGTCACGTGATACGCAGCTTCGTGTCTTGGAGCATTCCCGTTGAAGCTTTCGATTCTCGGCTTACCTTACAAGTGGTCTTTGAGCTTGCAAAATTTGAGAACCCCCCCCCCCCTCGTTTTCGAGTCAGTCCTTGCCTATTCTTTCCGAGTACTTCATCCGTCCTCTCTCTGTGCTGCAGATCCGATCAGACCGGGACAAGAGCTGGATGCTTCGCTACAGCGTAACGGGTCCCGGGGCCGACCAGCCGCCGACGGGCATCTTCATCATCAATCCCATCTCGGGTCAGCTGTCCGTCACCAAGCCTCTTGACCGGGAGCACATTCCCAACTTTCATGTAAGTTCTGGATGGGGAGGGCGACAGCTTTGCGTTTTTGTTTTTTTTTTAATTCAGGGCCCAGGATGCGCTGCCAAGGCCCTTTTCACATATCTCGCTGATGATTAATTCACAAATAGACTGGTTCATGTTTATCTCGAAAACACTCATTGGCTCGAGTCCAGCCTCTCATCGCTTTGTGCTCGCCATGCTCACCACCTGCACTGTGCGCTCCAGCAGGTTTAGGAAGCTCTTCGTTACCGCAGCCAAATCGGGGCTCCCGGGTTTATTTTCAACGTTGCTCCCAAGCTGAGCAGAATATAATTCTCTCTCATGCTTGGAAGATGAAAAAGTTGAAGGCGTCCACCGAAGTCACCCGCCTCTCCGGGAGACGAGCGTATAACCTTTTTGATCGGAAGCCTCGCGACGGAGCACCGGGGAGCGCAAATCTGGAGTCGCAGCAGGCCCATTTGCATTTAAGCCGCACGATGAATATTCATGGCGCTGGATGTAGTTGTCACAAGTGTGAGCCGAGATGGGCCGCCATGTTTATTCATGAGGGAGACGACGCCCTAAACGAATGATTGGCCGAAGGTCGCAGGCCAGCCAATGGCTGTATTCGTCATATTTGGCCTTTTTTTTTTTTTTTTTTTTTTTTGTGAAACGCCCGACGCATTCATCAAGCTCCTGCGCCGCGCTGACAAGAACAAGGCAAGGCGAAGGCTGGCCAGCCAGGCGTCTAATTGGCCCGATGCTGAGAGTCAAGCATTGGCGCCGGTCCTTTTGTTCCTCTTTGATGCCAATGCTGAGAGACAAGCGTGCAAGGTTAAAAAAAAAATCAAATAAAACAGTGACAAATTTACATGAAGAGTATTGGTAAACATAAATAGAACTGCATACCATAAACGGGAGATGATTACACGAGCTCGGGGTGTCCAATATACATTCCGTGACTGTTCTCGCAACCCCACGGGGCACATTTGCACGCTCGCAGAGGATTGCTGTGCGATTGGAAAAACATGTGCGTCTTTCCTCATTGAAATGAATGGAAACAACATTCATCTGTTCCAGCCGTGAAGCGTCCCAAAAAAAAAAAAAAAAACATTATGGCAAGGCAGCCTAATTGAACTCAGCCATGTTGTTGTGCTTATGTGCTCAAAGTGTAATTGTCATCGCTTTATGTTTTGTTTGACGTGAATTTAAATACAACTAAAACGGTATTTGGGCATGACCCATACTGCACTTTGAGAATGTGTGGAGTGAAAACGGACGGATGGACCCTAAAATGTCCGCTTCATGCCAAAATGGCAGACTTCCTGTCACTTGAGACCTGTTTTTTTTTCAAATGTTATGTTGCCAAGTGAAATTGGCTGCAGGGGCTGAATTTTCTACAGCTAAAAATCAAGGAGTGTGACCAAGACATTTGAATTTATGAGTTTGCAAATTTTGTCCACGAATAAAAACGACAGAGAGTTTTGGGAGAGGGTTTTCGCATCGCGTATTTGCCCACATGAATCTCAAACAAATCTACAAACCAAAAACTGCTGCTGTTCTCTATGAGAATGGGACCACCCAGAGGCGCTAACGCTAATGTAGCCTCATGCTGGACTGTGTGTGTGTGTGTGTGTGTGTGTGTGTGTGTGTGTGTGTGTGTGTGTGTGTGTTGCCCACAGTTGCGCGCCCACGCTGTGGACCTGAACGGCAACCAGGTGGAGACACCCGTGGAGATCCACATCAACGTCATCGACCAGAACGACAACCGGCCTGAGTTCATGCACAACATCTTCAATGGCAGCGTGCCGGAGGGCTCCAAGCCGGGTACACACACACACACACACACACACACACACACACACACACACACACACACACACACAGACAGACCTACTCACTTGCACAGTTCATCAAAGTGAAATGTCACTTTAGACAAA
The DNA here is from genome assembly GCF_001891065.2 of Hippocampus comes. NCBI lineage: Eukaryota > Metazoa > Chordata > Actinopteri > Syngnathiformes > Syngnathidae > Hippocampus > Hippocampus comes. Next base: position 65,929 of record NW_017804912.1, read on the forward strand.
AGATTATTTGCTAGCTTGATGCTAACTTAAAATGGGAAATTCCATAGACGAGCTAATGAAAAACGTCCCATAGATCTTCTAGCAATTGTATACCTTTAAACTACTACGTTAACCAAACAACGTTTTCAATGCAGAGTTTCTGCCAGCGGTTTAAGAAAACTATAAAATGACTACTCGGAAAGTGCTTCTGGTGGAAAATATATTCGTGAAGAAATGTCTGCTTGACAAATATCGATGGGGTTGTTGCTAGCGATGTGTACGTGTTTTACGAAAGTCAGCTTTTCCTGTTTTATTGGCAGATAATGGTCATTTCATTTCATCACGTTACTTTTTATTTTATTTTTTTAACGTGCTCTCTTCTTTCCCGCAGGGACCTTTGTGATGACTGTGATGGCGGTGGACAAGGATGATCCCAAGACGGCCAATGGGATGCTGCGATACAAGATCCTGACTCAGAGTCCCCAAAGCCCGTCCTCCAACATGTTCACCATTAACAACAAGACTGGTGACATCATCTCCGTGGCAGCAGGCCTGGACCGCGAGGTGTGTGCGTGTGCGTGTGTGTCTGTGTGTGTGTGTGTGTGTTGGGGAGACGGGTAGGTGGGGGTGTGCGTTGGCCATATGGAAGCTCCGCCTGTCAACGTCTGTCTGGCCCGCAGCGCTTCCCCGCAGCGCGAAGACAGATTGTGTCTTTTTTTTTTTTTTTTTAGTCATAATCCAACACTAGTAGAGCCGGCAAAATGTTCTCGCCATTCCGCCGGGCACGCCATTTGTCATTTGCATGCCAGCATGGGGCCGTCAAAAAGATGGAGACTGCCGACGCCCGTCGATAATTCACTCGATGACAGGCTCAGATGGCGCACCTGAGGAGTACAACTCCAAATTCGGACTGAACCGCGTCCTGTCACGCCGTCGTGGATGTCGATTGTATCGCCTTGTCGTTGGCCTGAACGGTATCTGCTCACGCAGCAATGAAAGTCAGTCAACAATTTTCACGTGGTCAACCGAATCGGGTTGATCGCACGTTCATGAGCGCGAATGTTGCGGCTGTCGACGTGCTAATTGCAGTCAATCTTGTCACGCGCTAATTGGAGGAAAATCGTCACTTGTCACATTTTGAAGTGCATTGTGTCGCTTCGCTAATTGGAGCAAATCGCCTCGCCGCGCGTGTGATTTGATGACCGTAAATCATAACGTACCGGAAATTGTATCGTAACCTGTCGCGTTGGAATCAGAGGAAATTGTATCGTATCTCGTCTCACGCTAATTGGAGCGAACCCGTATGGTATCGTATTCAAATTGGACGCCATCCGATCGCATCGTAATCGGAGTGAATCATACCTTATCACGCGCTACCTAATTTCGCACGCTGTGTTTTGTTTTCCAGAAAGTGTCTCAGTACACGTTGATCATCCAAGCCACCGACATGGAAGGCAACCCCACTTACGGCCTTTCCAACACCGCCACCACCGTCGTCAGGATCACCGACGTCAACGACAACCCGCCTGAATTCACCACCGATACGGTACGTCTCACGTCGAAGCGCCAAATTGCGCAACGTTTTCCTCCGCTAATCTCGCCCCGGGCGGCGTCTCGCGCAGTTCTTCGGCGAGGTCCACGAGAACCTGGTGAACGTGATCGTGACCAACCTGACGGTGACGGACAAGGACCAGCCGCACTCGACGGCCTGGAACGCCGTTTACCGCATCGTCGGCGGAGACCCCGACGGGCGCTTCTCCATCCCCACCGACCCCTCCACCAACGAGGGGCTCCTCACCGTGGTCAAGGTGAGAGAGCCCCCGACCGGACCGCTGCGTGTCACGCGGCGCTGATTCCCGCCGTCCGTTCCTCCTCAGCCCATCGACTTTGAGCTGACTCGCTCGTTCGTGCTGAACGTGGAGGCGGAAAACGAGGCCCCGCTGGCCCGCGGCATCCATCCGCCGCGCCAGTCCACCGCCACCGTCTCCATCCGCATCCTGGATCTCAACGAGAGTCCCGAGTTCAGCCCCAATCCCAAACCCATCAAGTTGGACGAGGGCATGCCCGCCGGCTCGATGCTCACCACTTTCACGGCGCAGGACCCCGACCGCTTCATGAGGCAGACCATTCGGTGAGAATCTCCGGGCGGGTTGCGGCTATGTACGGTCAACTTGCGGTTTTTGTTGTTGTTTGTTTTGTTTTTCATTTTGTGCTCGGCTGTCTCGCCGTCTCGACTCGAATATTTTACTGTAAGCTTTGGCGTCTTATAGTTGTGCTTTTGGGTTGTAGCTTGTTGCCTTCAAGTTGAAGGTTTTCGCCGTTGTGCTTTCACACTGCCATTTTGTTTTCAGCTTGTAGCATTTGACAGCTAGGTTGTGGCTACTTTTTGTCAGGTTTTGGTGTTTTGCAGTCAGGTTGTGGCATTTTTCTGTTTTTTTTTTTTTTTTTTTTTTTTTTTTTAACGGTGGGGTTAACAAACTGCAGCGGTATAGCGCCACCCGCTGCCGTGGAGGACTTGTTCTTCAGATTTTATTTATTTATCTTGCCTGAAGTATCGGCGGCTGGTATCGATACCTTGAATTAAGTCTTTTGCAGTCTGGTTGTAACTTCAGTCAGTTTGATTGCGGCTCTTCGCAGCCGTTCTTTCGCAGTGGCCTTGTGACTTTTTTTGCACTTGTTTTTTTTTTTTTTTCAGTTGGGTTGTCGCTTTTAGCAACTGGGTTTTTGGAATTTTGCAGTCATGTTGCAGGATTTGCAAGCCAAGATTTTTTCGCAGTCTCCTTGCAGCTTTTTACAGTCATGTTACAGCGTTTAGCAGTCAAGTGAATTTATGCAGCAGTGGTATTTTTGGAAGTCAAGTTGGAGATTTTTTTCGCAGTCTCCTTGCAGCTTTTTGCAGTCACATTACAAATTTTTACAGTCATGTTTCAGCGTTTGGCAGTCAAGTGAATTTATGCAGCAGTGGTATTTTTGTTGCGTCGTGGTGTTTTGAAGTCGTGGGTTTTTTTCAACGGGTTTGCGGCTTTTACCCGTGGCGCTTTTGAAGTTGGTTTGTGGTGTTTTGCAATCGGGCTGCAGCCTTTTGTCGTCGGGTTGGCTTGTAAACTTTGCAGTGGTGCCTTTGCGGTCGGGTTGTGGTTCGAGAGTGCGTTTTTTGCATTCCCACTTCATGAGTGAATAAATCTTGTCCCGTCGTGGAGCTTTTCACGCTCTCATTGCTCAGCAGTTTTGCCTCCAGGCGGAATTAAGATCCTGTTAAAATCAAAATGAAAAAAAAAAAAAAAAAAAACTGATCCCAGACCAGCAAGTTGGCCAGTTGAGCCTCCAGGACGTCTGCTTCGGCCGACCGTTTGTTACTAAATGGAGTGCTCCTGTCTTTGTTGCCTAGCAACAGCCAATGGGGGCGCTGACAAAAGGCACATGGACACTCAAACACACTCACTGTGTGTCTGTGTGTTGTGTGCCACACAGGGTTTGTGATGCCTCGTTATCGTTGTCGCTTTGTGTCCTCCGAGCAATGTTGACTCGTCAGTGTGTTTCGAAATATTTTGTCGTGTGTCAGTCAAAACACTGCAGTCAACATTGTCAGTGTGTCTCGAAATATTTTGTCGTGTGTCAGTCAAAACACTGCTTGGAAAATCAAGGGAACACATCATCAGTACATATTGCGCAATATCGTTGTCTTAAGGTCATCTTAGCTCTTCACAGAGGATCAAGAATACAGTGTATGTCAGTGACTAATGGTATGTTAAATGTCAAATGGTGTGACTGCACTGTTTGTGCTAAAATATCACGTCAAGGGTCATGTGTTAGCATTAGCGTTAAGCGGGACTGAACTTGAACAAAAGACTTTCTCTTGCTCCGCTTCACTTTCCGGGACGAGCCTTCAAAACGACATGAAAGAATTTGTCCCTCGCATGTGTTGGAAACCCTCAGTGGTTCATTTTGAACGGATTCCCTTGGGATGTGTCGTCGTGCGCAGTCATTTGCTTTTACTTCCTCTTCCTTATTTGAAATGGTTTTGATGTTCCTTCTAAATTGTTATTGAAATAAGGGACTCGACTATGCGTGGTTTAACCTAATGCGAGTGTGTAGAAATAGTCCAAAGTTTCAAACATTTCTACAGATGTAACCACTCTAATTAGCGCACGTCCTTTTTTTTTTAAATGTCTTCTCTTTGTTTATTTTTGGGCTAGCAGTGTGTGAATAAATTAGCCTTGGCTAACTAACAGCTGGTCTATCTCGTACCGACCGCTGCAGGTACTCCAAGATGTTCGACCCCGCCAACTGGCTGGAGATCGACCCGGTCAACGGGCGCATCTCCACCATCGCCGTCCTGGACCGCGAATCTCCGTACGTCAAGAACAACATGTACAACATCACCTTCATGGCCGCTGACAACGGTGAGACAACAGAAACGAGAACGAAAACAAGCACAACAGTTGGACAGAAGGCACAACTTTTGAGTCAAGCCAAGACCATTAACGTCGGTCACGCTAGTAATGCTATGTTAGCGTTTTGAGCAAACAACAACACCGCATTCTCCAGATAATACAAGCGATTACTGACCCTGGGGTAGACAAAGTAAAGGTGCCTCTGGTGATTGATTGATTGATTTTTGGACAGATTAAATGAACTACACAGACAGCCGCACGGTAACATAGCGATAGCGTTTTGAGCTAACAACCGCATAGCCTTAAGTAAGTTGGAAATACGACAATGGTTTGTTTATTTTCTTTTGATTCGGGTAACTCGGCCTAGCGTAAGTAGCATTGTGTTAGCCTTTTGAGCTAACAACAGCCACGCATTATTTTATGAATTCTGAATGCAAACAACCATACGCTAACTCGCCATTTTGTCAGCATTTTGAGTTCACTCCTGCGTACCATTATTTGAAGGAAAATGCTGAATTTACATGTCAATTTTTGCCGCTTTTCTTCGACTGTGCAGATGATCACGTAGCTTTATCTCATTCTGCTACGCCATGGTGTCATTTTCCCTATTCGTGACGCCTTGCCTGTCGTCTTGTTGGTCTCATCGTCCACCCTCCGGGGGACAACAGTTGTGTAGTGTTCACTGCCTACAATACTTGCATTTATTCCCCATGTTCCCAAATTCTTCCTCTGGTTCCGCCCATAATCGTTGGTTCTAGTCAGAGAAAAAAACTATTGTCTGTTGAAAATGGAAAATGGCCAGAGAGGAACGGAATGCCACAGCCGTGCTTCCGCTGTTTTGCACCTGGAAATGCCAAATCACCAGCTTCACTAAACACAGTGTGCGCGCGCGCGTGTGTGCGTGTGTGTGTGTGTGTGTGTGTGTGTGTGTGTGTGTGTGTGTGTGTGTGTGTGTCTTTTAAACGTGAATTCGTTTTGTGTACGTGTATGATTGTGTGTGTTTGTCTTGAATCTGGAATGTGTGTGTGTGTGTGTGTGTGTGTGTGTGTGTGTGTGTGTGTTTCATGTGCGTGTTTGATGCGATGGGTGCATCTTGTCTGTATCTGCGCATGTGTTTGATGTTGTGTGTTTTGTGCATGCGCGTCTGCGCAGGTGTGCCCCCCGCCAGTGGTACGGGCACCCTTCAGTTGTACCTGGTGGACATCAACGACAACGCGCCGCACGTCTTCCCTCCGGAGGTGGAGATGTGCGAGAGGCCCGAGGCTGGCGGCGGCATCATCAACATCACCGCTGTCGACCCGGATCTCGGTTCCAATGCCGGGCCCTTCGCCTTCGAGCTGCCCACCCGCCCGCCCGACATTCGACGCAACTGGACGCTCGGCCGACTCAGCGGTAAGCGGGCACGCTCGCTCATCTGACCGCGTTTTATTCAGTATGTCTTTCCTTCAACTAGTCTTTTTAGCAACAAAAAGTGACATCTCCAGAATTTTAAAATATCCCGTTTACATGATGACCTTGTCAATCAAAGTTGCTCTTCGAGCCAAAAGCGAACTAGCGAGCGCGATGCTCTTGCTCCGGCAGGTGAACACGCTCAGCTGCGTCTGCGCGCCGGCCCGCTGGCGCACGGCGTCTACGCCGTGTCCGTCGTCATCACCGACTCGGGCAACCCGCCCATGTCCAAGACGTCGTACCTGCGCGTCAAGGTGTGCCGCTGCGACCGCCACGGAGACTGCGTGGACGTGCAGCGCGTCATGGCCGCCGGCTTGGGCATGGGCGCCGTCATCGGCATCCTCATCTGCATCATCGTGCTGCTCGGTAAAACTCAGCAAAGTCAAGCAAAGTATTCACAACCCAAATAGGGTTTGGGTTTCAAATCAGCGGTGAAACAAGGGGTGGGGTTTCAAACTAGTGTTTAAAACTGGGGTGAAGATTTCAAAGTAGGGTTTAAAACCAGGGTTAGGGTTTCAGAGTAGGGTTAGGGTTTCAAACTAGGTTTTCAAACTAGGGTTCATGTTTCAAAGTAGGGTTAGGGTTTCATATTAGGGTTAGGGTTTCATGGTAGGAATTAAAATTTGGGTTAGGGCTTCAAAGTGGGTTCATACTTCAAAGTGGGGTTAGGGTTTCCAAGTAGGGTTTCAAAGTTGCCTTCGAGTTTCAAAGAGTTTTAAAAACAGGGTTAGGGTTTCAAATCAGGATTTCATATTAGGGTTAGGGTTTCATAGTAGGGTTTCAAAAACAGTTGGGGTTTCAGAGAATGTTTTCAATCTCGGGTTTTAGATTTCATATTTGTTTTTAAAACAAAGGTTAAGGTATCAAAGTAGGGTGGGGTTTAAAACCAGGGTTCGGATTTCAAAATTTCAATCTCGGGTTAGGTTCTAAATGTGGTTTTAAAACTAGGGTGAGGGTTTCTAAGTAGGGTTGGGATTTCTTATTAGGGTTACAGTTTCAAAGTAGGGTTTCAAACGAGGGTTAGGGTTTCAAATGTGGTTTCAAATTGGGGCCATTCCCAACCTTGCCAATCTGGAACAAAAGCTAATGTTGAAAAAAAAAATTGTTGCTTCGACATCTCGCGACTTGAACACGTTTGAGCGGAACTGGCGCCGCTCCAACCGGATTTGTGGCGGTGTGCGCTCAGTGTTGGTGCTGCTGTTGGGCGTGTGGATGAAAAGGCGCGACAAAGAGCGGCAGGCCAAGCAGCTCCTCATCGATCCCGAGGACGACGTGCGTGACAACATCCTCAAATACGACGAGGAGGGCGGCGGCGAGGAGGACCAGGTACGCGCCCGTCGGCGTCGCTTCAATTGCGAGTGACTCCACAGCGCCGCCGCTGGTCGCGGAGGCAAACTTTCACTTGATGGTGTCTGAGACGTGCGGCTTTGCGCTTGCACGCGTTCAGGACTACGACCTGAGCCAGCTGCAGCAGCCCGACTCGGCGGCGGAGGGCGAGTGCGGCGCCAAGGTCGGCGTCAGACGTCTGGACGAGAGGCCGCTTCATCACGACCACCGCTACCCGCTCAGGTCTGCCGCGCCGCACCCGGGAGACATCGGCGACTTCATCCACGAGGTATGCGGGTGTGCGCCAAACACCCTCCGCGACTTTTCATGGCCAGAGCGCGCGCACGCTCACAATGGGGTTGGCTCTGCAAACAAGAGTCAGGTTTCAAATGAGGTCTTCAAGATGGGGTTCTGGACTCTCGCTGGAGTTTGGGGTTAAAGTGTGTGTGTGTTTCTTGGTGCAGGGTGAGATCATTTCAAAATTTAAAGACGAATAAAAGAATCTTAGAATGGACGGGAAGGCCAGACGCTGTGTGGCTTGCATGTGCGTGTTGATTTGTTTGCGCACGTGTGTGTGTGTGTGTGTGTGTGTGTGTGTGTGTGTGTGTGTGTGTGTGTGTGTGTGTGTGTGTGTGTGTGTGTGTGCGTGTTCCAAATGGACGTGACTTGTCTTAATCTGTGGAATCTCCTCTACGAGAAGCGGGCGCCCCGTCTGTCCGGCCTGACCCAAATCCTCCCCACTGCGTCATCTGGCTTTTTTTTTTGTTGTTGTTGTCTTGCACAGCGCCCCCTGTTGTCCGTCTTCTGCACCACACACACATGCTCAAAACAAGCACTTAAGAGTTATTGGGCCCATCCTAAATATTGCAGCGATTGCACTGTGGCGAGCAAATATTTGTGGCAAAAATCAATTAATTTATTAAATCAGTCGCATTATTGGACGACTTTTGAATTCACGCATGCGTGAGTGTATTTGTGTGAGGACATGTGTGTGTCCTATGTTTGTGGCTTTGTGTGTATCTGGTGTTCGTGTCTTGATGAGTGTTTTTTGTGCGAGGACATGTGTGTCCTATGTTTGTGGCTTTGTGTGTATCTGGTGTTCGTGTCTTGTGTTTGTGTGCCTCGCCTGTCAATGTTTGTGTGTCTCGTATGCACTCGGCTGTGTTCGAGTGCCGTATTTTGCACCTTTCGCCGCCGTTCTTCGGTGTGTCTTGTCTTTGTGTGTCTCGCATGCACTCGACTGTGTTCGTGTGCCGTATTTTGCACCTTTCGCCGCCGTTCTTCGGCAGCCAGACCGGAGTCACGTTCCGTCTCGGGTGTTCGAAACAAAGTACTCAGAAATTGTGCGAAAAGAAGACTTCTCCGCCGGTTTTCCCTTTCCTCCGATTTTGCTCATGTGTGACGGGTCTCCTCCAGCGTTACGTCCCGTCTCGGGTGTTCGAAACAAAGCAATTATTTTAACGTACTCAGAAATTGTGCGAAAAGAAGTCTTCTCTGCCAGTTTTCCATTTCGCCGATTTTGCTCATGTGTGACGGGTCTCCTCCAGCGGGGAGTTAACAAGAAAGTCGGCCGGTTTGACCCCGGGGCGCCGCTCACCTGTCAGACTGCATGAAAGGGTCCGCACGGGTCAGGAGAAGCTTGAAGTGGGCTCCGACGGTCCGGACGGAGAAGTAATCCCGTAGCGAGGGCACTTTGGGGCAGGAGGGGAATCGCTTTCCTGACAGCGTTAACAGCCGATGACGCTCCGGGAATCGGAGAGGGACTCTTTTCGTGCAATTTTCACGTAGCGGGCGACTTTGTCGACGCTTGGGCCGAAACGATGAATCGCATACTTTGACGGTTGAAATTTCAGGGGCTGAAGGCGGCGGACAACGACCCGACGGCGCCGCCGTACGACTCGCTGCTGGTGTTCGACTACGAGGGCGGCGGCTCGACGGCCGGCTCGCTCAGCAGCCTGCACTCGGCCTCCAGCTGCGCCGACCAGGACTACGACTACCTCGGCGACTGGGGTCCCAGGTTCCGGAAGCTGGCCGACCTCTACGGCGGCGACGACTGAGGGCGGTACCGACCGCGCCCGACCCGTGAATCCGCCCCCGGCCCCTCGGGGCGCTTTTGATTCGGGACGCGTGGTGGAGACGCGGACTTCCACTTGAATCTCACACGAACACTGAGGTCAAACGTGCCTTTCTGTACATTCTCCTTGACTTGCGCTGGCTCGGACTGGTCGATTTGGAGCACCGGTAGGCAAAGTGTGGCCCGCGGGTCACAGGCGGTCCGCCGACTTTTTACGTTATCGAGACTCTTGTGATGAATTCAGCCCGGTTTTCCTTCAATTGATTATTTTTATTTTATTTGGTAAATGGATTTATTGTAAATAACTCAATAAGCACTGACGAAACATCGCAAAATATTCAATTGAATAATTGGTCAATGAATCATATTTGTTGGTCACAGGATGACAAGGTAACAAATGAGAATTACGCCCCCGACCCCCCATTTTTAATTTGTACTTTTTGATTTCGAATGGATTTTTACTCATTCCCAACACTTGACATGGACACTGGAATAAATTATAGTCATATTCTTATTTATTTTATTAAATGTTGTTAGTTATATTCATAACAAAAAAATACAATTTTACGTTTCACGTTACCAATCAAAAAATTAGCGTCCAATTGGAAAATTGATTCTAAAGTTCTAAAATATTAAATGTATGAAACAAGTACAATTAAAGAATGATCAAAAGTAGAAAGAATGTATTCATTCTGAAAATTATTTTACATATTTGACATCCACATTTCAGCATTTTTATTCATTAAATAATGGTTCGTGAATTATCAAAAGTTCTTCAACATTCTTTTGTCAACACTTTGAAGAAACGCAAGGAATTTATTTTTTTTTACTGATTCACTTAATTTAAAAAAATTAACTGATGGATTATTTAAAACAATCTCCAATCAAAGCCCTACAATAAACAATTGTAAAAATTTAAAACATCAAATCCAAACAACAAACGTGAAATAAATAACGTTTGACGTTTTTATTTATTCTAGTGTATATTATGAAATGAACAATTTTAAGTCTTTTTTTTTTCTTTTTTACATTCCCTTGGCGTATATGTCCATTTAAAAAAATTGCCCAATGCGTCCACAGTTTGAGCTGTGCACAAAAGTTGACATGATAAGAACAATAATTATTTTTGGCGAAAAGACATAGAACAATAATTATTTTGCGAGAAGACATGTACAGTAAACGCCAACCTCTTCGTTTTGGCGGTTCACCAAGTAAAAAATATGCCACCAAGGGCCACCAGAGGGAGCCGTCGTCACGGTAGCGCACAAGTTGGCCAAGCAACTGACGCCGAAGCGAAGCTTTGCTGTTTTTTGGCCTTGTTGTTTTTCTCGGGAGGGGACATTCCAGCTGGTTTCTCACTGTAAACTGTACAGATTTGACTCTTTGCTTTTTTTTTTTTTTTTTGGTTGGTTGGTTCTTTTTTCTTCTCTCTCTGGTTTTTTTAAAACGGTCGCAACCCTTGTACATGTTCTTTGGATTACACATTAAAATGTTTTTGCATGTTTCCAGCTTTTTCTCGTGACCAAACTGCAATTTTTCACCAGCGCCAATGCAAAATTTTTAAATATAAAATCAGGTCAACTGGAATAATGTGAGGTTTTTTTAAAAAATTTAAAACGGGTCTTCATTTGCAATGTTTTCATTTTTATTTCGTTGTATTTTGTATCAAAGGTTTTATATTACTGTAGGTGAAGTCCAAGTGTCTTGAAATGTTATTTAAATTGAATGGATTTTCAATTTAAAATAAAAACTTAAAATTAACATTCAATTTCAAAGTAAACAAAATATATATTGAAAAATATTTTTTTTACTTTAGTTTTTTTTAAATACATTATGAAAAATGTTTTTAAAAAATTTTGTCCCATGGAAAAATCAATCTTTTCTATCATCATGCGTGTTCAAAAAAGTTTCACTTTTAATCTTAAAATGTGTAACATTAATTTCAGTCAATTCATGAAAACCTTTCACCACAAAATTGTTCCACTTGTTTGTGATGCAGGTGGTGTCCCTAAAAAAAAAAGTATCGTGAGAGGTGAAGTCACGGCAGAGTCACAGAAAGGAAAGAAGTAAAAAAGCGCTTAAAAAAAAAATCAAAGTATCATCAAAGGAGTAGAGCGGCCGCCTGAAGGTTTTTGACGTCAAAGAAACTCTCGCTCAAACGCTCGTCACCACTTATCCTTCCAGAACATAGACTGCCGCCGGACCCACGCAGAAGAACGCTCTCAATTCTTAGCTTTTTTTTTTTCTCTCTCTCTCCATTTACATTTTTAAATTTACACAAAATTCCAAGCGTGAAGCACTGTGTAAACTTTCAGTCTTTATTGTAATGTTGCAGTCTGATTGTATTGACCATGGGGTCAAAGTTCAAGCTAGCGCAATTAGCAAAGTGACAGAGAATTTTGTTGAGATTGTTTCCAAATATACATGGATTTTAGCTATTTTAAAAATGTAGCAAAATGTTAACATTTACAGGGGAAAGGGACCAAGCATAACTGCGGATCGCGAGAATCTGCGACGAATAAGTCGCTCCCTTAAAATTGCCGTGACAAACTGAAAAAAAAAAATAGAATAAGTGGCGGATTGGCTCAAACGAAAAATGTGAACTCACGAGGGATCAAACAAAAAAATTATGTATATAAAACCGGGGCAAGATTACAGAAAAAAAGGCATGAACATTTGGTTATAATTGCCATGAATAAAAAAGGGGGAAAAAGACTAATCTGTGCATCAGGTAAAAAGTTAAAAAATAAAAAAATTAAGCGAACAGGCTGAGTCCATAAATGCACGCGCACACACATTCTCTCCCTCTCTCTCTCTCTCACACACACACACACACTGGAAGTTGAGTAGAAGATAATGAGCTGTGATTGGGCCGCTCAGTGTCTGCATACCTGCAATTAGTGTCAAAGAAGTTCAGCCTTTTGCTTCTGATAAAGAGCCGTCAAGATCCTGCTCCATTACATTCTCTCTCTCTCTTTCTCTCTCCTACACACACACACACACACACACACACACACACACACACACTCGTACGCACACAGAGGTAAATGTCAGGGTGTTGGCAGCGGGAGGTTCTTGAAGCAGCCATCCATTGTGACGTACACTAGGTGTGATAAAAAATTTCTTAGCAAGAGTGAACCAGGGTTCAGACTCATCCCTGGGCCAGTAATTAGTCACGTTCTTGTGATGCAGTTACATCGACACATACCTGGCCAGTAAATAGACTCATCCTTGTGCCAGTAAAATAGTGGACCTGAACTTGCCCGTTCAGGTCAACAGACATTGAAACTTCCTCATTCCGCAAAGGATCCCCGTTAGCACTGCGGTGTAACATTTTGAGAGCGCCTGCATTTTGCACGCCACCCGGGGCGGGCATGTTGTCGCCGACGAGGACGACTGAGACAGATGACAGCAGATGGAAGCGTCAACACGAAGAAAGAAATAATCCACAGGCTTCCTTTCCCTGCGGGACGGCAGCTAGCTTTTAGCATTTAGCGTGACAGGAGGAGGACACGCGGTCGTTGAGTATGACTGACGGCAAAGCGTTGCAACAAAATTGTCCCACTCAAGGACGGATGAAGATTACGGTATCACGCGGCGAAGGGATGGTGTCGGCTCTTTGGAAATATAAGCGTCCGTTAGCATATTAGCATCAGATGCATAATGAGGATTAAGATTGGAGTTTGACGATTGTTGTGTCGTTTTCCCGCCCATCCGAGCAGCACTTGATTTGCCGCTACATCAATACTAGCGGTGCTTCACTTCAAACATGGAAGCAGAACATTTCCGAGAAGTTTCTCTCAGTTTTTTTGTGTGTCTGCAGCTCGTCACCATCTGTTTCTTGCTGCTCACACATGGGCGAGGAAGGTGTTGGCAACCAATCACGTCACTGGCACATTTATTTTAATCGTGACAACTTGGCAACACTGCGCTAATGCTGGCAAACGTCAAGTTTTTTTTTTTTTTTTCCTGTGAACTTCCCGCTGCTGTGCTTTGTCAATTTACAAGATCACGGGAATATGTCTATTTACCGAATCACAGAAGTGTGGCTATTCACTTACTGGTCCGTATGTGTAGCTATTCACGGGCCCGGGGACTCGGTTTATGGGTGTGTTCGTTCACGAGAAGACTATTTATTTAGTGACCCAGTGTTGTGTCAATTGACCAGCCCAGGCCCTGTCTAAATACTGAATCACAGCGATATGCTTCTTCTTCTTCCTGCTGTTGGACTGTGCTGTCATTGGTTGACGTTTTCGCGACACTTGGCTGTACTATTGCCCAAAATGGAACTTTCAATCCATCATTCAGTTAAATATTACAGCAGCACCAGTGACGAAAAAGAGACACATCCCTACTCCTAGTAAATAGACTAGTTCCTGGGCTTTAGATGGACAAGAAACCATACCAGTAAATAGACACATCCCTGGATATTTTCGTACAAACATGAACTTTTTTATGGCACTTCCCGTCAAGTCACCTCAACCTGTCACCATGACAACCACCACCCAGCAGCCTCACTCAGCATGAACGTGCACGCGCACACACTTGCTCAAGGGTAATGTTGGAAGAGGGGTTCCAAATGATATTAAAGTTCTGTCATAGACATACTTTGGCTTATATTTGGGGTTTAAACCATCATTAAACTGTAAGACTCTTTGGAAATCTCTGATCTCGGTTATCAGGTTTTGGTCCCAAGCACACTCGGTTTGACAGTTCGTCGCACAAAATAACGCCCGTGTTTTTGGTTTTCCCATCTGAGCGCCTCGGTCCATCCTGCTCGTCGTTTGCATTTGGGCGCCTGCGCTGCAAGGCGCAAATCTGCTGCTCCACTTTCACTTTTCCAAGTGCTCGCAAAAGCCGTATTTTTTGGCACTGAAAGATGAAAAAGAACAACAAAGATGGAGGAGAAGCCGACTTCTTGTTCTTTCCTGACAGATTGAGGACTGGATGGCAGTCAGTCTTGGCAGCTCTGTGAAGTCCAAACTTTCCAGTAGCTTTTTTTTTTTTTTATCCCTTCTTTCTTTCCATAACATCAATCATTCATGTTCCTGCCTCTACCCGCCACAATAAAGGCACATCTAATTTTTGTCACTCACATTTCAAATGAAAAGACTTCCCATCTTCAAACTTTTGCCAAGCTGCGATGACATTGGCATCCATACTACAACTTATTACGGTAAATTACTTGGAATTCATAAAATGTCACACTTATTGCTACGTGGATGTACATAGACAGGCCTAGAGATGGCGCTATTTACAGTGCCCAGGGCATGTCTATTTGCTGGAGCACAAGCAGGTAGGTGTCTACTTACTGGATTGCAGAGATATGTCCGTGAACGGGCCCACAGACTGTTTTATTACCACGTGGATGCATCTACTTACTGGGACATGGATGTACATATACATGCCCAAGGATGTGTCTATTTGCTGGCCAAAGGATGTAGGATTTAATAGCCCATAGATGTGCTCATTTGCGAACCCATCGCTGTGTATTTATTCACTGACCAGGGATGAGGCTAGTTACTGGGGCATGGGTGTGCTTATTTATTGGAGCACAGGCGGGGATGTGACTATTTACTGGTCCGAGTGGAGTTGTATTTTTTTTGTACGCCTTTGGGCTCTATGCTGAGATGCTGGTTGCCGTGGCAACTCCCACAGGAAGCAGGCCTTGTGACTCTTATCAGCTTGAACACTGAGCGTGCCCAGACTTGAATCCTTAGGAAGAAAGACTCCATGACAAGTCATCATTGTAAATCAGACGGAGTGCTTCCATCGTTGTCACGAACTTGTCGCCCTCGTGTTGACATACTACAAGGGAAGTAGAGTTGCTCAGCCTTTTGATTTATTTCAGATTTCTATTTCACGAATTGGTGTCCTTTAAAAATAACATTTATGACCTTTATCTACCTTTTATTCAACCTCGCTGTCAAAACAAATCCTCTGGCCTGGTCCTTTTGGAGCATGTTGTTTTAAACGCCATCCTATGGCGTGACAGAACAAACACAAAGACCTGCACATGGGTGCGAATAGGTAAATTTCCTCAGCCTCTTGGTTACACACTGCGAAAAAAAGGTTTTTTGACTGCAAGTAGGCAAGATAAGGGTGCCAGGACTGGAAAGGAAAAAAAAAACTAGTCTTGAAATGAAAGCGTCCTGCAGAATAAAGAGGTTATTTCAAGAGCAACGACAAACATGAGCGCCTCCCTCGAGATGGTGACAGATTGCGGGAGGCAGCAGAGGCCGGCAAGCGAGAAAGATGAGAGAGCAACATTTTCGTTGCGGTGTTCCCTTTGCAGGCAGCCAAAAGGCTGGCCGCCCAATAAATGCTGCCCTCTAGAGGACCGACAAGTCCTAACACCCACAGTTGAGGCCAACACGTGGAAAAAGGTTGTCCATTTGCCTGCCCACGGGCGTGTCTATTTACTGGATCATATGGTGCTTTCTATATAAAGGTCCATTTATAGGGTATGTCTATTTACCGGTACATGGATATATTATCGCTACAGCTGAAATGAGAAGTTTCATTATTCTGTTTTATTAACTAGGATTAATGTGGGTAATCCTAGTCACCTAGAACAGGGGAAAGTTTCGTCTGATTTCATGTCAGGCAAGCGAGAAAACAAAAGTGCACAAGAACTACAAAAATAGTGTCAAGTGAAATAAAAGATTTAATTCGCTAAGAGGCAAGACAGCAAAGTGGAAAAGAAGTAAAATTAGAACATAACCGTAAAATCGTCAAAATTGGAATCAATGGCAACAAAGGAATTAGACAATTGGACAAAATGAATTCGACCAACATGCAGCCTGAGCAGAAATCCTTCAAAACAATCCATCCAGGTAAAACCCGAATGAAAAGGGTTACAATCCTCAAATTGTCAAAAAAGGAATATAAAAAGGGGGAACGCTCTCAAAAGCAAAGAGCCTCCAATTTCGGAGGCACTTTCTTTTCTAACTCTGCTATTGGGGAGTTCAAGGAGGTGTTTTCTTCCCATTCAAACTAGTTCCAGCTGGTTTCTGTTTTCCCGTTTGCACGCTTCGATTTCCGCTCGCTACCACCACCCATTGGGACGGACATTCTGCTTTACTCGACTTCCCCATTTCTGCCCTTTGGTCTTTATCACTAAAATGTCACGTTCAACACTGAACACATGATATATATGTCTTGATTTGAATCCCAACTTATTTATGTCCCGGTTAATGTCAAACATTTTGGCAGCCTAACAAGTTGATTCGAGGACTGGACGACGACGACGACAGCGAAAAATGCTACAAACCAGCACGACGGCGATCATGCCGGTGTCACTTCTGCAAAGGCTGATCAGGTTGCAGACGTTCTGCTTCAATCAAAGACTTTCTCCGCTTGGTACGTACGCGTCCTCGGGCCGCCTCTCATGTCGCGGATGTAGTCGCTCGGCCATGGCGTTTCACCTACGCCAATTGTCGGTCAGGACATGACAGAAGGAGCGGAGCTTGTCGAGCCCCTCCCCCCACTTCGTGAAGTTGCAATCTCTCGGGTGGGTCGAGATGTCCAGGTTGAGATGGCGCGGCGGAGGATGCGAGCTCAAAGCTTGAGCAAAGCGCAGCAAGTCTGCTGGCTGAATGAAGTTGGTTCTGAGGGGAAAAAAAAGAAAATCTGAAGTTATTTTGTATGTTTGGAGGAAAGAGATGTACGAGGTACTGTCCATCTGTGCAACTAAGTGCAAGGCTTGCCACCGTTTTCACACCACATTTCCCCATTCAAATAAATGGAATTGCCATTCATCTGTTCCAGCTCCCCCCCCCCAAAAATAAAAAAAGATCAAACTTCAGATTAAACTTTATTTTTTTTAAATGACAAGAATAATTGAGAATTAAATTGTTTGAAGTGTACTAAAGACTCAGTTCTGCTTTGGGCTTATCAGCACGGCATTCATAAAAGTCTTTCTTCGCAGAGGATAAATTTAAAAAAAAAAAAAACGCCGGTGAGTATTGTTAACTCATTCACTCCCAAAGACGTTTTTAAACGTCTTTTCAGACTTGGTCCAGAATTGGCTGGTACTGAATGAGTTAATTTATGTCGATATGCGTTATTGCTTCACTTTTTGTCATCCAATATCCTTTGCATTGAGTGGAACAAAATCTCCGCACTGATGCTAATTGTTAGCCCGTACGGCGATGTTTCCCATTGTGCAGTCTGTTAGCATTCAGTTAGCAAAGAGTATGTAGCGGTTTTAAGAACACAATATTCCCACACGATTTGTTTGTTTCCCGTTTAATTTGACAGCAACAACGAGTTGAGTGGAGCAACAAAGAGCTTGAAGTCTCTCTTTTTTTGGGGGGGTGGGGGGTGGGGGCTTGGAACTAACCACTCTTGGTGCTATGGATGCTTAGTACTCACCCAAGATGGAGGTACTCCAGTAAGCTGGGCGTGGGTCCGGAGAAGAGCTGAGCCAACACGTGAACACCTTCGGCTGCAGGCAGGCAGGCAAAAAGACACAAAGACACAAAGACACAAAGACACACACACACACACACACACACACACACACACACACACACACACACACACACGGCGATCACTGAGAAAGCGGCGACACAGCAAGGTGAGGTGAGGCGACAGCGAGGCTCACCGAGGCCATTGTTAGACAAGGTGAGCTTGCGCAGGGACGGCACAGTCTTGACGGCGTCCACCAGCTGGCGCAGACTTTCAGCCTTGTCCGCAGCGCCCTCCAGAAGGCGGCAGTCTGCAAGGTGGAGCTCTGAAATAGCACAACAGGGAGGGGGGGGGGGGTCGACAAGGTGGACAAGAAGGAAGAGGAGTGCGAGTAGAAGGATAATGGAGCAAGGTGAGAATATCAAGAAGCGGAGGCGGCGGATGAAAAGGAGAAGGAACAGGGTGGGTTCGGATAAATCGGCAAAAGTTCAGGATAAGTAGAAGGAAGAGTGAAAGGTGAGGAGACGGAGGAGCCGATTGAGGTGGATGACCGAGTCAAGTGGAAGAGACGCACGTTACCTTCCAGCTTGCAAACCCTCAGCATCTCGACGATCTCCTCCAAACAATCGGACAAGTTGAGGTCCCACAAGCAGAGACTCGTCAGGCCAACGTTTGACTCTAAACATCATCACACACATCCACGTATGACTGGGAGTTGTGCAGTCCAAACCGCATCTTCAATAGAAGGTCTACATTTGCCAAAAAAAGGTGAACATTTGCAGACTACAGCATGCTGATTACGTCTTTGCGCCCTCATCTGTGCTCACTGCCCGGATGTGACAATCAATTATCCTCAGTCATTTCTTTATTTTTCTTATTTATTTGATCAATTCAGCTATCAAATAGACTTTTTTTTTAATCCTTAATTTAATAGGATGTATCTGAATACCGCGAAGGGACGCAATTTAAACCATGATATGATTTTTGGGCCATTCCTCTTTTTCCCTTTGTGGACTATTTCTAGTCTGGTCTGAGAATTTTTTTTTATTCCCCACCGTGGCTGTTATGATCACAACTAACGGTGAGAGAATCACCTTTGCGTCGTTGATGTAACATGAAGTCTTACATCATGATGTCGGAGCGCTTACCTGCGATTGTGTTGATGAGAACCTTCTGAGAGTGGCCTCTGGGCAAGGGCATAACCGAGACCTCCAGCGAGAGCAGGTGCGGGCACGCCCTCAACACCTTCACGAGGAAGTCAGCGTCGTGCCGTTTCCTGCCCATGTTGACCGACAGGCGCTCCAGGAGAACTTCACCTGCGGGACCATCGGCATGGCTGTACTCTCCTGCTTCCGGGTGGCCGAGCCACATACCGCAGAAGTAGCAGAATGTCCGGTTGAATTAAACAGTCCGAAGAAGACTCGATGTCAAGGCACCGCTGTAATCCCCAACACGATTGACAAAATGCCAGAGTGTCGAGAAGTTGAACGTGGTTTAAGGGCGCTCTCGACCACCGGTGCATTCCCCCCGCACCCGCTCTCCGCTTACCTTCCAGCTCCATTTTGCCTTGGTCATTCCTCTTGCCTTCCATGAAGATCTCCACATCCAGCTCCTTCAGCTCCCGATACGCTTGCAGCAGGGCGCACAGCGGTTCCCCCCGCTGCAGTAAGGAAAGGGCCAAGTGGCGGAGGGAGCGGTGGGGACGTGAGGACAGAGACACCAGCGCACTTGCCAGGCCTTCCTCGATCATCCGGATGGGAAAGAAATATCTGTCTAAACAAACACAAGTTGAGGGAAAAAAAACTAACTACATCGGAAGCCAGCACGTCAAAATCACCAAATCCAGGAAAAACACCACCCAACTTTCTCTTTCGACAAAATCATAACACATTCAAAATGATTCTCTCACTCTCATTCACATGGAATAATCGTCACGGCAGGTTCCAGTGATACCGAAAATATAAACCACAATAAGTACACTTGGGATACAAGATAACTGTTGTTGGGTTTTTTTTTTTTACCCTACCAATACTGATAACCAGAGATGGGCAATGCGTCAGTATGGATGGAAGGTCCGTTTGATGACGAGGGACAAATGAGAGGAAACGTAAAAAAACAAAGACATTTTAAAAAATAAAATTAAAAAAAAACCAGACTAAGCACTCTCGGAGGAGGTCCTGAAAAGGTCAAACAATTTGGAGGCGCAAGGACTTGGCCGACCGCAACCAAGGATGCTCCACTCACATGGCGTTTTCAGCGTCAGAGTGGTCAGGCTGTCAAACGTGGGCAGGAGATCAAAGATGTCCAAAAAGTGCTCCGTGTTATCAACAGCTACTTCGAGACTTTGGATCTTTAAATCTTGACAGGGCGTCCTGCAGCCGGGAGAAAAGTCTATGCAACGATGCAAGACCGAGCACGCCGTCTTATCCCACCTCAATTTTTTGTTGCAGGGACCATCTTCATCAGACATTAAGTTCATCAAACTTTCACGGGGTTGCGACGGTATGACAGGTTTATACCGATGGCAGCGTTCTTTGAACAGCGAGGTCAAGAAGTTGGGGGAGGGACAGTTCAGGATGAGGTGTTTAACCACGCCGTGGTCCACAAAGCGATGTACCAAGAAGTTCAGTACTTCAGCCAAATCCTGAGACACGTGAGGGCCTACCCACTCAAACTGCAGCAACTCCACCGTCTTCTCCAAACTGGAGAGAAGGGGCTCCTCCACGAGCAAGCTCACGAGGGGGTCGATGTAACGACTCAGCCTCACGTGGCTGACGTACTTGACCGCCGTCGACAGGAATGTGGGCAAGCGGATGGAACTCCGGAGGCCCGACTCGTTGGACGGATGATGGAGAAACTGGGCAAACATCTGTCGCATCACTTCCTCTTGGACGTCTTGCGAAGTGGCAAAGGTCCTTTGCTGGAACCAGACACACCACAAGCGGTTAAAACTGCAAATTAACCGAAGGAATAAATGCCAGATTGATTGACTATTAAAATAAATGCGAGTGGCAGGCCCGTCATTCTATATTCAATTAAATGATTTTTTTTTTTTTTTTTTTT